>NW_026870906.1:1200000-1800000 GCF_033118175.1 Dama dama
CACACCTTTTCAGAATCTTCATGGTTTTCGAACACCGCTTCATGCTCCTCCAATTTTTCAGACCGTTTCATGCTCCTCATATTTTTGACAGCTTTTGAAGCTCTTCATATTTTTCAAACCTTTTCAGGCTCTTCATGTTTTTCAACACCGTTTCATGCCACTCCTATTTTTCAGACCGTTTCATGCTCCTCATATTTTTGACACCTTTTGAAGCTGTTCATATTTTTCACACCTTTTCAAGCTCTTCATGTTTTTGAACACCGCTTCATGCTCCTCCTATTTTTCAAACCGTTTTATGCTTCTCGTATTTTTCACACCTTTTGAAGCTCTTCATATTTTTCACACCTTTTCAGGCTATTCATGTTTTTGAACACAGCTTCATGCTCCTCCTATTTTTCAGACCGTTTCATGCTCCTCATATTTCTGATACCTTTTAAAGCTCTTCATATATTTCACACCTTTTCAGGCTCTTCGTGTGTTTCAACACCACAACATGCTCCTCCTATTTTCAAGACGGTTTCACGCTCATCTCATTTTTGACACCTTTTGAAGCTCTACATATTCTTCACACCTTTTGAAGCTCTTCATTTTTTTCAAAACTGCTTCATGCTCCTCCTATTTTTCAGACCGCTCATGCTGATCATATTTTTGAAACATTTTGAACCTCTTCATGTTTTTCACATCTTTTCAGGCTCTTCATGATTTTCAACACCGTTTCATGCTCCTCCTATTTTTCAGACCGTTTCATGCTCCTCATATTTTGACACCTTTGGAGGCTCTTCATATTTTTCACACCTTTCCAGGCTCTTCATGTGTTTCAACACCGCTTAATGATCGTCCAATTTTTCAGACCGTTTCATGCTCCTCATATTTTTGACACCTTTTGAAGCTATTCATATTTTTCACACCTTTTCAGGCTCTTCATATTTTTCAACACCGCTTCATGTTACTCCTATTTTTCAGACCGTTTCATTCTCCTCCTATTTTTCAGAACGTTTCATGCTCCTCATATTTTTGACACCTTTTGAAGCTCTTCATATTTTGCACACCTTTTCAGGCTCTTCATGTTTTTGGACAACGCTTCATTTTCCTCCTATTGTTCAGACCATTTCATGCTCCTAATATTTTTCACACCTTTTGAGCTCTTCATATTTTTCACACCTTTTCAGGCTCTTCTTGTTTTTGAACACCGCTTCATGCTCCTCCCATTTTTCAGACCGTTTCATGCTCCTAATATTTTTCACACCTTTTGAAGTTCTTCATAATTTTCAACCCTTTTCAGAATCTTCATGATTTTCGAACACCGCTTCATGCTCCTCCTATTTATCAGACCGTTTCATGCTCCTCATGTTATTGACAGCCTTTGAAGCTCTTCATATTTTTCAAACCTTTTCATGCTCTTCATGTTTTACAACACCGTTTCATGCCACTCCTATTTTTCAGACCGTTTCATGCTCCTCATATTTTTGACAACTTTTGAAGCTAGTCATATTTTTCACACCTTTACAGGCTCTTCATATTTTTCAACACTGCTTCATGCTCCTCCTATTTTTCAGACCGTTTCATGCTCCTCCTATTTTTCAGACGGTTTCATGCTCCTCATATTTTTGACACCTTTGGAAGCTCTTCATATTTTTCACACCTTTTCAGGCTCTTCATGTTTTTCAACACCAATTCATGCTCCTCCTATTTACCAGACCGTTTCATGATCCTCATATTTTTGACTCCTTTTGAAGCTCTTCATATTTTTCACACTTTTTCAGGCTTTTCAGGTTTTTCTACACTGCTTCATGTTCCTCCTAATTTTCTGACCGTTTCATGCTCCTCATATTTCTGACACCTTTTGAAGCTCTTCATATATTTCACACCTTTTCAGGCTCTTCATGTTTTTGAACACCGCTTCATGCTCCTCCTATTATTCAGACCGTTTCATGCTCCTCATGTATTTCACACCTTTTGAAGCTCTTCATATTTTTCACACCTTTTTAGGCTCTTCATGTTTTTGAACACCGCTTCAAGCTCCTCCTATTATTCAGACCGTTTCATGCTCCTCATAATTTTGACACCTTTTGAAGCTCTTCATAAATTTCACACATTTTCAGGCTCTTCATGTTTTTCAACACCGCTTCATGCTCCTCCTATTTTTCAGACCGTTTCATGCTTTTCATAATTTTGGCACCATTTGAAGCTCTTCACATTTATCACACCTTTTCATGCTCTTCATCTTTTTCAAATGCGTTTCATGCTCCTCTTATTTTTCAGACTGTTTCATGCTCCTCATATTTTGGACACCTTTTGAAGCTCTTCATATTTTTCACACCTTTTCAGGCTCTTCATGTTTTTCAACACCGCTTCATGCTCCTCCTATTTTTCAGACCGTTTAATGCTCCTCATATTTTTGACACCTTTTGAATCTCTTCATATATTTCACACCTTTTCAGGCTCTTCATGTTTTTCAACACCGCTTCATGCTCCTCCTATTATTCAGACCGTTTCATGCTCCTCATGTATTTCACACCTTTTGAAGCTCTTCATATTTTTCACACCTTTTCAGGCTCTTCAGGTTTTTGAACACCGATTCAAGCTCCTCCTGTTTTTCAGACCGTTTCATGCTCTTCATGTACTTCACACCTTTTGAAGCTCTTCATATTTTTTAAAACTGTTCAGGCTTTTCATGTTTTTGAACACCGCTTCATGCTCCTCCTATTATTCAGACCGTTTCATGCTCCTCATGTATTTCACACCTTTTGAAGCTCTTCATATTTTTCACACCTTTTCAGGCTCTTCATGTTTTTCAACACAAATTCATGCTCCTCCTATTTTTCAGACCGTTTCATGATCCTCATATTTTGACTCCTTTTGAAGCTTTTCACATTATTCACACCTTTTCAGGCTCTTCATTTATTTCAACAGCACTTCATGCTCCTCCTATTTTTCAGACCGGTTCATGCTCCTCATCTTTCTGACAGCTTTTGAAGATATTCATATTTTTCACACCTTTTCAAACTCTTCCTATTTTTCACACCTTTTCAGGCTCTTCATGTTTTTGAACACCGCTTCATGCTCTTCCTATTTTTCAGACCATTTCATGCTCCTCATGTATTTCACACCTTTTGAAGCTCTTGATATTTTTCACACCTTTTCGGGCTGTTCATGTTTTTGAACACCGTTTCATGCTCCTCCTATTTATCAAACCGTTTCATGCTCCTCATATTTTCGACACATTTTGAAGCTCTTCATATTTTTCACACCTTTTCAGGCTTTTCATGTTTTTGTACACCGCTTCATGCTCCTCCTATTTTTCAGACCTTTTCATGCGCCTCATATTTTTCACAACTTTTGAAGCTCTTCATATTTTTCAAACCTTTTCAGGCTCCTCATGTTTTTCAGCACCGCTTCATGCTCCTCCTATTTTTCAGACCGTTTCATGCTCCTCATGTATTTCACACATTTTGAAGCTCTTCATATTTTTCACACCTTTTCAGGCTCTTCACGTTTTGAACACCGCTTCATGCTCCTCCTATTTTTCAGACCGTTTAATGCTCCTCATGTATTTCACAATTTTTGAAGCTCTTCTTATTTTTCACACCTTTTCAGGCTCTTCATATTTTGAACACCGTTTCATGCTCCTCCTGTTTTTCAGACCTTTTCATGCTCCTCATATTTTTGACACCTTTTGAAGCTCTTCATATTTTTCACACCTTTAGAGGCTCTTCATGTTTTTGGCACCGTTTCATGTTCCTCCTGTTTTTCAGACCATTTCTTTCTCCTCATATTTTTAACACCTTTTGAAGCTCTTCATATTTTTCACACCTTTTCAGGCTCTTCATGTTTTTGAACACCGCTTCATGCTCCTCCTATTTTTCAGACCGTTTAATGCTCCTCATGTATTACACACCTTTTGAAGCTCTTTGTATTTTTCACACCTTTTCAGGCTCCTCATGTTTCTGAACACCGATTCATGATCCTCCTCTTTCAGACCATTTCATGCTCCTCATATTTTTGACACCTTTTGAATCTCTTCATATTTTTCACTTTTTCAAGCTCTTCATGTTTTTGAACACCGCTTCATGCTCCTGCTATTTTTCAGACAATTTCATGCTCCTCATATATTTGACACCTTTTGAAGCTCTTCATATTTTTCAAAACTTTTAAGGCTCTTCATGTTTTTCAACACCGCTTCATGCTCCTCCTATTTTTCAGACGGTTTCATGCTCCTCATATTTTTGACACCTTTGGAAGCTCTTCATATTTTTCACACCTTTTCAGGCTCTTCATGTTTTTCAACACCAATTCATGCTCCTCCTATTTACCAGACCGTTTCATGATCCTCATATTTTTGACTCCTTTTGAAGCTCTTCATATTTTTCACACTTTTTCAGGCTTTTCAGGTTTTTCTACACTGCTTCATGTTCCTCCTAATTTTCAGACCATTTCATGCTCCTCATATTTCTGACACCTTTTGAAGCTCTTCATATATTTCACACCTTATCAGGCTCTTCATGTTTTTGAACACCGCTTCATGCTCCTCCTATTATTCAGACCGTTTCATGCTCCTCATGTATTTCACACCTTTTGAAGCTCTTCATATTTTTCACACCTTTTCAGGCTCTTCATATTTTTGAACACCGCTTCAAGCTCCTCCTATTATTCAGACCGTTTCATGCTCCTCATATTTTTGACACCTTTTGAAGCTCTTCACAAATTTCACACATTTTCAGGCTCTTCATGTTTTTCAACACCGCTTCATGCTCCTCCTATTTTTCAGACCGTTTCATGCTTTTCAGAATTTTGACACCATTTGAAGCTCTTCACATTTATCACACCTTTTCATGCTCTTCATCTTTTTCAAATGCGTTTCATGCTCCTCCTATTTTTCAGACTGTTTCATGCTCCTCATATTTTGGACACTTTTTGAAGCTCTTCATATTTTTCACACCTTTTCAGGCTCTTCATGTTTTTCAACACCGCTTCATGCTCCTCCTATTTTTCAGACCGTTTCATGCTCCTCATATTTTTGACACCTTTTGAATCTCTTCATATATTTCACACCTTTTCAGGCTCTTCATGTTTTTCAACACCGCTTCATGCTCCTCCTATTTTTCAAACCGTTTCATGCTCATCTCATTTTTGACACCTTTTGAAGCTCTTCATACTTTTGACACCTTTTGAAGCTCTTCATACTTTTGACAGCTTTTGAAGTTCTTCACATTTTTCACAAGTTTTCAGGCTCTTCTTGTTTTTCAACACCACTTCATGCTCCTCCTATTTTCAGACCGTTTCATGCTCCTCATATTTTTGACACCTTTTGAAGCTCTTCATATATTTCACACGTGTTCAGGCTCTTCATGTTTTTGAACACCGCTTCATGCTCCTCCTATTATTCAGACCGTTTCATGCTCCTCATGTATTTCACACCTTTTGAAGCTCTTCATATTTTTCACACCTTTTCAGGCTCTTCAGGTTTTTGAACACTGATTCAAGCTCCTCCTATTTTTCAGACCGTTTCATGCTCTTCATGTATTTCACACCTTTTGAAACTCTTCATATTTTTCAAAACTGTTCAGTCTTTTCATGTTTTTCAACACCGCTTCATGCTCCTCCTATTTTTCAGACGGTTTCAGGCTCCTCATATTTTTGACACCTTTGGAAGTTCTTCATATTTTTCACACCTTTTCAGGCTCTTCATGTTTTTCAACACTGCTTCATGCTCCTCCTATTTTTCAGACCGTTTCATGCTCCTCATGTATTTCACAACTTTTGAAGCTCTTCATATTTTTCACACCTTTTCAGGCTCTTTATGTTTTGGAACACCGTTTCATGCTCCTCCTATTTTTCAGACCTTTCATGAACCTCATATATTTGACGCCTTTTGAAGCCCTTCATATATTATCACCTTTTCAGGCTCTTCATTTTTTTCAACACCGCTTCATGATCCTCCTATTGTTCAGACCTTTTCATGCTTCCCATATTTTTGACACCTTTTGAAGCTCTTCATATTTTTTACACCTTTTCAGGCTCTTCATGTTTTTCAACACCACTTCATGCTCCTCCTATTTTTCAGACCTTTTCATACTCCTCATATTTTTGACACCTTTTGAAGCTCCTCATATATTTCACTCCTTTTCAGTCTCTTTATGTTTTTCAACACCACTTCATGCTCCTCCTATTTTTCATACTGTTTCATGCTCATCTCATTTTTGACACCTTTTGAAGCTCTTCATATTTTTCACACCTTTTGAAGTTCTTCATATTCTTCACTCCTTTTCAGGCTCTTTATGTTTTTCAACACCATTTCATGCTCCTCCTATTTTTCATAGCGTTTCAGGCTCATCTCATTTTTGACACCTTTTGAAGCTCTTCATATTTTTCACAAATTTTGAAGCTCTTCATAATTTTCACTCGTTTTCAGGCTCTTTATGTTTTTCAAAACCACTTCATGCTCCTCCTGTTTTTCAGACCGTTTCATGCTCCTAATATATTTGACACCTTTTGAAGCTCTTCATATTTTTCACAAATTTTGAAGCTCTTCATAATTTTCACTCGTTTTCAGGCTCTTTCTGTTTTTCAAAACCACTTCATGCTCCTCCTATTTTTCAGACCGTTTCATGCTTTTCATAACTTTGACACCATTTGAAGCTCTTTACATTTATCACACCTTTTCATGCTCTTCATCTTTTTCAAATCCGTTTCATGCTCCTCCTATTTTTCAGACTGTTTCATGCTCCTCATATTTTGGACACCTTTTGAAGCTCTTCATATTCTTCACTCCTTTTCAGGCTCTTTATGTTTTTCAACACCATTTCATGCTCCTCCTATTTTTGATAGCGTTTCAGGTTCATCTCATTTTTGACACCTTTTGAAGCTCTTCATATTTTTCACAAATTTTGAAGCTCTTCATAATTTTCACTCATTTTCAGGCTCTTTATGTTTTTCAAAAACACTTCATGCTCCTCCTGTTTTTCAGACCGTTTCATGCTCCTAATATATTTGACACCTTTTGAAGCTCTTCATATTTTTCACACCTTTTCAGGCTCTTCATGTTTTTGAACACCGCTTCATGCTCCTCCTATTTTTCAGACCGTTTAATGCTCCTCATGTATCACACACCTTTTGAAGCTCTTCGTATTTTTCACACCTTTTCAGGCTCCTCATGTTTTTGAACACCGATTCATGATCCTCCTATTTTCAGACTGTTTCATGCTCCTCATATTTTTGACACCTTTTGAAGCTCTTCATATTTTTCACACCTTTTCAGGCTCTTCATGTTTTTCAACACCGCTTCATGCTCCTCCTATTTTTCAGACCGTTTCATGCTCCTCATATTTTTGACACCTTTTGAATCTCTTCATATTTTTCAAACCTTTTCATGCTCTTCATGTTTTTCAACATCGTTTCATGCTCCTCCTATTTTTCAGAGTGTTTCATGCACCTCATATTATTGACACCTTTTGAAGCTCTTCATATATTTCACATCTTTTCATGCTCTTCATGTTTTTCAACATCGTTTCATGCTCCTCCTATTTTTCAGAGTGTTTCATGCACCTCATATTTTTGACACCTTTTGAAGCTCTTCATATATTTCACACCTTTTCAGGCTCTTCATGTTTTTGAACACCGCTTCATGCTCCTCCTATTATTCAGACCGTTTCATGCTCCTCATGTATTTCACACCTTTTGAAGCTCTTCATATTTTCACACCTTTTCAGGCTCTTCAGGTTTTTGAACACCGATTCAAGCTCCTCCTATTTTTCAGACCGTTTCATGCTCTTCATGTACTTCACACCTTTTGAAGCTCTTCATATTTTTCAAAACTGTTCAGGCTCTTCATGTTTTTGAACACCGCTTCATGCTCCTCCTATTATTCGGACCGTTTCATGCTCCTCATGTATTTCACACCTTTTGAAGCTCTTCATATTTTTCACACCTTTTCAGGCTCTTCATGTTTTTCAACACAAATTCATGCTCCTCCTATTTTTCAGACCGTTTCATGATCCTCATATTTTGACTCCTTTTGAAGCTTTTCACATTATTCACACCTTTTCAGGCTCTTCTTTTTTTTCAACACTGCTTCATCCTCCTCCTATTTTTCAGACCGTTTCATGCTCCTCATTTTTCTGACACCTTTGGAAGCTCTTCATATATTTCACACATTTTCAGGCTCTTCATTTATTTCAACAGCACTTCATGCTCCTCCTATTTTTCAGACCGGTTCATGCTCCTCATCTTTCTGACAGCTTTTGAAGATATTCATATTTTTCACACCTTTTCAAACTCTTCATATTTTTCACACCTTTTCAGGCTCTTCATGTTTTTGAACACCGCTTCATGCTCTTCCTATTTTTCAGACCATTTCATGCTCCTCATGTATTACACAACTTTTGAAGCTCTTCGTATTTTTCACACCTTTTCAGGCTCTTCATGTTTTTGAACACCACTTCATGCTCCTCCTATTTTTCAGACCGTTTAATGCTCCTCATGTATTACACACCTTTTGAAGCTCTTCGTATTTTTCACACCTTTTCAGGCTCCTCATGTTTCTGAACACCGATTCATGATCCTCCTCTTTCAGACCATTTCATGCTCCTCATATTTTTGACACCTTTTGAATCTCTTCATATTTTTCACTTTTTCAAGCTCTTCATGTTTTTGAACACCGCTTCATGCTCCTGCTATTTTTCAGACAATTTCATGCTCCTCATATATTTGACACCTTTTGAAGCTCTTCATATTTTTCAAAACTTTTAAGGCTCTTCATGTTTTTCAACACCGCTTCATGCTCCTCCTATTTTTCAGACGGTTTCATGCTCCTCATATTTTTGACACCTTTGGAAGCTCTTCATATTTTTCACACCTTTTCAGGCTCTTCATGTTTTTCAACACCAATTCATGCTCCTTCTATTTACCAGACCGTTTCATGATCCTCATATTTTTGACTCCTTTTGAAGCTCTTCATATTTTTCACACTTTTTCAGGCTTTTCAGGTTTTTCTACACTGCTTCATGTTCCTCCTAATTTTCAGACCGTTTCATGCTCCTCATATTTCTGACACCTTTTGAAGCTCTTCATATATTTCACACCTTTTCAGGCTCTTCATGTTTTTGAACACCGCTTCATGCTCCTCCTATTATTCAGACCGTTTCATGCTCCTCATGTATTTCACACCTTTTGAAGCTCTTCATATTTTTCACACCTTTTCAGGCTCTTCATATTTTTGAACACCGCTTCAAGCTCCTCCTATTATTCAGACCGTTTCATGCTCCTCATATTTTTGACACCTTTTGAAGCTCTTCACAAATTTCACACATTTTCAGGCTCTTCATGTTTTTCAACACCGCTTCATGCTCCTCCTATTTTTCAGACCGTTTCATGCTTTTCAGAATTTTGACACCATTTGAAGCTCTTCACATTTATCACACCTTTTCATGCTCTTCATCTTTTTCAAATGCGTTTCATGCTCCTCCTATTTTTCAGACTGTTTCATGCTCCTCATATTTTGGATACCTTTTGAAGCTCTGCATATTTTTCACACCTTTTCAGGCTCTTCATGTTTTTCAACACCGCTTCATGCTCCTCCTATTTTTCAGACCGTTTCATGCTCCTCATATTTTTGACACCTTTTGAATCTCTTCATATATTTCACACCTTTTCAGGCTCTTCATGTTTTTCAACACCGCTTCATGCTCCTCCTATTTTTCAAACCGTTTCATGCTCATCTCATTTTTGACACCTTTTGAAGCTCTTCATACTTTTGACACCTTTTGAAGCTCTTCATACTTTTGACAGCTTTTGAAGTTCTTCACATTTTTCACAAGTTTTCAGGCTCTTCTTGTTTTTCAACACCACTTCATGCTCCTCCTATTTTCAGACCGTTTCATGCTCCTCATATTTTTGACACCTTTTGAAGCTCTTCATATATTTCACACGTGTTCAGGCTCTTCATGTTTTTGAACACCGCTTCATGCTCCTCCTATTATTCAGACCGTTTCATGCTCCTCATGTATTTCACACCTTTTGAAGCTCTTCATATTTTTCACACCTTTTCAGGCTCTTCAGGTTTTTGAACACTGATTCAAGATCCTCCTATTTTTCAGACCGTTTCATGCTCTTCATGTATTTCACACCTTTTGAAACTCTTCATATTTTTCAAAACTGTTCAGGCTCTTCATGTTTTTCAACACCGCTTCATGCTCCTCCTATTTTTCAGACGGTTTCAGGCTCCTCATATTTTTGACACCTTTGGAAGTTCTTCATATTTTTCACACCTTTTCAGGCTCTTCATGTTTTTCAACACTGCTTCATGCTCCTCCTATTTTTCAGACCGTTTCATGCTCCTCATGTATTTCACAACTTTTGAAGCTCTTCATATTTTTCACACCTTTTCAGGCTCTTCATGGTTTGGAACACCGTTTCATGCTCCTCCTATTTTTCAGACCTTTCATGAACCTCATATATTTGACGCCTTTTGAAGCCCTTCATATATTATCACCTTTTCAGGCTCTTCATTTTTTTCAACACCGCTTCATGATCCTCCTATTGTTCAGACCTTTTCATGCTTCCCATATTTTTGACACCTTTTGAAGCTCTTCATATTTTTTACACCTTTTCAGGCTCTTCATGTTTTTCAACACCACTTCATGCTCCTCCTATTTTTCAGACCTTTTCATACTCCTCATATTTTTGACACCTTTTGAAGCTCCTCATATATTTCACTCCTTTTCAGTCTCTTTATGTTTTTCAACACCACTTCATGCTCCTCCTATTTTTCATACTGTTTCATGCTCATCTCATTTTTGACACCTTTTGAAGCTCTTCATATTTTTCACACCTTTTGAAGTTCTTCATATTCTTCACTCCTTTTCAGGCTCTTTATGTTTTTCAACACCATTTCATGCTCCTCCTATTTTTCATAGCGTTTCAGGCTCATCTCATTTTTGACACCTTTTGAAGCTCTTCATATTTTTCACAAATTTTGAAGCTCTTCATAATTTTCACTCATTTTCAGGCTCTTTATGTTTTTCAAAACCACTTCATGCTCCTCCTGTTTTTCAGACCGTTTCATGCTCCTAATATATTTGACACCTTTTGAAGCTCTTCATATTTTTCACAAATTTTGAAGCTCTTCATAATTTTCACTCGTTTTCAGGCTCTTTCTGTTTTTCAAAACCACTTCATGCTCCTCCTATTTTTCAGACCGTTTCATGCTTTTCATAACTTTGACACCATTTGAAGCTCTTCACATTTATCACACCTTTTCATGCTCTTCATCTTTTTCAAATCCGTTTCATGCTCCTCCTATTTTTCAGACTGTTTCATGCTCCTCATATTTTGGACACCTTTTGAAGCTCTTCATATTCTTCACTCCTATTCAGGCTCTTTATGTTTTTCAACACCATTTCATGCTCCTCCTATTTTTGATAGCGTTTCAGGTTCATCTCATTTTTGACACCTTTTGAAGCTCTTCATATTTTTCACAAATTTTGAAGCTCTTCATAATTTTCACTCATTTTCAGGCTCTTTATGTTTTTCAAAAACACTTCATGCTCCTCCTGTTTTTCAGACCGTTTCATGCTCCTAATATATTTGACACCTTTTGAAGCTCTTCATATTTTTCACACCTTTTCAGGCTCTTCATGTTTTTGAACACCGCTTCATGCTCCTCCTATTTTTCAGACCGTTTAATGCTCCTCATGTATCACACACCTTTTGAAGCTCTTCGTATTTTTCACACCTTTTCAGGCTCCTCATGTTTTTGAACACCGATTCATGATCCTCCTATTTTCAGACTGTTTCATGCTCCTCATATTTTTGACACCTTTTGAAGCTCTTCATATTTTTCACACCTTTTCAGGCTCTTCATGTTTTTCAACACCGCTTCATGCTCCTCCTATTTTTCAGACCGTTTCATGCTCCTCATATTTTTGACACCTTTTGAATCTCTTCATATTTTTCAAACCTTTTCATGCTCTTCATGTTTTTCAACATCGTTTCATGCTCCTCCTATTTTTCAGCGTGTTTCATGCACCTCATATTATTGACACCTTTTGAAGCTCTTCATATATTTCACATCTTTTCAGGCTCTTCATGTTTTTCAACACTGTTTCTAGCTCTTCCTATTTTTCAGACCGTTCCATGCTTCCAATATTTTTGACACCTATTGAAGCTCTTCATATTTTTCACACCTTTTCATGCCCTTCATCATTTTCAAAACCGTTTCATTCTCATCCTACTTTTAAGACTGTTTCATGCTCCTCATATTTTTGACACCTTTTGAAGCTCTGCATAATTTCCACACATTTTCAGGCTCTTCATGTTTTTCAATGCCGCTTCATGCTCCTCCTATTTTCAGACCGTTGCATGCTCCTCGTATCTTTGACACCTTTTGAAGGTCTTCATATTTTTCACACCTTTTCAGACTCTTACTTTTTTTTAAACACCGCTTCATGCTCATGCTTTTTTTCAGACCGTTTCATGCTGCTCATATTTTTGACACCTTTTGAAGGTCTTCATATTTTTCACACCTTTTCAGGATTTCATGTTTGCAACACCGCTTCATGCTTCTCCTATTTTTCAGACTGTTTCATGCTCCTCATATTTTTGACATCTTTTGAAGCTCTTCATATATTTCACATCTTTTCAGGCTCTTCATGTTTTTCAAGACGGTTTTATGTTCTTCCTATTTTTCAGACCATTTCATGCTTCTCATATTTTTCACACCTTTTGAAGCTGTTCATATTTTTCACAGCTTTTCATTTTCTTCATGTTTTTCAAAACAATTTCCTTCTCATCCTATTTTTCAGACTGTTTCATGCTCGTAATATTTTTTGACACATTTTGCAGCTCTTCATAATTTTCACACCTTTTCATGCTCTTCATGTTTTTCTACACCGCGTCATGCTCCTCCTATTTTTCAGACCGTTTCATGCTCCTCATGTTTTTGACACCTTTTGATGCTCTTCATATTTTTCACACCTTTTCAGGCTCTTCATGTTTTTCAACACCGCTTCATGCTCCTCCTATTGTTCAGACCGTTTCATGCTCTTCATATTTTTTACACCTTCTGAAGCTCTTCTTATTTTACACACTTTTCAGTCTCTTCATGTTTTTAGGACCGCTTCATGCTCCTCCTATTTTTCAGACCGTTTCATGCTCCTCATTTTTTTGACACCTTTTGAAGCTCTTCATATTTTTCACACCTTTTCAGGCTCTTCATGATTTTATAACCGCTTCATGCTCCTCCTATTTTTCAGACCGTTTCATGCTCCTCATGTTTTTGACACCTTTTGAAGCTCTTCATATTTTTCACACCTTTTCAGGCTCTTCATGTTTTTGAACACCATTTGATCCTCTTCCTATTTTTCAGACCGTTTCATTGTCCTCATATTTTTCACACCTTTTGAAGCTCTTCATAACTTTCACAATTTTTCAGTCTCTTCATGATTTTCCACACCGATTCCTGCTCCTCCTATTTTTCAGACCGTTTTATACTTTTCATATTTTTGACACCATTTGAAGCTCTTCACTTTTTTCACACCTTTTCATGCTGTTCATCTTTTTCAAAAACTTTTCATGCTCCTCCTCTTTTTCAGACTGTTTCATGCTCCTCATATTTTCACACCTTTTGAAGCCCTTCATATTTTTCACACCTTTTCAGGCTCTTCATGTTTTTCAATACCGCTTCATGCTCCTCCTATTTTTCAGACCGTTTCATTCTCCTCATATTTTTGACACGTGTTGAGGCTCTTCATATTTTCCACAACTTTTCAGGCTCTTTATGTTTTTCAACACCGCTTCATGCTCCTCCTATGTTTCTGACCGTTTTATGTTCCTCATGTATTTCACACCTTTTGAAGCTCTTCATATTTTTCACACCTTTTCAGTCTCTTCATGTTTTTCAACACCGCTTCATTCTCCTCCTATTTTTCAGTCCGTTTCATGCTCCTCATATTTTTGACACCTTTTGAGGCTCTTCATATTTTTCAAACATTATCAGACTCTTGATGTTTTTCAACACCGCTTCATGCTCCGCCTATTTTTCAGACCGTTTCATGCTCCTCATATTTTTCACACGTTTTGAGGCTCTTCATATTTTTCACACCTTTCAGCCTCTTCATGTTTTTGAATACCGCTTCATGCTCCTCCTATTTTTCAGACCGTTTCATGCTCCTCATGTATTTCACACCTTGTCAAGCTCTTCATATTTTTCACACCTTTTCAGGCTCTTCATGTTTTTCAACACCGCTTCATGCTGTTCCTGTTTTTCAGATCGTTTCATGCTCCTCATATTTTTGACACCTTTTGAAACTCTTCATATTTTTCACACCTTTTCTGGCTCTTCAAATTTTGGAACACCGTTTCATGCTCCGCCTATTTTTCAGACCGTTTAATGCTCCTATATTTTTGACACCTTTTGAAGCTCTTCATATTTTTCACACCTTTTCAGGCTCTTCATGTTTTTGAACACCGGTTCATGCTCCTCCTATTTTTCAGACCGTTTCATGCTCGTCATATTTTTAACAAGTTTAGAAGCTCTTCATATATTTCACACCTTTTCAGGCTCTTCATGTTTTCAACACCACTTCATGCCTCTCCTTTTTTTCAGCCCTTTTCATGCTCATCTCATTTTTGACACCTTTGAAGCTCTTCATATTTTTCCCACCTTTTGAAGCTCTTCATATTTTTGACACTTTTTCAGGCTCTTCATGTTTTTCAACACCTCTTCATGCTCCGCCTATTTTTCAGACCGTTTCATGCTCCTCATATTTTTCACACATTATGAGGCTCTTCATTTTTTTCACACCTTTTCAGCCTCTTCTTGTTTTTGAACACGGTTTCATGCTCCTCCTATTTTTCAGACGGTTTCCTGCTCCTCATGTATTTCACACCTTTTCAAGCTCTTCATATTTTTCACACCTTTTCAGGCTCTTCATGTTTTTGAACACCGCTTCATGCTCCTCCTATTTTTCAGACCGTTTAATGCTCCTCATGTATCACACACCTTTTGAAGCTCTTCGTATTTTTCACACCTTTTCAGGCTCCTCATGTTTTTGAACACCGATTCATGATCCTCCTATTTTCAGACTGTTTCATGCTCCTCATATTTTTGACACCTTTTGAAGCTCTTCATATTTTTCACACCTTTTCAGGCTCTTCATGTTTTTCAACACCGCTTCATGCTCCTCCTATTTTTCAGACCGTTTCATGCTCCTCATATTTTTGACACCTTTTGAATCTCTTCATATTTTTCAAACCTTTTCATGCTCTTCATGTTTTTCAACATCGTTTCATGCTCCTCCTATTTTTCAGAGTGTTTCATGCACCTCATATTATTGACACCTTTTGAAGCTCTTCATATATTTCACATCTTTTCAGGCTCTTCATGTTTTTCAACACTGTTTCTAGCTCTTCCTATTTTTCAGACCGTTCCATGCTTCCAATATTTTTGACACCTATTGAAGCTCTTCATATTTTTCACACCTTTTCATGCCCTTCATCATTTTCAAAACCGTTTCATTCTCATCCTACTTTTAAGACTGTTTCATGCTCCTCATATTTTTGACACCTTTTGAAGCTCTTCATAATTTCCACACATTTTCAGGCTCTTCATGTTTTTCAATGCCGCTTCATGCTCCTCCTATTTTCAGACCGTTGCATGCTCCTCGTATCTTTGACACCTTTTGAAGGTCTTCATATTTTTCACACCTTTTCAGACTCTTACTTTTTTTTAAACACCGCTTCATGCTCATGCTTTTTTTCAGACCGTTTCATGCTGCTCATATTTTTGACACCTTTTGAAGGTCTTCATATTTTTCACACCTTTTCAGGATTTCATGTTTGCAACACCGCTTCATGCTTCTCCTATTTTTCAGACTGTTTCATGCTCCTCATATTTTTGACATCTTTTGAAGCTCTTCATATATTTCACATCTTTTCAGGCTCTTCATGTTTTTCAAGACGGTTTTATGTTCTTCCTATTTTTCAGACCATTTCATGCTTCTCATATTTTTCACACCTTTTGAAGCTGTTCATATTTTTCACAGCTTTTCATTTTCTTCATGTTTTTCAAAACAATTTCCTTCTCATCCTATTTTTCAGACTGTTTCATGCTCGTAATATTTTTTGACACATTTTGCAGCTCTTCATAATTTTCACACCTTTTCATGCTCTTCATGTTTTTCTACACCGCGTCATGCTCCTCCTATTTTTCAGACCGTTTCATGCTCCTCATGTTTTTGACACCTTTTGATGCTCTTCATATTTTTCACACCTTTTCAGGCTCTTCATGTTTTTCAACACCGCTTCATGCTCCTCCTATTGTTCAGACCGTTTCATGCTCTTCATATTTTTTACACCTTCTGAAGCTCTTCTTATTTTACACACTTTTCAGTCTCTTCATGTTTTTAGGACCGCTTCATGCTCCTCCTATTTTTCAGACCGTTTCATGCTCCTCATTTTTTTGACACCTTTTGAAGCTCTTCATATTTTTCACACCTTTTCAGGCTCTTCATGATTTTATAACCGCTTCATGCTCCTCCTATTTTTCAGACCGTTTCATGCTCCTCATGTTTTTGACACCTTTTGAAGCTCTTCATATTTTTCACACCTTTTCAGGCTCTTCATGTTTTTGAACACCATTTGATCCTCTTCCTATTTTTCAGACCGTTTCATTGTCCTCATATTTTTCACACCTTTTGAAGCTCTTCATAACTTTCACAATTTTTCAGTCTCTTCATGATTTTCCACACCGATTCCTGCTCCTCCTATTTTTCAGACCGTTTTATACTTTTCATATTTTTGACACCATTTGAAGCTCTTCACTTTTTTCACACCTTTTCATGCTGTTCATCTTTTTCAAAAACTTTTCATGCTCCTCCTCTTTTTCAGACTGTTTCATGCTCCTCATATTTTCACACCTTTTGAAGCCCTTCATATTTTTCACACCTTTTCAGGCTCTTCATGTTTTTCAATACCGCTTCATGCTCCTCCTATTTTTCAGACCGTTTCATTCTCCTCATATTTTTGACACGTGTTGAGGCTCTTCATATTTTCCACAACTTTTCAAGCTCTTTATGTTTTTCAACACCGCTTCATGCTCCTCCTATGTTTCTGACCGTTTTATGTTCCTCATGTATTTCACACCTTTTGAAGCTCTTCATATTTTTCACACCTTTTCAGTCTCTTCATGTTTTTCAACACCGCTTCATTCTCCTCCTATTTTTCAGTCCGTTTCATGCTCCTCATATTTTTGACACCTTTTGAGGCTCTTCATATTTTTCAAACATTTTCAGACTCTTGATGTTTTTCAACACCGCTTCATGCTCCGCCTATTTTTCAGACCGTTTCATGCTCCTCATATTTTTCACACGTTTTGAGGCTCTTCATATTTTTCACACCTTTCAGCCTCTTCATGTTTTTGAATACCGCTTCATGCTCCTCCTATTTTTCAGACCGTTTCATGCTCCTCATGTATTTCACACCTTGTCAAGCTCTTCATATTTTTCACACCTTTTCAGGCTCTTCATGTTTTTTAACACCGTTTCATGCTGTTCCTGTTTTTCAGATCGTTTCATGCTCCTCATATTTTTGACACCTTTTGAAGCTCTTCATATTTTTCACAACTTTTCAGGCTCTACATGTTTTTCAACACCGTTTCATGATCCTCCTATTTTTAAGGCCGTTTCATGCTCCTCATATTTTTGACAGATTTTGAAGCTCTTCATATTTTTCACACCTTTTCAGTCTCTTCATGTTTTTCAACACCGCTTCATGCTGTTCCTGTTTTTCAGATCATTTCATGCTCCTCATATTTTTGACACCTTTTGAAGCTCTTCATATTTTTCACACCTTTTCTGGCTCTTCAAATTTTGGAACACCGTTTCATGCTCCGCCTATTTTTCAGACCGTTTAATGCTCCTATATTTTTGACACCTTTTGAAGCTCTTCATATTTTTCACACCTTTTCAGGCTCTTCATGTTTTTGAACACCGGTTCATGCTCCTCCTATTTTTCAGACCGTTTCATGCTCGTCATATTTTTAACAAGTTTAGAAGCTCTTCATATATTTCACACCTTTTCAGGCTCTTCATGTTTTCAACACCACTTCATGCTCCTCCTTTTTTTCAGCCCTTTTCATGCTCATCTCATTTTTGACACCTTTGAAGCTCTTCATATTTTTCCCACCTTTTGAAGCTCTTCATATTTTTGACACTTTTTCAGGCTCTTCATGTTTTTCAACACCTCTTCTTGCTCCGCCTATTTTTCAGACCGTTTCATGCTCCTCATATTTTTCACACATTATGAGGCTCTTCATTTTTTTCACACCTTTTCAGCCTCTTCTTGTTTTTGAACACGGTTTCATGCTCCTCCTATTTTTCAGACGGTTTCCTGCTCCTCATGTATTTCACACCTTTTCAAGCTCTTCATATTTTTCACACCTTTTCAGGCTCTTCATATTTTTGAACACCGTTTCATGCTGCTCCTATTTTTCAGATCGTTTCATGCTCCTCATATTTTTGACACCTTTTGAAGCTGTTTATATTTTTCACACCTTTTCAGGCTCTTCATGATTTTGAACACCGCTTCATGCTCCTCCTATTTTTCACATCGTTTCATGCACCTCATGTGTTTCACACCTTTTGAAGCTCTTCATATATTTCACACCTTTTGCAACTCTTCATATATTTCACACCTTTTAGGCTCTTCCTGTTTTTCAACACCACTTCATGCACCTCCTATTTTTCAGACCGTTTCATGCTCATCTCATGTTTGACACCTTTTGAAGCTCTTCATATTTTTCACACCTTTTCAGGCTCTTCATGTTTTTCAAAATCTTTTCGTGCTCCTTTTATTTTTCAGACCGTTTCATGCTCATCTCATTTTTGATACCTTTTGAAGCTCTTCATATTTTTCACACCTTTTCAGGCTGTTTATGTTTTTCAACATCGCTTCTTGCTCCTCCTATTTTTCAGACCGTTTCATGCTCCTCATATTTTTGACATCTTTTGAAGCTCTTCATATTTTTCACAAATTTTCAGGCTCTTCATGGTTTTCAACACCACTTCATGATCCTCCTATTTTTCAGACCGTTTCATGCTGCACATATTTTTGACACCTTTTGAAGCTTTACATATTTTTCACACCTTTTCAGGCTCTTCTTGTTTTTGAACACCGCTTCATCCTCCTCCTATTTTTCAGACCGTTTCATGCTCCTCATATTTTTTACACGATTTGAGGCTCATCATATTTTTCACACCTTTTCAGGGTCTTCATGTTTTTCTACACCGCTTCATGCTCCTCCTATTTTTCACACCGTTTCATGCTCCTCATATATTTCACTCCTTTTGAAGCTCTTCATATTTTTCACACGTTTTCAGGCTCTTTATGTTTTTGATCACCGCTTCATGCTCGTCCTATTTTTAAGACCGTTTCATGCTCCTCATAATTTTCAAAACTTTTGAAACTCTTTATATTTTTTACACTTTTTCAGGTTCTTCATGTTTTTCAACACCGCTTCATGCTCCTCCTATGCTTCCGATCGTTTCATGCTCCTCGTGTATTTCACACCTTTTGAAGCACTTCATATTTTTCACACCTTTTCAGGCTCTTCATGTTTTTCAACACCGCTTCATGCTCCTCCTATATTTCCGACCGTTTCATGCTCCTCATGTATTTCACACCTTTTGAAGCTCTTCATATTTTTCACACCTTTTCAGGCTCTTCATGTTTTTGAACACCGTTTCATGCTCCTCCTATTTTTCGACCGTTTCATGCTCCTCATATATTTCACACCTTTTGATACTCTTCATATTTTTCACACCTTTTCAGGCTCTTCATGTTTTTGAACACCGCTTCATGCTCCTCTTATTTTTCAGAGAGTTTCATGCTCCTAATATTTTTGACACCTTTTGAGTCTCTTCATATTTTTCACACCTTTTCAGGCTCTCCATGTTTTTCAACACCGCTTCATGATCCTCCTATTTTTCAGAACGTTACATGATCCTGATATTTTTGACACGTTTTGAAGCTTTTCATATTTTTCACACCTTTTCAGGCTCTTCATGTTTTTCAATACCACTTCATGCTCCTCCTATTTTTCACACCGTTTCATGCTCCTCATAAATCTGACACCTTTTGAAAACTTCATATTTTTCACACCTTTTCAGGCTCTACATGTTTTACAACACCGCTTCATGCTCCTCCTATTTTCCAGACCGTTTCATTCTCCTCATATTTTTGACACCTTTTGAAGCTCTTCATATATTTCACACCTTTTCAGGCTCTTCATTTTTTCAAAACCACTTCATGCTCCTCCTATTTTTCAGACCGTTTCATTCCCCTATTTTTTTGACACCTTTTTAACCTCTTCGTATTTTTCACACCTTTTCAGGCTCTTCATGTTTTTGAACACCGCTTCTTGCTCCTCCTATTTTTCAGACCGTTTCATGCTCTTCATATTTTTCAAACATTTTAAAGCTCTTCATATATTTCACAACTTTTCAGGCTCTTCTTGTTTTTCAACACCACTTCATGCTTCTCCTATTTTTCAGATCGTTTCATGCTCATCTCATTTTTGACAACTTTTGAAGCTCTTCATATTTTTCACACCTTTTGATGCTCTTCATATTTTTCATACCTCTTCAGGCTCTTCATGTTTTTGAACACCGCTTCATGCTCCTCCTATTTTTCAGACCGTTTCATGCTCCTCATATTTTTGACACGTTTTGAAGCTCTTCATATTTTTCACACCTTTTCAGGCTCTTCAGGTTTTTCAACACCGTTTCCTGCTCCTCCTATGTTTCCACCCATTTCATGTTCCTCATGTATTTCACACATTTTGAAGCTCTTCATATTTTTTACACCTTTTCAGGCTCTTCATGTTTTTGAACACCGTTTCATGTTCCTCCTATTTTTCAGAACGTTACATGCTCCTCATATTTTTCACACCTTTTGAATCTCTTCTTATTTTACTCACGTTTTCAGGCTCTTCATATTTTTGAACACCGTTTCATGTTCCTCCTATTTTTCAGAACGTTTCATGCTCCTCATATTTTTAACACCTTTTGAAGCTCTTCATATTTTGCACACCTTCTCAGGCTCTTCATGTTTTTCAACACCGCTTCATGCTCGTCCTATTTTTCAGACCGTTTCATGCTACTCATATTTTTGACGCCTTTTGAAGCTCTTCATATTTTCCACACCTTTTCAGGCTCTTCATGTTTTTCAACACCGCTTCATGCTCCTCCTATTTTTCAGACCGTTTCATGCTCCTCATATTTTTGACACCTTTTGAATCTCTTCATATTTTGCACACCTTCTCAGGTCCTTCATGTTTTTGAACACCGTTTCAAGCTCCTCCTATTTTTCACCCCCTTTCAGGCTCCTCATATTTTTGACACCTTTTGAAGCTCTTCATATTTTTCACACCTTTTCAGGCTCTTCATCTTTCTCAACACCACTTCATGCTCCTCCTATTTTTCAAACCGTTTAATGCTCATCTCATTTTTGAAACCTTTTGAAGCTCTTCATATATTTCACACCTTTTTAAGCTCTTCATATTTTTCACACCTTTTCAGGCTCTTCATGTTTTTCAACTCCGCTTGAAGAGCGGAGACAGTTTCATGCTCCTCATTTTTTTGAAACCTTTTGAAGCTCTTTATATATTTCACACCTTTTCAGGCTCTTCATGTTTTTCAACACCAGCTCATCCTCCTCCTATTTTTCATACCGTTTCAGGCTCCTCATTTTTTTGACACCTTTTGAAGCGCTTCATATATTTCACACCTTTTCAGGCTCTTCATGTTTTTCAACACCACTTCATGCTCTTCCTATTTTTGAGACAGTTTCATGCTCCTCATATTTTTGAAACCTTTTGAAGCTCTTCATATATTTCACACCTTTTCAGGCTCTTCATGTTTTTCAACACCACTTCATGCTCCTCCTATTTTTGAGACCGTTTCATGCTCATCTCATTTTTGACACCTTTTGAAGCTCTTCACATTTTTTAACACCTTTTGAAACTCTACATATTTTTCACACTTTTTCAGGCTCTTCATGATTTTCAACACCACTTCATGCTCCTCCTATTTTCAGACCGTTTCATGCTCATCTCTTTTTTGACACCTTTTGAGGCTCTTCATATTTTTCACACCTTTTCAGGCTCTTCATGTATTCAACACCACTTCATGCTCCTCCTATTTTTCAGACCGTTTCATGCTCATCTCATTTTTGACATCTTTTGAAGCTCTTCATATCTTTCACACCTTTTCAGGCTCTTAATGTTTTTCAACACCGCTTCATGCTCCTCCTATTTTTCAGACCGTTTCAAGCTCATCTCATTTTTTTACACCTTTTGAAGCTCTTCATATTTTTCACACCTTTTGAAGCTCTTCAGATTTTTCACACGTTTTCAGTCTCTTAATGTTTTTCAACACCACTTCATGCTCCTCCTATTTTTCAGACCGTTTAATGCTCATCTCATTTTTGACACCTTTTGAAGCTCTTCATATTTTTGAACACCTTTTGAAGCTCTTCAGATTTTTCACACGTTTTCAGTCTCTTAATGTTTTTCAACACCACTTCATGCTCCTCCTATTTTTCAGACCGTTTCACGCTCATCTCATTTTTGACACCTTTTGAAGCTCTTCATATTTTTCACACCTTTTCAGGCTCTTCATGTTTTTGAACACCGCTTCATGCTCCTCCTATTTTTCAGACGTTTTCAATCTCCTCATGTATTTCACACCTTTTGAAGCTCTTCATCTGTTTCGCACCTTTTCAGACTCTTCATATTTTTGAACACCGCTTCGTGCTGCTCCTATTTTTCAGCCCGTTTCATGCTCCTCATATATTTGACACCTTTTGAGGCTCTTCATATTTCTCACACCTTGTCAGGCTCTTCATGTTTTTCAACACCACTTCATCCTCCTCCTATTTTTCACACCGCTTCATGCTCATCTCTTTCTTGACACCTTTTGAAGCTCTTCATAATTTTGACACCTTTTGAAACTCTTCATATTTTTCACACCTTTTCAGGCTCTTCATGTTTTTGAACACCGTTTCATGCTCCTCCTATTTTTCAGACAGTTTCATGTTCCTCATATTTTTGACACGTTTTGAGGCTCTTCATACTTTTCACACCTCTTCAGGCTCTTCATGTGTTTGAACACCGTTTCATGTTCCACCTGTTTTTCAGACCGTTTCATGCTCCTCATATTTTTGACACCTTTTGAAGCTCTTCATATTTTTCACACCTTTTCAGGTTCTCCATGTTTTTGAACAGCGCTTCATGCTCCTCCTATTGTTCAGACCGTTTCATGCTCCTCATATTTTTGACTCCTTTTGAAGCTCTTCCTATTTTTCGCACCTTTTCAGGCTCTTCATGTTTTTCAACACCGTTATATGCTGCTCCTATTTTTCAGACCGTTTCATGCACTTCCTTTTTTCAGAACGTTTCATGTTTCTCATATTTTTGCCACCTTTTGAAGCTCTTCATATTTTTCACACCTTTTCAATCTCTTCATGTTTTTGAACAACGCTTCATGCTCCTCCTATTTTTCAGACTGTTTCATGCTCCTCATATTTTTCACACCTTTTGAAGCTCTTCTTATTTTTCACCCCTTTTCAGGCTCTACCTGTTTTTGAACACCGCTTCATGCTCCTCCTATTTTTCAGACCGTTTCATGCTCCTCATATTTTTGACACCTTTTGAAGCTCTTCTTATTTTTCACCTCTTTTCAGGCTCTACCTGTTTTTGAACACCACTTCATGCTCCTCCTATTTTTCAGACCGTTTCATGCTCCTCATATTTTTGACACCTTTTGAAGCTCTTCATATTTTTCACACCTTTTCAGGCTCTTCATATATTTCAACACCACTTCATGCTCCTCCTATTTTTCAGACTGTTTCATGCTCCTCATATTTTTGACACCTTTTGAAGCTCTTGATATATTTCTCATCTTTTCAGGCTCTTCATGTTTTTCAACACCACTTCATGCTGCTCCTATTTTTCGACCGTTTCATGCTCATCTCATTTTTGACACCTTTTGAAGCTCTTCATATTTTTCACAGCTTTTGAAGCTCTTCATATTTTTCACACGTTTTGAGGCTCTTCATGTTTTTCAACACTGCTTCATGCTCCTCCGATTTTTCAGACCGTTTAATGCTCCTCATATTTTTGACACCTTTTGAAGCTCTTCATATTTTTCACACGTTTTCAGGCTCTTCATGTTTTTCAACACCGCTTCATGCTCCTCCTATTTTTCAGACCGTTTAATGCTCCTCATATTTTTGCCACCTTTTGAAGCTCTTCATATTTTTCACACATTTTCAGGCTCTTCATGTTTTTCAACACCGTTTCATTGTCCTCCTATTTTTCAGACCGTTTCATCCTCCTCACATTTTTCAAACGTTTTGAAGCTTTTCATATTTTTCACACCTTTTCAGGCTCTTCATGTTTTGGAACACCGTTTCATGCTCCTCCTATTTTTCAAACTGTTTTATGTTCCTCATATTTTTGACACGTTTTGAGGCTCTTCATATTTTTCACACTTTTTCAGGCTCTTCTTGTTTTTGAACACCGTTTCATGCTCCTCCTATTTTCAGACTGTTTCATGTTCCTCATATTTTTGACACGTTTGAAGCTCTTCATATATTTCACACATTTTGAAACTCTTCATATTTTTCACACCTTTTCAGGCTCTTCATATTTTTCAACACCACTTAATGATCCTCCTATTTTTCAGAACATTTCATGCTCCTCATATTTTTCACACCTTTTGAAGCTCTTCATATTTTTCACACCTTTTCAGGTTCTCCATGTTTTTGAACAGCGCTTCATGCTCCTCCTATTGTTCAGACCGTTTCATGCTCCTCATATTTTTGACTCCTTTTGAAGCTCTTCCTATTTTTCGCACCTTTTCAGGCTCTTCATGTTTTTCAACACCGTTATATGCTGCTCCTATTTTTCAGACCGTTTCATGCACTTCCTTTTTTCAGAACGTTTCATGTTTCTCATATTTTTGCCACCTTTTGAAGCTCTTCATATTTTTCACACCTTTTCAATCTCTTCATGTTTTTGAACAACGCTTCATGCTCCTCCTATTTTTCAGACTGTTTCATGCTCCTCATATTTTTCACACCTTTTGAAGCTCTTCTTATTTTTCACCCCTTTTCAGGCTCTACCTGTTTTTGAACACCGCTTCATGCTCCTCCTATTTTTCAGACCGTTTCATGCTCCTCATATTTTTGACACCTTTTGAAGCTCTTCTTATTTTTCACCTCTTTTCAGGCTCTACCTGTTTTTGAACACCACTTCATGCTCCTCCTATTTTTCAGACCGTTTCATGCTCCTCATATTTTTGACACCTTTTGAAGCTCTTCATATTTTTCACACCTTTTCAGGCTCTTCATATATTTCAACACCACTTCATGCTCCTCCTATTTTTCAGACTGTTTCATGCTCCTCATATTTTTGACACCTTTTGAAGCTCTTGATATATTTCTCATCTTTTCAGGCTCTTCATGTTTTTCAACACCACTTCATGCTGCTCCTATTTTTCGACCGTTTCATGCTCATCTCATTTTTGACACCTTTTGAAGCTCTTCATATTTTTCACAGCTTTTGAAGCTCTTCATATTTTTCACACGTTTTGAGGCTCTTCATGTTTTTCAACACTGCTTCATGCTCCTCCGATTTTTCAGACCGTTTAATGCTCCTCATATTTTTGACACCTTTTGAAGCTCTTCATATTTTTCACACGTTTTCAGGCTCTTCATGTTTTTCAACACCGCTTCATGCTCCTCCTATTTTTCAGACCGTTTAATGCTCCTCATATTTTTGCCACCTTTTGAAGCTCTTCATATTTTTCACACATTTTCAGGCTCTTCATGTTTTTCAACACCGTTTCATTGTCCTCCTATTTTTCAGACCGTTTCATCCTCCTCACATTTTTCAAACGTTTTGAAGCTTTTCATATTTTTCACACCTTTTCAGGCTCTTCATGTTTTTGAACACCGTTTCATGCTCCTCCTATTTTTCAAACTGTTTTATGTTCCTCATATTTTTGACACGTTTTGAGGCTCTTCATATTTTTCACACTTTTTCAGGCTCTTCTTGTTTTTGAACACCGTTTCATGCTCCTCCTATTTTCAGACTGTTTCATGTTCCTCATATTTTTGACACGTTTGAAGCTCTTCATATATTTCACACCTTTTTAGGTTCTTCATGTTTTTGGACACCGTTTTGTTCTCCTCCTATTTTTCAGACCGTTTCATGCTCCTCCTATTTTCAGACTGTTTCATGTTCCTCATATTTTTGACACGTTTTGAAGCTCTTCATATTTTTCACACCTTTTCAGGCTCTTCATGTTTTTGAACACTGCTTCATGCTCATCCTATTTTCCAAACCGTTTCATGCTCCTCATATTTTTGACACCTTTTGAATCTCTTCATATGTTTCACACCTTTTCAGGCTCTTCATGTTTTTCACACCACTTCATGCTCCTCATATTTTTCAGACCGTTTCATGCTCATCTCATTTTTGACACCTTTTGAAGCTCTTCATATATTTCACACATTTTGAAACTCTTCATATTTTTCACACCTTTTCATTCTCTTCAGGTTTTTCAACACCGCTTCATGCTCCTCCTATTTTTCAGACCGTTTCAAGCTCATCTCATTTTTTTACACCTTTTGAAGCTCTTCATATTTTCCACACCTTTTGAAGCTCTTCATATTTTTCACACGTTTTCAGGCTCTTCATATTTTTCAACACCACTTAATGATCCTCCTATTTTTCAGACCGTTTAATGCTCATCTCATTTTTGACACCTTTTGAAGCTCTTCATATATTTCACACATTTTGAAACTCTTCATATTTTTCACACCTTTTCAGGCTCTTCATGATTTTCAACACCACTTCATGCTCCTCATATTTTTGAGACCGTTTCATGCTCATCTCATTTGTGACACCTTTTGAAGCTCTTCCTATTTTTCACACCTTTTCAGGCTCTTCATGTTTTTCAACACCGCTTCATGCTCCTCATATTTTTCAGACTGTTTCATGCTCCTCTTATTTTTGACACCTTTTGAAGCTCTTCAAATATTTCACACCTTTTCAGGCTTTCATGTTTTTCAACACCACTTCATGCTCCTCCTATTTTCCGACCGTTTCATGCTCATTTCATTTTGACACCTATTGAAGCTCTTCATATTTTTCACACCTTTAGAGGCTCTTCATATTTTTCACACCTTTTCAGGCTCTTCATATTTTTCAACACCGCTTCATGCTCCTCATATTTTTCAGACAGTTTCATGCTCCTCATATTGTTGAAACCTTTTGAAGCTCTTCATATATTTCACACCTTTTCAGGCTCTTCATGTTTTTCAACACCACTTCATGCTCCTCCTATATTTTAGACCTTTTCATGCTCATCTCATTTTTGAAACCTTTTGAAGCTCTTCATATTTTTCACAACTTTTGAAGCTCTTCATACTTTTCACACCTTTTCACGCTCTTCATGTTTTTCAACACCACTTCATGCTACTCCTATTTTTCAGACCGTTTCATGCTCATCTCATTTTTGACACCTTTTGAAGCTCTTCATATTTTTCACACCTTTTCAGGCTCTTCATGTTTCTGAACACCGTTTCTTGCTCCTCCTATTTTTCAGACCGGTTCATGCTCCTCATATTTTTGACACCTGTTGAAGCTCTTCATATTTTTCACAACTTTTCAGGCTCTTCATGTTTTTGAACACCGTTTCATGCTCCTTCTATTTTTCAAACTGTTTCATGTTCCTCATATTTTTGACACGTTTTGAGGCTCTTCATATTTTTCACACCTTTTCAGGCTCTTCTTGTTTTTGAACACCGTTTCATGCTCCTCCTATTTTCAGACTGTTTCATGTTCCTCATATTTTTGACATGTTTGAAGCTCTTCATATATTTCACACCTTTTTAGGTTCTTCATGTTTTTGGACACCGTTTTGTTCTCCTCCTATTTTTCAGACCGTTTCAGCTCCTCATATATTTGACACCTTTTGAAGCTCTTCATATTTTTCACACCTTTTCAGGCTCTTCATGTTTTTGAACACTGCTTCATGCTCGTCCTATTTTCCAAACCGTTTCATGCTCCTCATATTTTTTACACCTTTTGAATCTCTTCATATATTTCACACCTTTTCAGGCTCTTCATGTTTTTCAACACCGTTTCATGCTCATCTCATTTTTGACACCTTTTGAAACTCTTCATATATTTCATACCTTTTGAAGCTCTTCATATTTTTCACAACTTTTCTGGCTCTTCATGTTTTTGAACACCGTTTCATGCTCCTGCTATTTTTCAGACCGTTTCATGCTCCTCATATTTTTGACACCTTTTGAAGCTCTTCATATTTTTCACACCTTTTCCGGCTCTTCAAGTTTTGAACACCTTTTCAGGCTCTTCATGTTTTTGAACACCGCTTCATGCTCCTCATATTTTTGACACCTTTTGAAGCTGTTCATATTTTTCACACCTTTTCAGGCTCTTCAAGTTTTGAACACCTTTTCAGGCTCTTCATGTTTTTGAACACCCTTTCATGCTCCTCCTATTTTTCAGACCGTTTCATGCACCTCATATTTTTCACACCTTTTGAAGATCTTCAGATTTTTCACTCCTTCTCAGGCTATTCATGTTTTTAGCAACAGCTTCATGCTCCTCCTATTTTTCAGACCGTTTCTTGCTCCTCATGTATTTCACACCTTTTGAAGCTCTTCATATTTTTCAAACCTTTTCAGGCTCTTCATGTTTCTGAACACGATTTCATGATGCTCCTATTTTTCAGACCGTTTCATGCTCCTCATATTTTTGACACCTTTTGAAGCTCCTCATATTTTTCACACCTTTTCAGGTTTTTCAACATCGCTTCATGCTCCTCCTAATTCACAGAACGTTTCATGCTACTCATATTTTTGACACCTTTTGAAGCTCTTCATATTTTTCACACCTTTTCAGGCTCTTCATATTTTTGAACACCGCTTCATGCTCCTCCTATTTTTCAGACCGTTTCATGCTCCTCATACTTTTCACACCTTTTGAAGCTCTTCATATTTTAGCACCTTTTCAGGCTCTTCATGTTTTGCAACACCACTTCATGCTCCTCCTATTTTTCAGACCTTTTCATGCTCATCTCATTTTGACAACTTTTAAAGCTCTTCATATTTTTCACACCATTTGAAGCTCTTCATATTTTTCACACTTTTTCAGGCTCTTCATGTTTTTCAACACCACTTCATGCTCCTCCTATATTTCAGACCGTTTCATGCTCCTCATATTTTTCACACCTTTTGAAGCTCTTCATATTTTTCACACCTTTTGAAGCTCTTCATATTTTTCAGCCTTTTCACGTTCTCCATGTTTTTGAACACCGCTTCATGCTCCTCGTATTTTTCAGAGCTTTTCTTGCTCCTCATATTTTTGACACCCTTTGAAGCTCTTCATATTTCTCACACCTTTTCAAGCTCTTCATGTTTTTCCACACCCTTTCCTGCTACTCCAATATTTCAGACCGTTTCATGCTCCTCCTATTTTTCAGACCTTTTCATTCTCCTCATATTTTTGACGCCTTTTGAAGCACTTCATATTTTACACACCTTTTCAGGCTCTTCATGTTTTTGAACACAACTTCATGCTCCTCCTATTTTTCAGACCATTTCATGCTCCTCATATTTTTCACACATTTTGAAGCTCTTCATATTTTTCACTCTTTTTCAGGCTCTTCATCTTTTTCAAAACCGCTTCATGCTCCTACTATTTTTCAGACCGTTTCACGTCCTCATATTTTTGACAAGTTTCCACAAGCACCTCAAGAGGAGGCTTCTCTCAGCTGCAGGTATTTGACAGGGACCCTGAGTTTGTGGCCTCAAGTGCAATGAACACCGAGATGCTCTGACTCGAAGTAAGGCCGGATATCCCTGCAGTGAATTGAATGCAGGCTCGTCTTGCATCTCCCAAGACGAAGGGTTGTCTGTATCCCCTGTGGAGACCACAGAGAAAAACCTAGTTCTCCGCCTCTTCGTGACCGGAGGCCTCACATTCTTTGAAAACTCGAGAGGTCCGCGGAGATCAGTGCTTCCAAAGGAGACGATGCCTGACTCCTCTTGAACATGGATAGGAGTCCCAGGATCCCTGTGGCACGTGAAAAGGGACACTGGGTCTCCCGCCTCACGTGGAGGTGCGTCCCAATTGCCATGCCAAGACTCGAGGAGAATCCCGAGGTGTCCCTCGCACCTAGGCAGGAGTCCTGACCTTGCTGAACAAACACGTGTCTGGAAGGGCCCTCCCCGTCGTAACTCGAGAATATACCCCAGGTTCCGGCCGCAACTCGAGAAAAACCATGAGGCTTCCCCTTCGCCGCGAGATGAGGCCCGATTCCCTTGCCCTGCGTGCAGAGCAATTCCGTGTTCCACATCAAACAGGATAGGAGCCTTGATTTCCTTGATGGCACACCAGAGAAAACCCAAGATCACTGTCTCAAGTCTAGAGGGATCCGGAGGTCACTGGAGCAACACGAAAGGGCTCCGTGGACCCCAAATCAACTCGAGATGAGATCTTAGTCCCTGGCTTCGACTCAAGAGGAATACGAACTTTCCACAAGCACCTCAAGAGGAGCCTTCTCTCAGCTACAGGTATGTGAGAGGGACCCTTAGTTTGTGGCCTCAAGTGGAATGGACACCGAGATGCTCTGACTCGAAGTAAGGACGGATATCCCTGCAGTGAATTGAAAGCAGGCCCGTCTTGCATCTCGCAAGATGAAGGGATGTCTGAATCCCCTGTGGAGACCACAGAGAAAGACCTAATTCTCTGCCTCATCGCGACCTGAGGCCTTACATCCTTTGAAAAATCGAGAGGTCCGCGGAGATCAATGCTTCCAAAAGAGACGATGCCTGACTCTTCTTGAAAATGGATAGGAGTCCCAGGATCCCTGTGGCACGTGGAAAGGGACCCTGGGTCTCCCGCCTCACGTGGAGACACGTCCCAATTGCCATGCCAAGACTCGAGGAGAATCCCGAGGTGTCCCTCGCACCTAGGCAGGAGTCCTGACGTCGCTGAACAAACAGGTGTCTCGAAGGGCCTCCCCGTCGTTACTCGAGAATATACCCCAGGTTCCGACCGCAACTCGAGAAAAACCATGAGACTACCCCCTCGCCGCGAGATGAGGCCCGATTCCCCTGGACTGTGTGCAGAGCAATTCCGTGTTCCACATCAAACGTGAAAGGAGCCTTGATTTCCTTGATGGCACTCCAGAGAAAACCCAAGATCACTGTCTCAAGTCTAGAGGGATCCTGAGGTCACTGGAGCAACACGAAAGGGCTCCGTGGACCCCAAATCAACTCGAGATGAGAGCTTAGTCCCTGGCATCGACTCAAGAGGAATACCGAATTTCCACAAGCATCTCACGAGGAGGCTTCTCTCAGCTACAGGTATGTGAGAGGGACCCTGAGTTTGTGGCCTCAAGTGGAATGGACACCGAGATGCTCTGACTCGAAGTAAGGCCGGATATCCCTGCAGTGAATTGAATGCAGGCTCGTCTTGCATCTCCCAAGACGAAGGGATGTCTGAATCCCCTGTGCAGAACACAGAGAAAGACCTAGTTCTCCGCCTCATCGAGACCGGAGGCCTCACATCCTTTGAAAACTCGAGAGGTCCGCGGAGATCAATGCTTCCAACGGAGACGATGCCTGACTCTTCTTGAAAACGGATAGGAGTCCCAGGATCCCTGTGGCACGTGGAAAGGGACCCTGGGTCTCCCGCCTCACGTGGAGACACGTCCCAATTGCCATGCCAAGACTCGAGGAGAATCCCGAGGTGTCCCTCGCACCTAGGCAGGAGTCCTGACGTCGCTGAACAAACACGTATCTGGAAGGGCCCTCCCCTTCTTAACTCGAGAATATAACCCAGGTTCCGGCCGCAACTTGAGAAAAACCATGAGACAACCCCCTTGCCGCGAGATGAGGCCCGATTCCCCTGCACTGCGTGCAGAGCAATTCCGTGTTCCACATCAAACTTGAAAGGAGCCTTGATTTCCTTGATGGCACTCCTGAGAAAACCCAAGATCACTGTCTCAAGTCTAGAGGGATCCTGAGGTAACTGGAGCAACACGAAAGGGCTCCATAAACCCCAAATCAACTCGAGATGAGAGCTTAGTCCCTGGCTTCGACTCAAGAGGAATACCAACTTTCCACAAGCACCTCAAGAGGAGGCTTCTCTCAGTTACAGGTATGTGAGAGGGACCCTGAGTTTGTGGCCTCAAGTGGAATGGACACCGAGATGCTCTGACTCGAAATAAGGCCGGATATCCCTGCAGTGAATTGAATGCAGGTTCGTCTTGCATCTCCCAAGACGAAGGGATGTCTGAATCCCCTGTGGAGGCCACAGAGAAAGACCTAGTTCTCCGCCTCATCGCGACCAGAGGCCTCACATCCTTAGAGAACTCGAGAGGTCCGCGGAGATCAATGCTTCCAAAGGAGACGATGCCTGACTCCTCTTAAAAATGGATAGGAGTCCCAGGATCCCTGTGGCACGTGGAAAGGGACCCTGGGTCTCCCGTCTCACGTGGAGACGCATCCCAATTGCCATTCCAAGACTCGAGGAGAATCCCGAGTTGTCCCTTGCACCTAGGCAGGAGTCCTGACGTCGCTGAACAAACACATGTCTGGAAGGGCCCTCCCCATCGTAACTCGAGAATATACCCCAGGTTCCGGCCGCAACTCGAGAAAAACCATGAGATTTCCCCCTCGCCACAAGATGAGGCCCGATTCCCCTGCACTGCGTGCAGAGCAATTCCGTGTTCCACAGCAAACGTGAAAGGAGCATTGATTTACTTGATGGCACTCCAGAGAAAACCCAAGATCACTGTCTCAAGTCTAGAGCGATCCTGATGTTACTGGAGCAACACGAAAGGGCTCCGTGGACCCCAAATCATCTCGAGATGAGAGCTTAGTCCCTGGCTTTGACTCAAGAGGAATACCAACTTTCCACAAGCACCTCAAGAGGAGGCTTCTCTCAGCTAAACGTATGTGAGAGGGACCCTGAGTTTGTGGCCTCAAGTGGAATGGACACCGAGATTCTCTGACTCGAAGTAAGGCCGGATATCCCTGCAGTGAATTGAATGCAGGATCGTCTTGCATCTCCCAAGACGAAGGGATGTCTGAATCCCCTGTGCAGACCACAGAGAAAGTCCTAGTTTTCCGCCTCATCGCGACCGGAGGCCTCACATCCTTTGAAAACTCGAGAGGTCCGCGGAGATCAATGCTTCCAAAGGAGACGATGGCTGACTCCTGTTGAAAATGGATAGGAGTCCCAGGAACCCTGAGGCACGTGGAAAGGGACCCTGGGTCTCCCGCCTTACGTGGAGCCGCGTCCCAATTGCCATGCCAAGACTCGAGGAGAATCCCGAGGTGTCCCTCGCACCTAGGCAGGAGTCCTGACGTCGCTGAACAAACACGTGTCTGGAAGGGCCCTGCCCGTCGTAACTCGAGAATATACCCCAGGTTACCGCCTCAACTCGAGAAAAACCATGAGACTTCCCCCTCGCCGCGAGATGAGGCCCGATTCCCTGCCTTGCGTGCAGAGCAATTCCGTGTTCCATATCAAACATGATAGGAGCCTTGATTTCCTTGATGGCACTCCAGAGAAAACCCAAGTTCACTGTCTCAAGTCTAGAGGGATGCTGAGGTAACTGGAGCAACACGAAAGGGCTCCGTGGACCCCAAATCAACTCGAGATGAGATCTTAGTCCCTGGCTTCGACTCAAGAGGAATACGAACTTTCCACAAGCACCTCAAGAGGAGGCTTCTCTCAGCTACAGGTATGTGAGAGGAACCCTGAGTTTGTGGCCTCAAATGCAATGGACACCGAGATGCTCTAACTCGAAGTAAGGCCGGATATCCCTGCAGTGAATTGAATGCAGGCTCGTCTTGCATCTCCCAAGACGAAGGGCGGTCTGAATCCCCTGTGGAGACCACAGAGAAAGACCTAGTCCTCCGCCTCATCGCGAGCGGAGGCCTCACATCCTTTGAAAACTCGAGAGGTCTGCGGAGATCAATGCTTCCAAAGGAGACGATGCCTGACTCCTCTTGAAAATGGATAGGAGTCCCAGGATCCCTGTGGCACGTGGAAAGGGACCCTGGGTCTCCCGCCTCAAGTGGAGACGCGTCCCAATTGCCATGCCAAGACTCGAGGAGAATCCCTAGGTGTCCCTCGCCCCTAGGCAGGAGTCCTGAGGTCGCTGAACAAACATGTGTCTGGAAGGGCCTTCCCCGTTGTAACTCGAGAATATACCGCAGGTTCCGGCCGCCACTCGAGAAAAACCATGAGACTTCCCTCTCAACGCGAGATGAGGCCCAATTCCCCTGCACTGTGTGCAGAGCAATTCCGTGTTCCACATCAAACGTGAAAGGAGCCTTGATTTCCTTGATGGCACTCCAGAGAAAACCCAAGATCACTGTCTCAAGTCTAGAGGGATCCTGAGGTCACTGGAGCAACAGGAAAGGGCTCCGTGGACCCCAAATCAACTCGAGATGAGAGCTTAGTCCCTGGCTTCGACTCAAGAGGAATGCCAACTTTCCACAAGCACCTCAAGAGGAGGCTTCTCTCAGCTACAGGTATGTGAGAGGGACCCTGAGTTTGTGGCCTCAAGTGGAATGGACACCGAGATGCTCTGACTCGAAGTAAGGCCGGATATCCCTGCAGTGAATTGAATGCAGGCTCGTCTTGCATCTCCCAAGACGAAGGAATGTCTGAATCCCCTGTGGAAACCACAGATAAAGACCTAGTTCTCCGCCTCATCGCGACCGGAGGCCTCACATCCTTTGAAAACTCGAGAGGTCCGCGGAGATCAATGCTTCCAAAGGAGACGATGCCTGACTCCTCTTGAAAATGGATAGGAGTCCCCGGATCCCTGTGGCACGTGGAAAGGGACCCTGAGTCTCCCGCCTCACGTGGAGACGCGTCCCAATTGCCATGACAAGACTCGAGGAGAATCCCGATGTGTCCCTCGCACCTAGGCAGGAGTCCTGACGTCGCTGAACAAACACGTGTCTGGAAGGGCCCTCCCCGTCGTAACTCGAGAATATAACCCAGGTTCCGGCCGCAACTCGAGAAAAGCCATGAGATTTCCCCCTCGCTGCGAGTTGAGGCCCGATTCCCCTGCACTGGGGGCAGAGCAATTCCGTGTTCCACATCAAACGTGAAAGGAGCCTTGATTTCCTTAATGGCACTCCAGAGAAAACCCAAGATCACTGTCTCAAGTCTAGAGGGGTCCTGAGGTCACTGGACAAACAGGAAATGGCTCCGTGGACCCCAAATCAACTCGAGATGAGAGCTTAGTCCCTGGCTTAAACTCAAGAGGAATTCCAACTTTCCACAAGCACCTCAAGAGGAGGCAACTCTCAGCTACAGGTATGTGAGAGGGACCCTGAGTTTGTGGCCTCAAGTCGAATGGACACCGAGATGCTCTGACTCGAAGGAAGGCCGGATATCCCTGCAGTGAATTGAATGCAGGCTCGTCTTGCGTCTCCCACGACGAAGGGATGTCTGAATCCCCTGTGGAGACCACAGAGAAAGACCTAGTTCTCCGCCTCATTGAGACCGGAGGCCTCACGTCCTTTGAAAACTCGAGAGGTTCACGGAGATCAATTCTTCTAAAGGAGACGATGCCTGACTCCTCTTGAAAATGGATAGGAGTCCCAGGATCAATGTGGCACGTGGAAAGGGACCCTCGGTCTCCCGCATCACGTGGAGACACGTCCCAATTGCCATGCCAAGACTCGAGGAGAATCCCGAGGTGTCCCTCGCACCTAGGCAGGAGTCCTGACGTCACTGAACAAACACGTGTCTGGAAGGGCCCTCCCCGTCGTAACTCGAGAATATACCCCAGGTTCCGGCCGCAACTCGAGAAAAACCATGAGACTTCCCCCTCGCCACGAGTTGAGGCCCGATTCACCTGCACTGCGTGCAGAGCAATTCCGTGTTCCACATCAAACATGAAAGGAGCCTTGATTTCCTTGATGGCACTCCAGAGAACACCCAAGATCACTGTCTCAAGTCTAGAGGGATCCTGAGGTCACTGTAGCAACACGAAAGGGCTCCGTGGACCCCAAAGCAACTCGAAATGAGCGCTTCGTCCCTGGCTTTGACTCAAGAGGAATACCCACTTTCCACAAGCACCTCAAGAGGAGGCTTCTCTCAGCTACATGTATGTGAGAGGGACCCTGAGTTTGTGGCCTCAAGTGGAATGGACACCAAGATGCTCTGACTCGAAGGAAGGCTGGATATCCCTGCAGTGAATTGAATGCAGGCTCGTCTTGCCTCTCCCACGACGAGGGATGTCTGAATCCCCTGTGGAGACCACAGAGAAAGACCTAGTTCTCCGCCTCATTGAGACCGGAGGCCTCACATCCTTTGAAAACTCGAGAAGTCCGCGGAGATTAATTCTTCCAAAGGAGACGATGCCTGACTCCTCTTGAAAATGGATAGGAGTCCCAGGATCCCTGTCTCACGTGGAAAGGGACCCTGGGTCTCCCGCCTCACGTGGAGACGCGTCCCAATGGCCATGCCAAGACTCGAGGAGAATCCCGAGGTATCCCTCGCACCTAGGCAGGAGTCCTGACGTCGCTGAACAAACACGTGACTGGAAGGGCCCGCCCCGTCGTAACTCGAGAATATACCCCAGGTTCCGGCCACAACTCGAGAAAAACCATGAGACATCCACCTCGCCGCGAGATGAGGCCCGATTCCCCTGCACTGCGCGCAGAGCAATGCCATGTTCCACATCAAACATGAAATGAGCCTTGATTTCCTTGATGGCACTCCAGAGAACACCGAAGATCACTGTCTCAAGTCCAGAGGGATACTGAGGTCACTGTAGCAACACAAAAGGGCTCCGTGGACCCCAAATCAACTCGACATGAGAGCTTCGTCCCTGGCTTCGACTCAAGAGCAATACCCACTTTCCACAAGCACCTCAAGAGGAGGCTTCTCTCAGCTACAGGTATGTGAGAGGGACCCTGATTTTGTGGCCTCAAGTGGAATGGACACCGAGATGCTCTGACTCGAAGGAAGGCCGGATATTGCTGCAGTGAATTGAATGCAGGCTCGTCTTGCCTCTCCCACGACGAAGGGATGTCTGAATCCCCTGTGGAGACCACAGAGAAAGACCTAGTTCTCCGCCTCATTGAGACCAGAGGCCTCACATCCTTTGAAAACTCGAGAAGTCCGCGGAGATTAATTCTTCCAAAGGAGACGATGCCTGACTCCTCTTGAAAATGGATAGGAGTCCCAGGATCAATGTGGCACGTGAAAAGGGACCCTGGGTCTCCCGCCTCACGTGGAGACGCGTCCCAATGGCCATGCCAAGACTCGAGGAGAATCCCGAGGTATCCCTCGCACCTAGGCAGGAGTCCTGACGTCGCTGAACAAACACGTGTCTGGAAGGGCCCTCCCCGTCGTAACTCGAGAATATACCCCAGGTTCCGGCCGCAACTCGAGTAAAACCATGAGACATCCCCCTCGCCGCGAGACGAGGCCCGATTCCCCTGCACCGCGCGCAGAGCAATGCCATGTTCCACATCAAACATGAAAGGAGCCTTGATTTCCTTGATGGCACTCCAGAGAACACCCAAGATCACTGTCTGAAGTCTGGAGGGATCCTGAGGTCACTGTAGCAACACGAAAGGGCTCCGTGGACCCCAAATCAACGCGAGATGAGAGCTTCGTCCCAGGCTTCGACTCAAGAGGAATACCCACTTTCCACAAGCACCTCAAGAGGAGGCTTCTCTCAGCTACAGGTATGTGAGAGGGACCCTGAGTTTGTGGCCTCAAGTGAAATGGACACCGAGATGCTCTGACTCGAAGGAAGGCCGGATATTGCTGCAGTGAATTGAATGCAGGCTCGTCTTGCCTCTCCCACGACGAAGGGATGTCTGAATGCCCTCTGGAAACCACAGAGAAAGACCTAGTTTTCCGCCTCATCGCGACCGGAGGCCTCACGTCCTTTGAAAACTCGAGAGGTCCGCGGAGATCAATGCTTTCAAAGGAGACGATGCCTGACTCCTCTTGAAAATGGATAGAAGTCCCAGGATCCCTGTGGCACGTGGAAAGGGACCCTGGGTCTCCCGCCTCACGTGGAGACGCGTCCCAATGGCCATGCCAAGACTCGAGGAGAATCCCGAGGTGTCCCTCGCACCTAGGCAGGAGCCCTGACGTCGCTGAACAAACACGTGTCTGGAAGGGCCCTCCCCGTCGTAACTCGAGAATATACACCAGGTTCCGGCCGCAACTCGAGAAAAACCATGAGACTTCCCCCTCGCCGCGAGTTGAGGTCCGATTCCCCTGCGCTGCGTGCAGAGCAATTCCGTGATCCACATCAAACTTGAAAGGAGCCTTGATTTCCTTGATGACACTCCAGAGAACACCCAAGATCACTGTCTCAAGTCCAGAGGGATCCTAAGGTAACTGTCGCAACACGAAAGGGCTCTGTGGACCCCAAATCAACTCGAGATGAGAGCTTCGTCCATGGCTTCGAGTCAAGATTAATACCCACTTTCCACAAGCACCTCAAAAGGAGGCTTCTGTCAGCTACAGGTATGTGAGAGGGACCCTGAGTTTGTGGCCTCAAGTGGAATGGACACCGAGATGCTCTGACTCGAAGGAAGGCCGGATATCCCTGCAGTGAATTGAATGCAGGCTCGTCTTGCCTCTCCGACGACGAAGGGATGTCTGAATGCCCTCTGGAAACCACAGAGAAAGACGTAGTTCTCCGCCTAATCGCGACCGGAGGCCTGACGTCCTTTGAAAACTCGAGAGGTCCGCGGAGATCAATGCTTTCAAAGGAGACGATGCCTGACTCCTCTTGAAAATGGATAGGAGTCCCAGGATCCCTGTGGCACGTGGAAAGGGACACTGGGTCTCTCACCTCACGTGGAGACGCGTCCCAATGGCCATGCCAAGACTCGAGGAGAATCCCGAGGTGTCCCTCGCACCTAGGCAGGAGTCCTGACGTCGCTGAACAAAAATGTGTCTGGAAGGGCCCTCCCCGTCGTAACTCGAGAATATACCCCAGGTTCCGGCCGCAACTCGAGAAAAACCATGAGACTTCCCCCTCAACGCGAGATGAGGCCCGATTACCCTGCACTGCATGCAGAGCAATTCCGTGTTCCACATCAAACATGAAAGGAGCCTTGATTTCCTTGATGGCACTCCAGAGAACACCCAAGATCACTGTCTCAAGTCCAGAGGGATACTGAGGTCACTGTAGCAACACGAAAGGGCTCCGTGGACCCCAAATCAACTCGAGATGAGAGCTTCGTCCCTGGCTTCGACTCAAGAGCAATACCCACTTTCCACAAGCACCTCAAGAGGAGGCTTCTCTCAGCTACAGGTATGTGAGAGGGACCCTGAGTTTGTGGCCTCAAGTGGAATGGACACCGAGATGCTCTGACTCGAAGGAAGGCCGGATATCCCTGCAGTGAATTGAATGCGGGCTCGTCTTGCCTCTCCCACGACGAAGGGATGTCTGAATTCCCTGTGGAGACCACAGAGAAAGACCTAGTCCTCCGCCTCATCGCGACCGGAGGCCTCACGTACTTTGAAAACTCGAGAGGTCCGCGGAGATCAATGCTTCCAAAGGAGACGATGCCTGACTCCTCTTGAAACTGGATAGGAGTCCCAGGATCCCTGTGGCACGTGGAAAGGGACCCTGGGGTTCCCGCCTCACGTGGAGACGCGTCCCAATGGCCATGCCAAGACTCGAGGAGAATCCCGAGGTGTCCTTCGCACCTAGGCAGGAGTCCTGACGTCGCTGAAAAAAGACGTGTCTGGAAGGGCCCTCCCCGTCGTAACTCGAGAATATACCCCAGGTTCCTGCCGCAACTCGAGAAAAACCATGAGAAATCCCCCTCGCCGCGAGATGAGGCCCTATTCCCCTGCACTGCGTGCAGAGCAATTCCGTGTTCCACATCAAACATGAAAGGAGCCTTGATTTCCTTGATGGCACTCCAGAGAACACCCAAGATCACTGTTTCAAGTCCAGAGGGATACTGAGGTCACTGTAGCAACACGAGAGGGCTCCGTGGACCCCAAATCAACTCGAGATGAGAGCTTTGTCCCTGGCTTCGACTCAAGAGGAATACCCAGTTTCCACAAGCACCTCAAGAGGAGGCTTCTCTCAGCTACAGGTATGTGAGAGGGACCCTGAGTTTGTGGCCTAAAGTGAAATGGACACCGAGATGCTCTGACTCGAAGGAAGGCCGGATATCCCTGCAGTGAATTGAATGCAGGCTCGTCTTGCCGCTCCCACGACGAAGGGATGTCTGAATGCCCTCTGGAAACCACAGAGAAAGACCTAGTTTTCCGCCTCATCGCGACCGGAGGCCTGACGTCCTTTGAAAACTCGAGAGGTCCGCGGAGATCAATGCTTTCAAAGGAGACGATGCCTGACTCCTCTTGAAAATGGATAGGAGTCCCAGGATCCCTGTGGCACGTGGAAAGGGACCCTGGGTCTCCCGCCTCACGTGGAGACGCCTCCCAATGGCCATGCCAAGACTCGAGGAGAATCCCGAGGTGTCCCTCGCACCTAGGCAGGAGTCCTGACTTCGCTGAACAAACACGTGTCTGGAAGGGCCCTCCCCATCGTAACTCGAGAATATACCCCAGGTTCCGGCCGCAACTCGAGAAAAACCATGAGACTTCCCCCTCGCCGCGAGTTTAGGCCCGATTCACCTGCACTGCGTGCAGAGCAATTCCGTGTTCCACATCAAACATGAAAGGAGCCTTGATTTCCTTGATGGCACTCCAGAGAACACCCAAGATCACTGTCTCAAGTCTAGAGGGATCCTGAGGTCACTGTAGCAACACGAAAGGGCTCCGTGGACCCCAAAGCAACTCGAAATGAGCGCTTCGTCCCTGGCTTTGACTCAAGAGGAATACCCACTTTCCACAAGCACCTCAAGAGGAGGCTTCTCTCAGCTACATGTATGTGAGAGGGACCCTGAGTTTGTGGCCTCAAGTGGAATGGACACCAAGATGCTCTGACTCGAAGGAAGGCTGGATATCCCTGCAGTGAATTGAATGCAGGCTCGTCTTGCCTCTCCCACGACGAGGGATGTCTGAATCCCCTGTGGAGACCACAGAGAAAGACCTAGTTCTCCGCCTCATTGAGACCGGAGGCCTCACATCCTTTGAAAACTCGAGAAGTCCGCGGAGATTAATTCTTCCAAAGGAGACGATGCCTGACTCCTCTTGAAAATGGATAGGAGTCCCAGGATCCCTGTCTCACGTGGAAAGGGACCCTGGGTCTCCCGCCTCACGTGGAGACGCGTCCCAATGGCCATGCCAAGACTCGAGGAGAATCCCGAGGTATCCCTCGCACCTAGGCAGGAGTCCTGACGTCGCTGAACAAACACGTGACTGGAAGGGCCCTCCCCGTCGTAACTCGAGAATATACCCCAGGTTCCGGCCACAACTCGAGAAAAACCATGAGACATCCACCTCGCCGCGAGATGAGGCCCGATTCCCCTGCACTGCGCGCAGAGCAATGCCATGTTCCACATCAAACATGAAATGAGCCTTGATTTCCTTGATGGCACTCCAGAGAACACCGAAGATCACTGTCTCAAGTCCAGAGGGATACTGAGGTCACTGTAGCAACACAAAAGGGCTCCGTGGACCCCAAATCAACTCGACATGAGAGCTTCGTCCCTGGCTTCGACTCAAGAGCAATACCCACTTTCCACAAGCACCTCAAGAGGAGGCTTCTCTCAGCTACAGGTATGTGAGAGGGACCCTGATTTTGTGGCCTCAAGTGGAATGGACACCGAGATGCTCTGACTCGAAGGAAGGCCGGATATTGCTGCAGTGAATTGAATGCAGGCTCGTCTTGCCTCTCCCACGACGAAGGGATGTCTGAATCCCCTGTGGAGACCACAGAGAAAGACCTAGTTCTCCGCCTCATTGAGACCAGAGGCCTCACATCCTTTGAAAACTCGAGAAGTCCGCGGAGATTAATTCTTCCAAAGGAGACGATGCCTGACTCCTCTTGAAAATGGATAGGAGTCCCAGGATCAATGTGGCACGTGAAAAGGGACCCTGGGTCTCCCGCCTCACGTGGAGACGCGTCCCAATGGCCATGCCAAGACTCGAGGAGAATCCCGAGGTATCCCTCGCACCTAGGCAGGAGTCCTGACGTCGCTGAACAAACACGTGTCTGGAAGGGCCCTCCCCGTCGTAACTCGAGAATATACCCCAGGTTCCGGCCGCAACTCGAGTAAAACCATGAGACATCCCCCTCGCCGCGAGACGAGGCCCGATTCCCCTGCACCGCGCGCAGAGCAATGCCATGTTCCACATCAAACATGAAAGGAGCCTTGATTTCCTTGATGGCACTCCAGAGAACACCCAAGATCACTGTCTGAAGTCTGGAGGGATCCTGAGGTCACTGTAGCAACACGAAAGGGCTCCGTGGACCCCAAATCAACGCGAGATGAGAGCTTCGTCCCAGGCTTCGACTCAAGAGGAATACCCACTTTCCACAAGCACCTCAAGAGGAGGCTTCTCTCAGCTACAGGTATGTGAGAGGGACCCTGAGTTTGTGGCCTCAAGTGAAATGGACACCGAGATGCTCTGACTCGAAGGAAGGCCGGATATTGCTGCAGTGAATTGAATGCAGGCTCGTCTTGCCTCTCCCACGACGAAGGGATGTCTGAATGCCCTCTGGAAACCACAGAGAAAGACCTAGTTTTCCGCCTCATCGCGACCGGAGGCCTCACGTCCTTTGAAAACTCGAGAGGTCCGCGGAGATCAATGCTTTCAAAGGAGACGATGCCTGACTCCTCTTGAAAATGGATAGAAGTCCCAGGATCCCTGTGGCACGTGGAAAGGGACCCTGGGTCTCCCGCCTCACGTGGAGACGCGTCCCAATGGCCATGCCAAGACTCGAGGAGAATCCCGAGGTGTCCCTCGCACCTAGGCAGGAGCCCTGACGTCGCTGAACAAACACGTGTCTGGAAGGGCCCTCCCCGTCGTAACTCGAGAATATACACCAGGTTCCGGCCGCAACTCGAGAAAAACCATGAGACTTCCCCCTCGCCGCGAGTTGAGGTCCGATTCCCCTGCGCTGCGTGCAGAGCAATTCCGTGATCCACATCAAACTTGAAAGGAGCCTTGATTTCCTTGATGACACTCCAGAGAACACCCAAGATCACTGTCTCAAGTCCAGAGGGATCCTAAGGTAACTGTCGCAACACGAAAGGGCTCTGTGGACCCCAAATCATCTCGAGATGAGAGCTTCGTCCATGGCTTCGAGTCAAGATTAATACCCACTTTCCACAAGCACCTCAAAAGGAGGCTTCTGTCAGCTACAGGTATGTGAGAGGGACCCTGAGTTTGTGGCCTCAAGTGGAATGGACACCGAGATGCTCTGACTCGAAGGAAGGCCGGATATCCCTGCAGTGAATTGAATGCAGGCTCGTCTTGCCTCTCCGACGACGAAGGGATGTCTGAATGCCCTCTGGAAACCACAGAGAAAGACGTAGTTCTCCGCCTAATCGCGACCGGAGGCCTGACGTCCTTTGAAAACTCGAGAGGTCCGCGGAGATCAATGCTTTCAAAGGAGACGATGCCTGACTCCTCTTGAAAATGGATAGGAGTCCCAGGATCCCTGTGGCACGTGGAAAGGGACACTGGGTCTCTCACCTCACGTGGAGACGCGTCCCAATGGCCATGCCAAGACTCGAGGAGAATCCCGAGGTGTCCCTCGCACCTAGGCAGGAGTCCTGACGTCGCTGAACAAAAATGTGTCTGGAAGGGCCCTCCCCGTCGTAACTCGAGAATATACCCCAGGTTCCGGCCGCAACTCGAGAAAAACCATGAGACTTCCCCCTCAACGCGAGATGAGGCCCGATTACCCTGCACTGCATGCAGAGCAATTCCGTGTTCCACATCAAACATGAAAGGAGCCTTGATTTCCTTGATGGCACTCCAGAGAACACCCAAGATCACTGTCTCAAGTCCAGAGGGATACTGAGGTCACTGTAGCAACACGAAAGGGCTCCGTGGACCCCAAATCAACTCGAGATGAGAGCTTCGTCCCTGGCTTCGACTCAAGAGCAATACCCACTTTCCACAAGCACCTCAAGAGGAGGCTTCTCTCAGCTACAGGTATGTGAGAGGGACCCTGAGTTTGTGGCCTCAAGTGGAATGGACACCGAGATGCTCTGACTCGAAGGAAGGCCGGATATCCCTGCAGTGAATTGAATGCGGGCTCGTCTTGCCTCTCCCACGACGAAGGGATGTCTGAATTCCCTGTGGAGACCACAGAGAAAGACCTAGTCCTCCGCCTCATCGCGACCGGAGGCCTCACGTACTTTGAAAACTCGAGAGGTCCGCGGAGATCAATGCTTCCAAAGGAGACGATGCCTGACTCCTCTTGAAACTGGATAGGAGTCCCAGGATCCCTGTGGCACGTGGAAAGGGACCCTGGGGTTCCCGCCTCACGTGGAGACGCGTCCCAATGGCCATGCCAAGACTCGAGGAGAATCCCGAGGTGTCCTTCGCACCTAGGCAGGAGTCCTGACGTCGCTGAAAAAAGACGTGTCTTGAAGGGCCCTCCCCGTCGTAACTCGAGAATATACCCCAGGTTCCTGCCGCAACTCGAGAAAAACCATGAGAAATCCCCCTCGCCGCGAGATGAGGCCCTATTCCCCTGCACTGCGTGCAGAGCAATTCCGTGTTCCACATCAAACATGAAAGGAGCCTTGATTTCCTTGATGGCACTCCAGAGAACACCCAAGATCACTGTTTCAAGTCCAGAGGGATACTGAGGTCACTGTAGCAACACGAGAGGGCTCCGTGGACCCCAAATCAACTCGAGATGAGAGCTTTGTCCCTGGCTTCGACTCAAGAGGAATACCCAGTTTCCACAAGCACCTCAAGAGGAGGCTTCTCTCAGCTACAGGTATGTGAGAGGGACCCTGAGTTTGTGGCCTAAAGTGAAATGGACACCGAGATGCTCTGACTCGAAGGAAGGCCGGATATCCCTGCAGTGAATTGAATGCAGGCTCGTCTTGCCTCTCCCACGACGAAGGGATGTCTGAATGCCCTCTGGAAACCACAGAGAAAGACCTAGTTTTCCGCCTCATCGCGACCGGAGGCCTGACATCCTTTGAAAACTCGAGAGGTCCGCGGAGATCAATGCTTTCAAAGGAGACGATGCCTGACTCCTCTTGAAAATGGATAGGAGTCCCAGGATCCCTGTGGCACGTGGAAAGGGACCCTGGGTCTCCCGCCTCACGTGGAGACGCCTCCCAATGGCCATGCCAAGACTCGAGGAGAATCCCGAGGTGTCCCTCGCACCTAGGCAGGAGTCCTGACTTCGCTGAACAAACACGTGTCTGGAAGGGCCCTCCCCATCGTAACTCGAGAATATACCCCAGGTTCCGGCCGCAACTCGAGAAAAACCATGAGACTTCCCCCTCGCCGCGAGTTCAGGTCCGATTCCCCTGCGCTGCGTGCAGTGCAATTCCGTGATCCACATCAAACTTGAAAGGAGCCTTGATTTCCTTCATGGCACTCCAGAGAACACCCAAGATCACTGTCTCAAGTCTGGAGGGATCCTGAGGTAACTGTAGCAACACGAAAGGGCTCTGTGGACCCCAAATCAACTCGAGATGAGAGCTTCGTTCATGGCTTCGATTCAAGATTAATACCCACTTTCCACAAGCACCTCAAGAGGAGGCTTCTGTCAGCTACAGGTATGTGAGAGGGACCCTGAGTTTGTGGCCTCAAGTGGAATGGACACCGAGATGCTCTGACTCGAAGGAAGGCCAGATATCCCTGCAGTGAATTGAATGCAGGCTCGTCTTGCCTCTCCCACGACGAAGGGATGTCTGAATCCCCTGTGGAGACCACAGAGAAAGACCTAGTTACCCGCCTCATCGCGACCGGAGGCCTCACGTCCTTTGAAAACTCGAGAGTTGCGCGGAGATCAATGCTTCCAAAGGAGACGATGCCTGACTCCTCTTGAAAATGGATAGAAGTCCCAGGATCCCTGTGGCACGTGGAAAGGGACCCTGGGTCTCCCGCCTCACGTGGAGACGCGTCCCAATGGCCATGCCAAGACTCGAGGAGAATCCCGAGGTGTCCCTCGCACCTAGGCAGGAGCCCTGACGTCGCTGAACAAACACGTGTCTGGAAGGGCCCTCCCCGTCGTAACTCGAGAATATACACCAGTTTCCGGCCGCAACTCGAGAAAAACCATGAGACTTCCCCCTCGCCGCGAGTTGAGGTCCGATTCCCCTGCGCTGCGTGCAGAGCAATTCCGTGATCCACATCAAACTTGAAAGGAGCCTTGATTTCCTTGATGACACTCCAGAGAACCCCCAAGATCACTGTCTCAAGTCCAGAGGGATCCTAAGGTAACTGTCGCAACACGAAAGGGCTCTGTGGACCCCAAATCATCTCGAGATGAGAGCTTCGTCCATGGCTTCGAGTCAAGATTAATACCCACTTTCCACAAGCACCTCAAAAGGAGGCTTCTGTCAGCTACAGGTATGTGAGAGGGACCCTGAGTTTGTGGCCTCAAGTGGAATGGACACCGAGATGCTCTGACTCGAAGGAAGGCCGGATATCCCTGCAGTGAATTGAATGCAGGCTCGTCTTGCCTCTCCGACGACGAAGGGATGTCTGAATGCCCTCTGGAAACCACAGAGAAAGACGTAGTTCTCCGCCTAATCGCGACCGGAGGCCTGACGTCCTTTGAAAACTCGAGAGGTCCGCGGAGATCAATGCTTTCAAAGGAGACGATGCCTGACTCCTCTAGAAAATGGATAGGAGTCCCAGGATCCCTGTGGCACGTGGAAAGGGACACTGGGTCTCTCACCTCACGTGGAGACGCGTCCCAATGGCCATGCCAAGACTCGAGGAGAATCCCGAGGTGTCCCTCGCACCTAGGCAGGAGTCCTGACGTCGCTGAACAAAAATGTGTCTGGAAGGGCCCTCCCCGTCGTAACTCGAGAATATACCCCAGGTTCCGGCCGCAACTCGAGAAAAACCATGAGACTTCCCCCTCAACGCGAGATGAGGCCCGATTACCCTGCACTGCATGCAGAGCAATTCCGTGTTCCACATCAAACATGAAAGGAGCCTTGATTTCCTTGATGGCACTCCAGAGAACACCCAAGATCACTGTCTCAAGTCCAGAGGGATACTGAGGTCACTGTAGCAACACGAAAGGGCTCCGTGGACCCCAAATCAACTCGAGATGAGAGCTTCGTCCCTGGCTTCGACTCAAGAGCAATACCCACTTTCCACAAGCACCTCAAGAGGAGGCTTCTCTCAGCTACAGGTATGTGAGAGGGACCCTGAGTTTGTGGCCTCAAGTGGAATGGACACCGAGATGCTCTGACTCGAAGGAAGGCCGGATATCCCTGCAGTGAATTGAATGCAGGCTCGTCTTGCCTCTCCCACGACGAAGGGATGTCTGAATTCCCTGTGGAGACCACAGAGAAAGACCTAGTCCTCCGCCTCATCGCGACCGGAGGCCTCACGTACTTTGAAAACTCGAGAGGTCCGCGGAGATCAATGCTTCCAAAGGAGACGATGCCTGACTCCTCTTGAAACTGGATAGGAGTCCCAGGATCCCTGTGGCACGTGGAAAGGGACCCTGGGGTTCCCGCCTCACGTGGAGACGCGTCCCAATGGCCATGCCAAGACTCGAGGAGAATCCCGAGGTGTCCTTCGCACCTAGGCAGGAGTCCTGACGTCGCTGAAAAAAGACGTGTCTGGAAGGGCCCTCCCCGTCGTAACTCGAGAATATACCCCAGGTTCCTGCCGCAACTCGAGAAAAACCATGAGAAATCCCCCTCGCCGCGAGATGAGGCCCTATTCCCCTGCACTGCGTGCAGAGCAATTCCGTGTTCCACATCAAACATGAAAGGAGCCTTGATTTCCTTGATGGCACTCCAGAGAACACCCAAGATCACTGTTTCAAGTCCAGAGGGATACTGAGGTCACTGTAGCAACACGAGAGGGCTCCGTGGACCCCAAATCAACTCGAGATGAGAGCTTTGTCCCTGGCTTCGACTCAAGAGGAATACCCAGTTTCCACAAGCACCTCAAGAGGAGGCTTCTCTCAGCTACAGGTATGTGAGAGGGACCCTGAGTTTGTGGCCTAAAGTGAAATGGACACCGAGATGCTCTGACTCGAAGGAAGGCCGGATATCCCTGCAGTGAATTGAATGCAGGCTCGTCTTGCCTCTCCCACGACGAAGGGATGTCTGAATGCCCTCTGGAAACCACAGAGAAAGACCTAGTTTTCCGCCTCATCGCGACCGGAGGCCTGACGTCCTTTGAAAACTCGAGAGGTCCGCGGAGATCAATGCTTTCAAAGGAGACGATGCCTGACTCCTCTTGAAAATGGATAGGAGTCCCAGGATCCCTGTGGCACGTGGAAAGGGACCCTGGGTCTCCCGCCTCACGTGGAGACGCCTCCCAATGGCCATGCCAAGACTCGAGGAGAATCCCGAGGTGTCCCTCGCACCTAGGCAGGAGTCCTGACTTCGCTGAACAAACACGTGTCTGGAAGGGCCCTCCCCATCGTAACTCGAGAATATACCCCAGGTTCCGGCCGCAACTCGAGAAAAACCATGAGACTTCCCCCTCGCCGCGAGTTCAGGTCCGATTCCCCTGCGCTGCGTGCAGTGCAATTCCGTGATCCACATCAAACTTGAAAGGAGCCTTGATTTCCTTCATGGCACTCCAGAGAACACCCAAGATCACTGTCTCAAGTCTGGAGGGATCCTGAGGTAACTGTAGCAACACGAAAGGGCTCTGTGGACCCCAAATCAACTCGAGATGAGAGCTTCGTTCATGGCTTCGATTCAAGATTAATACCCACTTTCCACAAGCACCTCAAGAGGAGGCTTCTGTCAGCTACAGGTATGTGAGAGGGACCCTGAGTTTGTGGCCTCAAGTGGAATGGACACCGAGATGCTCTGACTGGAAGGAAGGCCAGATATCCCTGCAGTGAATTGAATGCAGGCTCGTCTTGCCTCTCCCACGACGAAGGGATGTCTGAATCCCCTGTGGAGACCACAGAGAAAGACCTAGTTACCCGCCTCATCGAGACCGGAGGCCTCACATCCTTTGAAAACTCGAGAGGTCCGTGGAGATCAATGCTTCCAAAGGAGACGATGCCTGACTCCTCTTGAAAATGGATAGGAGTCCCAGGATCCCTGTGGCACGTGGAAAGGGACCCTGGGTCTCCCGCATCACGTGGAGACGCGTCCCAATGGCCATGCCAAGACTCGAGGAGAATCCCGAGGTGTCCCTCGCACCTAGGCAGGAGTCCTTACGTCGCTGAACAAACACGTGTCTGGCAGGGCACTCTCCATCGTAACTCAAGAATATACCCCAGGTTCCGGCCGCAACTCGAGAAAAACCATGAGACTTCCCCCTCGCCGCGAGACGAGGCCCGATTCCCCTGCACTGCGCGCAGACTAATGCCATGTTCCACATCTAACATGAAAGGAGCCTTGATTTCCTTGATGGCACTCCAGAGAACACCCAAGATCACTGTCTCAAGTCCAGAGGGATTCTGAGGTCACTGTCGCAACAGGAAAGGGCTCTGTGGACCCCAAATCAACTCGAGATGTGAGATTCGTCCCTGGCTTCGACTCAAGAAGAATACCCACTTTCCACAGGCACCTCAAGAGGAGGCTTCTCTCAGCTACAGGTATGTGAGAGGGACCCTGAATTTGTGGCCTCAAGTGAAATGGACACCGAGATGCTCTGACTCGAAGGAAGGCCGGATATCCCTGAAGTGTATTGAATGCAGGCTCGTCTTGCCTCCCCCACGACGAAGGGTTGTCTGAATGTCCTCTGGAAACCACAGAGAAAGACCTAGTTCTCCGCCTCATCGCGACCTGAGGCCTCACGTCCTTTGAAAACACGAGAAGTCCGCGGAGATCAATGCTTCCAAAGGAGACGATGCCTGACTCCTCTTGAAAATGGATAGGAGTCCCAGGATCCCTGTGGCAAGTGGAAAGGGACCCTGGGTCACCCGCCTCACGTGGAGACGCGTCCCAATGGCCATGCCAAGACTCGAGGAGAATCCCGAGGTGTCCCTCGCACCTAGGCAGTAGTCCTGACTTCGCTGAACAAACACGTGTCTGGAAGGGCCCTCCCCATCGTAACTCGAGAATATACCCCAGGTTCCGGCCACAACTCGAGAAAAACCATGAGACTTCCCCCTCGCCGCGAGATGAGGTCCGATTCCCCTGCGCTGCGTGCAGGGCAATTTCGTGATCCACATCAAACTTGAAAGGAGCCTTGATTTCCTTGATGGCTCTCCAGAGAACACCCAAGATCACTGTCTCAAGTCTGGAGGGATCCTGAGGTAACTGTAGCAACAGGAAAGGGCTCTGTGGACCCCAAATCAACTAGAGATGAGAGCTTCGTCCCTGGCTTCGACTCAAGAGGAATACCCACTTTCCACAAGCACCACAAGAGGAGGCTTCTCTCAGCTACATGTATGTGAGAGGGACCCTGAGTTTGTGGCCTCAAATGGAATGGACACCGACATGCTCTGACTCGAAGGAAGGCCGAATATCCCTGCAGTGAATTGAATGCAGGCTCGTCTTGCCTCTCCCACGACGAAGGGATGTCTGAATCCCCTGTGGAGACCACAAGAAAGACCTAGTTCCCCGCCTCACCGTGACCGGAGGACTCACGTCCTTTGAAAACTCGAGAGGTCCGTGGAGATCAATGCTTCCAAAGGAGACGATGCCTGACTCCTCTTGAAAATGGATAGGAGTCCCAGGATCCCTGTGGCACGTGGAAAGGGACACTGGGTCTCCCAACTAACGTGGAGACGCGTCCCGATGGCCATGCCAAGACTCGAGGAGAATCCCAAGGTGTCCCTCACACCTAGGCAGGAGTCCTGACGTCGCTGAACAAACACGTGTCTGGAAGGGCCCTCCCCATCGTAACTCGAGAATATACCCCAGGTTCCGGCCGCAACTCGAGAAAAACCATGAGACTTCCCCCTCGCCGCGAGTTGAGGTCCGATTCCCCTGCGCTGCGTGCAGGGCAATTCCGTGATCCAATCAAACTTGAAAGGAGCCTTGATTTCCTTCATGGCACTCCAGAGAACACCCAAGATCACTGTCTCAAGTCTGGAGGCATCCTGAGGTAACTGTAGCAACACGAAATAGCTCTGTGGACCCCAAATCAACACGAGATGAGAGCTTCGTCCGTGGCTTCGAGTCAAGATTAATACCCACTTTCCACAAGCACCTCAAGAGGAGTCTTCTCTCAGCTACAGGTATGTGAGAGGGACCCTGAGTTTGTGGCCTCAAGTGGAATGGACACCGAGATGCTCTGACTTGAAGGAAGGCCGGATATCCCTGCGGTGAATTGAATGCAGTCTCGTCTTGCCTCTCCCAGGACGAAGGTATGGCTGAATCCCCTGTGGAGACGAGAGAGAAAGACCTAGTTCTCCGCCTCATCGTGACAGGAGGCCTCACGTCCTTTGAAACTTCGAGAGGTCCGCGGAGATCAATGCTTCCAAAGGAGACGATGCCTGACTCCTCTTGAAACTGGATAGGAGTCCCAGGATCCCTGTGGCACGTGGAAAGGGACCCTGGATCTCCCGCCTCACGTGGAGACGCGTCCCAATGGCCATGCCAAGACTCGAGGAGAATCCCGAGGTGTCCCTCGCACCTAGGCAGGAGTCCTGACGTCGCTGAACAAACACGTGTCTGGAAGGGCCCTCCCCGTCGTAACTCGAGAATATACCCCAGGTTCTGGCCGCATCTCGAGAAAAACCATGAGACTTCCCCCTCGCCGCGAGACGAGGCCCGATTCCCCTGCACTGCGCACAGACTAATGCCATGTTCCACATCAAACATGAAAGGAGCCTTGATTTCCTTGATGGCACTCCAGAGAACACCCAAGATCACTGTCTCAAGTCCAGAGGGATCCTGAGGTCACTGTAGCAACACGAAAGGGCTCCGTGGACCCCAAATCAACTCGAGATGAGAGCTTCGTCCCTGGCTTCGACTCAAGAGGAATACCCACTTTCCACAAGCACCTCAAGAGGAGGCTTCTCTCAGCTACAGGTATGTGAGAGGGATCCTGAGTTTGTGGCCTCAAGTGGAATGGACACCGAGATGCTCTGACTCGAAGGGAGGCCGTATATCCCTGCAGTGAATAGAATGCAGGCTCGTCTTGCCTCTCCCACGACGAAGGGATGTCTGAATCCCCTGTGGAGACCACAGAGAAAGACCTAGTTCTCCGCCTCATCGGGACCGGAGGCCTCACTTCCTTTGAAAACTCGAGAGGTGTGCGGAGATCAATGCTTCCAAAGGAGACGATGCCTGACTCCTCTTGAAAATGGATAGGAGTCCCAGGATCCCTGTGGCACGTGGAAAGGGACCCTGGGTCTCCCGCATCACGTGGAGACGCCTCCCAATGGCCATGCCAAGACTCGAGGAGAATCCCGACGTGTCCCTCGCACCTAGGCAGGAGTCCTGTCGTCGCTGAACAAACTCGTGTCTGGGAGGGCCCTCCCCGTGGTAACTCGAGAATATACCCCAGGTTCCGGCCGAAACTCGAGAAAAACCATGAGACTTCCCCCTCGCCGCGAGATGAGGCCCGATTCCCCTGCACTGCATGCAGAGCAATTCCGTGTTCCACATCAAACATGAAAGGAGCCTTGATTTCCTTGATGGCACTCCAGAGAACACCCAAGATCACTGTCTCAAGTCCAGAGGGATTCTGAGGTAACTGTCGCAACAGGAAAAGGCTCCGTGGACCCCAAATCAACTCGAGATGAGAGCTTCGTCCCTGGCTTCGACTCAAGAGGAATACCCACTTTCCACAGGCACCTCAAGAGGAGGCTTCTCTCAGCTACAGGTATGTGAGAGGGACCCTGAGTTTGTGGCCTCAAGTGAAATGGACACCGAGATGCTCTGACTCGAAGGAAGGCCGGATATCCCTGCAGTGTATTGAATGCAGGCTCGTCTTGCCTTTCCCACGACGAAGGGTTGTCTGAATGCCCTCTGGAAACCACAGAGAAAGACCTAGTTCTCCGCCTAATAGCGACCGGAGGCCTCACGTCCTTTGAAAACTCGAGAGGTCCGCGGAGATCAATGCTTCCAAAGGAGACGATGCCTGACTCCTCTTGAAAATGGATAGGAGTCCCAGGATCCCTGTGGCACGTGGAAAGGGACCCTGGGTCTCCCGCCTCAGGTGGAGACGCGTCCCAATGGCCATGCCAAGACTCGAGGAGAATACCAAGGTGTCCCTCGCACCTAGGCAGGAGTCCTGACGTCGTTGAACAAACACGTGTCTGGAATTGCCCTCCCCATCGTAACTCGAGAATATACCTCAGGTTCCGGCCGCAACTCGAGAAAAACCATGAGACTTCCCCCTCGCCGCGAGATTAGGTCCGATTCCCCTGCGCTGCGTGCAGGGCAATTCCGTGATCCACATCAAACTTGAAAGGAGCCTTGATTTCCTTGATGGCACTCCAGAGAACACCCAAGATCACTGTCTCAAGTCTGGAGGGATCGTGAGGTCACTGTAGCAACACGAAAGGGCTCCGTGGACCCCAAATCAACTCGAAATGAGAGCTTCGTCCCTGGCTTCGACTCAAGAGGAATACCCACTTTCCACAAGCACCTCAAGAGGAGGCTTCTCTCAGCTACAGGTATGTGAGAGGGACCCTGAGTTTGTGGCCTCAAGTGGAATGGACACCGAGATGCTCTGACTCGAAGGGAGGCTGGATATCCCTGCAGTGAATAGAATGCAGGCTCGTCTTGCCTCTCCCACGACGAAGGGATGTCTGAATCCCCTGTGGAGACCACAGAGACAGACCTAGTTCTCCCCCTCATCGTGACCGGAGGCCTCACGTCCTTTGAAAACTCGAGAGTTGCGCGGAGATCAATGCTTCCAAAGGAGACGATGCCTGACTCCTCTTGAAAATGGATAGGAGTCCCAGGATCCCTCTGACACGTGGAAAGGGACCCTGGGTCTCCCGCATCACGTGGAGACGCGTCCCAATGGCCATGCCAAGACTCGAGGAGAATCCGAAGGTGTCCCTCACACCTAGGCAGGAGTCCTGTCGTCGCTGAACAAACACGTGTCTGGAAGGGCCCTCCCCGTCTTAACTCGAGAATATACCCCAGGTTCCGGCCGCAACTCGAGAAAAACCATGAGACTTCCCCCTCGCCGCGAGATGAGGCCCGATTCCCCTGCACTGCATGCAGAGCAATTCCGTGTTCCACATCAAACATGAAAGGAGCCTTGATTTCCTTGATGGCACTCCAGAGAACACCCAAGATCACTGTCTCAAGTCCAGAGGGATTCTGAGGTCACTGTCGCAACAGGAAAGGGCTCCGTGGACCCCAAATCAACTCGAGATGAGAGCTTCGTCCCTGGCTTCGACTCAAGAGGAATACCCACTTTCCACAGGCACCTCAAGAGGAGGCTTCTCTCAGCTACAGGTATGTGAGACGGACCCTGAGTTTGTGGCCTCAAGTGAAATGGACACCGAGATGCTCTGACTCGAAGGAAGGCCGGATATCCCTGCAGTGTATTGAATGCAGGCTCGTCTTGCTTGTCCCACGACGAAGGGTTGTCTGAATGCCCTCTGGAAACCACAGAGAAAGACCTAGTTCTCCGCCTAATCGCGACCGGAGGCCTCACGTCCTTTGAAAACTCGAGAGGTCCGCGGAGATCAATGCTTTCAAAGGAGACGATGCCTGACTCCTCTTGAAAATGGATAGGAGTCCCAGGATCCCTGTGGCACGTGGAAAGGGACCCTGGGTCTCCCGCCTCAGGTGGAGACGCGTCCCAATGGCCATGCCAAGACTCGAGGAGAATACCGAGGTGTCCCTCGCACCTAGGCAGGTGTCCTGACGTCGTTGAACAAACACGTGTCTGGAATTGCCCTCCCCATCGAAAGACGAGAATATACCTCAGGTTCCGGCCACAACTCGAGAAAAACCATGAGACTTCCCCCTCGCCGCGAGATGAGGTCCGATTCCCCTGCGCTGCGTGCAGGGCAATTCCGTGATCCACATCAAACTTGAAAGGAGCCTTGATTTCCTTGATGGCACTCCAGAGAACAGCCAAGATCACTGTCTCAAGTCTGGAGGGATCGTGAGGTCACTGTAGCAACACGAAAGGGCTCCGTGGACCCCAAATCAACTCGAAATGAGAGCTTCGTCCCTGGCTTCGACTCAAGAGGAATACCCACTTTCCACAAGCACCTCAAGAGGAGGCTTCTCTCAGCTACAGGTATGTGAGAGGGACCCTGAGTTTGTGGCCTCAAGTGGAATGGACACCGAGATGCTCTGACTCGAAGGGAGGCCGGATATCCCTGCAGTGAATAGAATGCAGGCTCGTCTTGCCTCTCCCACGACGAAGGGATGTCTGAATCCCCTATGGAGACCACAGAGAAAGACCTAGTTCTCCCCCTCATCGTGACCGGAGGCCTCACGTCCTTTGAAAACTCGAGAGGTCCGCGGAGATCAATGCTTCCAAAGGAGACGATGCCTGACTCCTCTTGAAAATGGATAGGAGTCCCAGGATCCCTCTGACACGTGGAAAGGGACCCTGGGTCTCCCGCATCACGTGGAGACGCGTCCCAATGGCCATGCCAAGACTCGAGGAGAATCCGAAGGTGTCCCTCACACCTAGGCAGGAGTCCTGTCGTCGCTGAACAAACACGTGTCTGGAAGGGCCCTCCCCATCGTAACTTGAGAATATACCCCAGGTTCCGGCCACAACTCGAGAAAAACCATGAGACTTCCCCCTCGCCGCGAGATGAGGTCCGATTCCCCTGCGCTGCGTGCACGGCAATTCCGTGATCAACATCAAACTTGAAAGGAGCCTTGATTTCCTTGATGGCACGCCAGAGAACACCCAAGATCACTGTCTCAAGTCTGGAGGGATCCTGAGGTAACTGTAGCAACAGGAAAGGGCTCTGTGGACCCCAAATCAACTAGAGATGAGAGGTTCGTCCCTGGCTTCGAATCAAGAGGAATACCCACTTTCCACAAGCACCTCAAGAGGAGGCTTCTCTCAGCTACATGTATGTGAGAGGGACCCTGAGTTTGTGGCCTCAAATGGAATGGACACCGAGATGCTCTGACTCGAAGGAAGGCCGAATATCCCTGCAGTGAATTGAATGCAGGCTCGTCTTGCCTCTCCCAGGACGAAGGTATGTCTGAATCCCCTGTGGAGACCAGAGAGAAAGACCTAGTTCTCCGCCTCATCGTGACCGGAGGCCTCACGTCCTTTGAAACTTCGAGAGGTCCGCGGAGATCAATGCTTCCAAAGGAGACGATGCCTGACTCCTCTTGAAACTGGATAGGAGTCCCAGGATCCCTGTGGCACGTGGAAAGGGACCCTGGGTCTCCCGCCTCACGGGGAGACGCGTCCCAATGGCCATGCCAAGACTCGAGGAGAATCCCGAGGTGTCCCTCGCACCTAGGCAGGAGTCCTGACGTCGCTGAACAAACACGTGTCTGGAAGGGCCCTCCCCGTCGTAACTCGAGAATATACCCCAGGTTCTGGCCGCAACTCGAGAAAAACCATGAGACTTCCCCCTCGCCGCGAGACGAGGCCCGATTCCCCTGCACTGGGCACAGACTAATGCCATGTTCCACATCAAACATGAAAGGAGCCTTGATTTCCTTGATGGCACTCCAGAGAACACCCAAGATCACTGTCTCAAGTCTGGAGGGATCCTGAGGTAACTGTAGCAACAGGAAAGGGCTCTGTGGACCCGAAATCAACTAGAGATGAGAGCTTCGTCCCTGGCTTCGAATCCAGAGGAATACCCACTTTCCACAAGCACCTCAAGAGGAGACTTCTCTCAGCTACATGTATGTGAGAGGGACCCTGAGTTTGTGGCCTCAAATGGAATGGACACCGAGATGCTCTGACTCGAAGGAAGGCCGAATATCCCTGCAGTGAATTGAATGCAGGCTCGTCTTGCCTCTCCCACGACGAAGGGATGTCTGAATCCCCTGTGGAGACCACAAGAAAGACCTAGTTCCCCGCCTCATCGTGACCGGAGGACTCACGTCCTTTGAAAACTCGAGAGGTCCGTGGAGATCAATGCTTCCAAAGGAGACGATGCCTGACTCCTCTTGAAAATGGATAGGAGTCCCAGGATCCCTGTGGCACGTGGAAATGAACCCTTCGTCTCCTGCCTCACGTGGAAAGGCGTCCCAATTGCCATGCCAAGACTCGAGGAGAATCCCGAGGTGTCCCTCGCACCTAGGCAGGAGTCCTGACGTCGCTGAACAAACACGTGTCTGGGAGGGCCCTCCCCATCCTAACTCGAGAATATACCCCAGGTTCCGGCCGCAACTCGAGAAAAACCATGAGACTTCCCCCTCGCCGCGAGTTGAGGTCCGATTCCCCTGCGCTGCGTGCAGGGCAATTCCGTGATCCAATCAAACTTGAAAGGAGCCTTGATTTCCTTCATGGCACTCCAGAGAACACCCAAGATCACTGTCTCAAGTCTGGAGGCATCCTGAGGTAACTGTAGCAACACGAAAGAGCTCTGTGGACCCCAAATCAACTCGATATGAGAGCTTCGTCCGTGGCTTCGAGTCAAGATTAATACCCACTTTCCACAAGCACCTCAAGAGGAGTCTTCTCTCAGCTACAGGTATGTGAGAGGGACCCTGAGTTTGTGGCCTCAAGAGGAATGGACACCGAGATGCTCTGACTTGAAGGAAGGCCGGATATCCCTGCGGTGAATTGAATGCAGTCTCGTCTTGCCTCTCCCAGGACGAAGGTATGTCTGAATCCCCTGTGGAGACCAGAGAGAAAGACCTAGTTCTCCGCCTCACCGTGACCGGAGGCCTCACGTCCTTTGAAACTTCGAGAGGTCCGCGGAGATCAATGCTTCCAAAGGAGACGATGCCTGACTCCTCTTGAAACTGGATAGGAGTCCCAGGATCCCTGTGGCACGTGGAAAGGGACCCTGGGTCTCCCGCCTCACGTGGAGACGCGTCCCAATGGCCATGCCAAGACTCGAGGAGAATCCCGAGGTGTCCCTCGCACCTAGGCAGGAGTCCTGACTTCGCTGAACAAACACGTGTGTGGAAGGTCCCTCCTCGTCGTAACTCGAGAATATACCCCAGGTTCTGGCCGCAACTCGAGAAAAACCATGAGACTTCCCCCTCGCCGCGAGATGAGGCCCGATTCCCCTGCACTGCGTGCATAGCAATTCCGTGTTCCACATCAAACTTGAAAGGAGCCTTGATTTCCTTGATGGCACTCCAGCGAACACCCAAGATCACTGGCTCAAGTCTAGAGGGATCCTGAGATCACTGTAGCAACACGAAAGTGTTCCGTGGACCCCAAATCAACTCGAGATGAGAGCTTCGTCCCTGGCTTTGACTCAAGAGGAATACCCACTTTCCACAAGCACCTCAAGAGGAGGCTTCTCTCAGCTACAGGTATGTGAGAGGGACCCTGAGCTTTTGGCCACAAGTGGAATGGACACCGAGAGGCTCTGACTCGAAGGAAGGCCGGATATCCCTGCAGTGAATTGAATGCAGGCTCGTCTTGCATCTCCCACGACGAAGGGATGTCTGAATCCCCTGTGGAGACCACAGAGAAAGACCTAGTTCTCCGCCTCATCGCGACCGGAGGCCTCACGTCCTTTGAAAACTCGAGAGGTCCGCAGGAGATCAATGCTTCCAAAGGAGACGATGCCTGACTCCTCTTGAAAATGGATAGGAGTCCCAGGATCCCTGTGGCACGTGGAAACGGACCCTGGGTCTCCCGCCTCACGTGGAGACGCGTCCCAATGGCGATGCCAAGACTCGAGGAGAATCCCGACGTGTCCCTCGCACCTAGGCAGGAGTCCTGACGTCGCTGAACAAACACGTGTCTGGAAGGGCCCTCCCCGTCGTAACTCGAGAATATACCCCAGGTTCCGGCCGCAACTCGAGAAAAACCATGAGACTTCCCCCTCGCCGCGAGATGAGGCCCGATTCCCCTGCACTGCGTGCAGAGCAATTCCGTGTTCCACATCAAACATGAAAGGAGCCTTGATTTCCTTGATGGCACTCCAGAAAACACCCAAGATCACTGTCTCAAGTCTAGAGGGATCCTGAGGTCACTGTAGCAACACGAAACGGCTGCGTGGACCACAAATCAACTCGAGATGAGAGTTTCGTCCCTGGCTTCGACTCAAGAGGAATCCCCACTTTCCACAAGCACCTCAAGAGGAGGCTTCTCTCAGCTACAGGTATGTGAGAGCGACCCTGAGTTTGTGGCCTCAAGTGGAATGGACACCGAGATGCTCTGACTCGAAGGAAGGCCGGATATCCCTGCAGTGAATTGAATGCAGGCTCGTCTTGCATCTCCCACAACGAAGGGATGTCTGAATCCCCTGTGGAGACCACAGAGAGAGACCGAGTGCTCCGCCTCATCGTGACCGGAGTCCTCACGTCCTTTGAAAACTCGTGAGGTCCGTGGAGATCAATGCTTCCAAAGGAGACGATGCCTGACTCCTCTTGAAAATGGATAGGAGTCCCAGGATCCCTGTGGCACGTGGAAAGGGACTCTGGGTCTCCCGCCTCACGTGGAGACTGGTCCCAATTGCCATGCCACGACTCGAGGAGAATCCCGAGGTGTCCCTCGCACCTAGGCAGGAGTCCTGACGTCGCTGAACAAACACGTGTCTGGAAGGGCCCTCCCCGTCGTAACTCGAGAATATACCCCAGGTTCCTGCCGCAACTCGAGAAAAACCATGAGACTTCCCCCTCGCCGCGAGATGAGGCCCGATTCCCCTTCACTGCATGCAGTGCAATTCCGTGTTCCACATCAAACATGAAAGGAGCCTTGATTTCCTTGATGGCACTCCAGAGAACACCCAAGATCACTGTCTCAAGTCTAGAGGGATCCTGAGGTCACTGTAGCAACACGAAAGGGCTCCGTGGATCCCAAATCAACTCCAGATGAAAGCTTCGTCCTTGGCTTCGACTCAAGAGGAATCCCCAGTTTCCACAAGTACCTCAAGAGGAAACTTCTCTCAGCTACAGGTATGTGAGAGGGACCCTGAGTTTGTGGCCTCAAGTGGAATGGACACCGAGATGCTCTGACTCGAAGCAAGGCCGGATATCCCTGCAGTGAATGGAATGCAGGCTCGTCTTGCATCTCCGAAGACGAAGGGATGTCTGAATCCCCTGTGGAGACCACAGAGAAAGACCTAGTTCTCCGCCTAATCGCGACCGGAGGCCTCACGTCCTTTGAAAACTCGAGAGGTCCGCGGAGATCTATGCTTCCAAAGGAGACGATGCCTGACTCCTCTTGAAAATGGACAGGAGTCCCAGGATCCCTGTGGCACGTGGAAAGGGACCCTGGGTCTCCCGCCTCACGAGGAGACGCGTCCCAATGGCCATGCTAAGACTCGAGGAGAATTCCAAGGTGTCCCTCGCACCTAGGCAGGAGTCCTGACTGCGCTGAATAAACACGTGTCTGGAAGGGCCCTCGCCGTCGTAACTCGAGAATATACCCCAATTTCCGGCCGCAACTCGAGAAAAACCATGAGACTTCCCCGGCGCCGCGAGATGAGGCCCGATTCCCCTGCACTGCGTGCAGAGCAATTCCGTGTTCCACATCAAACATGAAAGGAGCCTTGATTTCCTTGATGGCACTCCAGAGAACACCCAAGATCACTGTCTCAAGTCTACAGAGATCCTGAGGTCACTGTAGCAACACGAAAGGGTTCCATAGACCCCAAATCAACTCGAGATGAGAGCTTCGTCCCTGGCTTTGACTCAAGAGGAATCCCCACTTTCCACAAGCACCTCAAGAGGAGGCTTCTCTCAGCTACAGCTATGTGAGAGGGACCCTGAGTTTGTGGCCTCAAGTGGAATGGACACCGAGATGCTCTGACTCGAAGTAAGGCCGGATATCCCTGCAGCGAATTGAATGCAGGCTCGTCTTGCATCTCCCACAATGAAGGGATATCTGAATCCCCAGTGGAGACCACAGAGAAAGAACTATTTCTCCGCCTCATCGTGACCGGAGGCCTCACATCCTTTGAAAACTCGAGAGGTCCGCGGAGATCAATGCTTCCAAAGGAGACGATGCCTGACTCCTCTTGAAAATGGATAGGAGTCCCAGGATCCCTGTGGCACGTGGAAAGGGACCCTGGGTCTCCCGCCTCACGTGGAGACGCGTCCCAATGGCCATGCCAAGACTCGAGGAGAATCCCGAGGTGTCCCTCGCACCTAGGCAGGAGTCCTGACGTCGCTGAACAAACACGTGTCTGGAAGGGCCCTCCCCGTCGTAACTCGAGAATATACCCCAGGTTCCTGCCGCATCTCGAGAAAAATCATGAGACTTCCCCCTCGCCGCGAGATGAGGCCCGATTCCCCTGCACTGCGTGCAGAGAAATTCCGTGTTCCACATCAAACATGAAAGGAGCCTTGATTTCCTTGATGGCCCTCCAGAGAACACCCAAGATCACTGTCTCAAGTCTAGAGGGATCCTGAGGTCACTATAGCATCACGAAAGGGCGCCGAGGACCCCAAATCAACTCGAGATGAGAGCTTCGTCCCTGGCTTCGACTCAAGAGGAATCCCCACTTTCAACAAGCACCTCAAGAGGAGGCTTCTCTCAGCTGCAAGTATGTGAGATGGACCCTGAATTTGTGGTCTCAAGTGGAATGGACACCGAGATGCTCTGACTCGAAGGAAGACCGGATATCCCTGCAGTGAATTGAATGCAGGCTCGTCTTGCATCTCCCACGATGAAGGGATGTCTGAATCCCCTGTGGAGACCACAGAGAAAGACCTAGTTCTCCGCCTCATCGCGACCGGAAGCCTCACGTCCTTTGAAAACTCGAGAGGTCCGTGGAGATCAATGCTTCCAAAGGAGACGATGCCTGACTCCTCTTGAAAATGGATAGGAGACCCAGGATGCCTGTGGCACGTGGAAAGGGACCCTGGGTCTCCCGCCTCACGTGGAGATGCGTCCCAATGGCCATGCCAAGACTCGAGGAGAATCCCGAGGTGTCCCTCGCACCTAGGCAGGAGTCCTGACGTCGCTGAACAAACACGTGTCTGGAAGGGCCCTCCCCGTCGTAACTCGAGAATATACCCCAGGTTCCGGCGCAACACGAGAAAAACCATGAGACTTCCCCCTCGCTGCGAGATGAGGCGCGAACCCCTGCACTGTGTGCAGAGCAATTCCGTGTTCCACATCAAACATGAAAGGAGCCTTGATTTCCTTGATGGCACTCCAGAGAACACCCAAGATCACTGTCTCAAGTCTAGAGGGATCCTGAGGTCACTGTAGCAACACGAATGGGCTCCGTCGACCCCAAATCAACTCGAGATGAGAGCTTCGTCCCTGGCTTCGACTAAAGAGGAATCCCCCCTTTCCACAAACACTCAAGAGGAGGCTTCTCTCAGCTACAGGTATGTGAGAGGGACCCTGAGTTTGTGGCCTCAAGTGGAATGGACACCGAGATGCTCTGACTCGAAGGAAGGCCGGATATCCCTGCAGTGAATTGAATGCAGGCTCGTCTTGCATCTCCCACGATGAAGGGATGTCTGAATCACCTGTGGAGACCACAGAGAAAGACCTAGTTCACCGCCTCATCGCGACCGGAGGCCTCACGTCCTTTGAAAACTCGAGAGGTCCGCGGAGATCAACCCTTCCTAAGGAGACGATGCCTGACTCCTCTTGAAAATGGACAGGAGTCCCAGGATCCCTGTGGCACGTGGAAAGGGACCCTGGGTCTCCCGCCTCACGAGGAGACGCATCCCAATGGCCATGCCAAGACTCGAGGAGAATTCCAAGGTGTCCCTCGCACCTAGGCAGGAGTCCTGACTGCGCTGAACAAACACGTGTCTGGAAGGGCCCTCCCCGTCGTAACTCGAGAATATACCCCAGGTTCCGGCGCAACACGAGAAAAACCAAGAGACTTCCCCCTCGCTGCTAGATGAGGCGCGAACCCCTGCACTGTGTGCAGAGCAATTCCGTGTTCCACATCAAACATGAAAGGAGCCTTGATTTCCTTGATGGCACTCCAGAGAACACCCAAGATCACTGTCTCAAGTCTAGAGGGATCCTGAGGTCACTGTAGCAACACGAATGGGCTCCGTCGACCCCAAATCAATTCGAGATGAGAGCTTCTTCCCTGGCTTCGACTCAAGAGGAATCCCCACTTTCCACAAGCACCTCAAGAGGAGGCTTCTCTCAGCTACAGGTATGTGAGAGGGACCCTGAATTTGTGGCCTCAAGTGGAATGGACACCGAGATGCTCTGACTCGATGGAAGGCCCGATATCCCTGCAGTGAATTGAATGCAGGCTCGTCTTGCATCTCCCACGACGAAGGGATTTCTGAATCCCATGTGGAGACAACAGAGAGAGACCTAGTTCTCCGCCTCATCGCGACCGGAGGCCTCACATCCTTTGAAAACTCGAGATTTCTGCGGAGATCAATGCTTCCAAAGGAGACGATGCCTGACTCCTCTTGAAAATGGATAGGAGTCCCAGGATCCCTGTGGCACGTGGAAAGGGAACCTGGGTCTCCCGCCTCACGTGGAGACGCGTCCCAATGCCATGCCAAGACTCTAGGAGAATCCCGAGGTGTCCCTGGCACCTAGGCAGGAGTCCTGACGTCGCTGAACAAACACGAGTCTGGAAGGGCCCTCCCCGTCTTAACTCGAGAATATACCCCAGGTTCCGGCCGCCACTCGAGAGAAACCATGAGACTTCACCCTCGCCGCGAGATGAGGCCCGATTCCCCTGCACTGCGTGCAGAGCAATTCCGTGTTCCACATCAAACATGAAAGGAGCCTTTATTTCCTTGATGGCACTCCAGAGAACACCCAAGATCACTGTCTCAAGTCTAGGGGGAGCCTGAGGTCACTGTAGCAACACGAAAGGGCTCCGGGGACCCCAAATCAACTCGAGATGAGAGCTTCGTCCCTGGCTTCGACTCAAGAGGAATCCCCACTTTCCACAAGCACCTCAAGAGGAGGCTGCTCTCAGCTACAGGTATGTGAGAGGGACCCTGAGTTTGTGGCCTCAAGTGGAATGGACACCGAGATGCTCTGACTCGAAGGAAGGCCGGATATCCCTGCAGCGAATTGAATGCAGGCTCGTCTTTCCTCTCCCACGATGAAGGGATGTCTGAATCCCCTGTGGAGACCACAGAGAAAGACCTAGTTCTCCGCCTCATCGCGACCGGAGGCCTCACGTCCTTTGAAAACTCGAGAGGTCCATGGAGATCAATGCTTCCAAAGGAGAAGATGCCTGACTCCTCTTGAAAATGGATAGGAGTCCCAGGATCCCTGTGGCACGTGGAAAGGGACACTGGGTCTCCCGCCTCACGTGGAGACGCGTCCCAATGGCCATGCCAAGACTCGAGGAGAATCCCGAGGTGTCCCTCGCACCTAAACAGGAGTCCTGACGTCGCTGAACAAACACGTGTCTGGAAGGGCCCTCCCCGTCCTAACTCGAGAATATACCCCAGGTTCCGGCCGCAACTCGAGAAAAACCATGAGACTTCCCCCTCGCCGCGAGATGAGGCCCGATTCCCCTGCACTGCGTGCAGAGCAATTCCGTGTTCCACATCAAACATGAAAGGAGCCTTGATTTCCTTGATGGCACTCCAGAGAACACCCAAGATCACTGTCTCCAGTCTAGAGGGATCCTGAGGTCACTGTAGCAACATGAAAGGGCTCCGTGGACCCCAAATCAACTCGAGATGAGAGCTTCGTCCCTGGCTTCGACTCAAGAGGAATCCCCACATTTCACAAGCACCTCATGAGGAGGCTTCTCTCAGCTACAGGTATGTGAGAGGGACCCTGAGTTTGTGGCCTCAAGTGGAGTGGACACCGTGATGCTCTGACTCGAAGGAAGACCGGATATCCCTGCAGTGAATTGAATGCAGGCTCGTCTTGCATCTCCCACGACGAAGGGATGTCTGAATCCCCTGTGGAGACCACAGAGAAAGACCTAGTTCTCCGCCTCATGGCGACCGGAGGCCTCACATTCTTTGAAAACTCGAGAGGTCCGCGGAGATCAATGCTTCCAAAGGAGACGATGCCTGACTCATCTTGAAAATGGATTGGAGTCCCAGGATCCCTGTGGCACGTGGAAAGGGACCCTGGGTCTCCCGCCTCACGTGGAGACGCGTCCAAATTGCCATGCCAAGACTCGAGGAGAATCCCGAGGTGTCCCTCGCACCTAGGCAGGAGTCCTGACGTCGCTGAACAAACACGTGTCTGGAAGGGCCCTCCCCGTCGTAACTCGATAATATACCCCAGGTTCCGGCCGCAACTCGAGAAAAACCATGAGACTTCCCCCTCGACGCGAGATGAGGCCCGATTCCCCTGCAATGCGTGCAGAACAATTCCGTGTTCCACATGAAACGTGAAAGGAGCCTTGATTTCCTTGATGGCACTCCAGAGAAAACCCAACATCACTGTCTCAAGTCTAGAGGGATCCTGAGGTCACTGGAGCAACATGAAAGGGCTCCGTGGAACCCAAATCAACTCGAGATGAGAGATTAGTCCCTGGCTTCAACTCAAGAGGAATATGAACTTTCCACAAGCCCCTCAAGAGGAGGCTTCTCTCAGCTACAGGTATGTGAGAGGGACCCTGAGTTTGTGGCATCAAGTGGAATGGACACTGAGATGCTCTGACTCGAAGTAAGGCCGGATATCCCTGCAGTGAATTGAATGCAGGCTCATCTTGCATCTCCCAAGACGAAGGGATGTCTGAATCCCCTGTGTAGAACACAGAGAAAGACCTAGTCCTCCGCCTCAACGCGACCGGAGGCCTCACATCCTTTGAAAACTCGAGAGGTCCGCGGAGATCAATGCTTCCAAAGGAGACGATGCCTTACTCCTCTTGAAAATGGATAGGAGTCGCAGGATCCCTGTGGCACGTGGAAAGGGACCCTGGGTCTCCCGCCTCCCGTGGAGACGTGTCCCAATTGCCATGCCAAGACTCGAGGAGAATCCCGAGGTGTCCCTCACACCTAGGCAGGAGTCCTGACGTCGCTGAACAAACACGTGCTTGGAAGGGCCCTCCCCGTCCTACCTCGAGAATATACCCCAGGTTCCGGCCGCAACTCGAGAAAAACCATGAGACTTCCCCTCGCCACGAGATGAGGCCCGATTCCCCTGGACTGCGTGCAGAGCAATTCCGTGTTCCACATCAAACGTGAAAGGAGCCTTGATTTCCTTTTGCACTCCAGAGAAAACCCAAGATCACTGTTTCAAGTCTAGATGGATCCTGAGGTCACAGGAGCAACACGAAAGGGCTCCGTGGACACCAAATCAACTCGAGATGAGAGCTTAGTCCCTGGCTTTGACTCAAGAGGAATACCAACTTTCCACAAGCACCTCAAGAGGAGGCTTCTCTCAGATACAGGTATGTGAGAGGGACCCTGAGTTTGTGGCCTCAAGTGGAATGGATACCGAGATGCTCTGACTCGAATTTAGGCCGGATATCCCTCCAGTGAATTGAATGCTGGCTCGGCCTGCATCTCCCAAGACGAAGGATTGTCTGAATGCCCTGTGGAGACCACAGAGAAAGACCTAGTTCTCCGCCTCATCGAGACCGGAGGTCTCACATCCTTTGAAAATTCGAGAGGTCCGCGGAGATCAATGCTTCCAAAGGAGAAGATGCCTGACTCTTCTTGAAACTGGATAGGAGTCCCAGGATCCCTGTGGCACGTGGAAAGGGACCCTGGTCTCCCGCCTCACGTGGAGACGCGTCCCAATTGCCATGCCAAGACTAGGGGAGAATCCCGAGGTGTCCCTCGCACCTAGGCAGGAGTCCTGACGTCGCTGAACAAACACGTGTCTGGAAAGGCCCTCCCCGTCGTAACTCGAGAATATACCCCAGGTTCCGGCCGCAACTTGAGAAAAACCATGAGACATCCCCCTCGCCGCGAGATGAGGCCCGATTCCCCTGCACTGCGTGCAGAGCAATTCCGTGTTCCACATCAATCTTGAAAGGAGCCTTCATTTCCTTGATGGCACTCCAGAGAATATCCAAGATCACTGTCTCCAGTCTAGAGGGATCCTGAGGTCACTGTAGCAACACGAAAGGGCTCCGTGGACCCCAAATCAACTCGAGATGAGAGATTAGTCCCTGGCTTCGACTCAAGAGGAATACCAACTTTCCACAAGCACCTGAAGAGGAGGCTTCTCTCAGCTACAGGTATGTGAGAGGGCCCCTGAGTTTGTGGCCTCAAATGGAATGGACATCGAGATGCTCTGACTCGAAGTTAGACCGGATATCCCTGCAGTGAATTGAATGCAGGCTCGTCTTGCATCTCTCAAGACGAAGGTTTGTCTGAATCCCCTGTGGAGACCACAGAGAAAGACCTAATTCTCCGCCTCATCGCGACCGGAGGCCTCACATCCTTTGAAAACTCGAGAGGTCCGTGGAGATCAATGCTTCCAAAGGAGACGATGCCTGACTCCTCTTGAAAATGGATAGGAGTCCCAAGATCCCTGTGGCACGTGGAAAGGGACCCTGGGTCTCCCGCCTCACTTGGAGACGCGTCCCAATTGCCATGCCAAGACTCGAGGAGAATCCCGAGGTGTCCCTCGCACCTAGGCAGGAGTCCTGACGTCGCTGAACAAACACGTGTCTGGAAGGGCCCTCCCCATCGTAACTCGAGAATATACCCCAGGTTCCGGCCGCAACTCGAGAAAAACCATGAGACTTCCCCCTCGACGCGAGATGAGGCCCGAGTCCCCTGCAATGCGTGCAGAGCAATTCCGTGTTCCACATCAAACGTGAAAGGAGCCTTGATTTCCTTGATGGCACTCCAGAGAAAACCCAAGATCACTGTCTCAAGTCTAGAGGGATCCTGAGGTCACTGGAGCAACACGAAAGGGCTCCTTGGACCCCAAATCAACTCGAGATGAGAGCTTAGTCCCTGGCTTCGACTCAAGAGGAATACCAACTTTCCACAAGCAACTGAAGTGGAGACTTCTTGCAGCGACAGGGATGTGAGAGGGACCCTGAGTTTGTGGCCTCAAGTGGAATGGATACCGAGATGCTCTGACTCGAAGTAAGGCCGGATATCCCTGCAGTGAATTGAATGCAGGCTCGGCCTGCATCTCCCAAGATGAAGGGATGTCTGAATCCCCTGTGGAGACGACAGAGAAAGACCTAGTCCTCCGCCTCATCGAGACCGGAGGCATCACATCCTTTGAAAATTCGAGAGGTCCGCGGAGATCAATGCTTCCAAAGGAGACGAAGCCTGACTCTTCTTGAAAATGGATAGGAGTCCCAGGATCCCTGTGGCACGTGGAAAGGGACCCTGGGTCTCCCGCCTCACGTGGAGACGCGTCCCAATTGCGATGCCAAGACTCGAGGAGAATCCCGAGGTGTCCCTCGCACCTAGGCAGGAGTCCTGACGTCGCATAACAAACACGTGTCGGGAAGGGCCCTCCCCGTCGTAACTCGAGAATATACCCCAGGTTCCGGCCGCAACTCGAGAAAAACCATGAGACTTCCCCCTCGCCACGAGATGAGGCCCGATTCCCCTGCACTGCGTGCAGAGCAATTCCATGTTCCACATCAAACGTTAAAGGAGCCTTGATTTCCTTGATGGCACTCCAGAGAATACCCAAGATCACTGTCTCAAGTCTAGAGGGATCCTGAGGTCACTGGAGCAACACGAAAGTTCTCCGTGGACCCCAAATCAACTCGAGATGAGAGCTTAGTCCCTGGCTTCGACTCAAGAGGAATACCAACTTTCCAAAAGCACCTCAAGAGGAGGATTCTCTCAGCTACAGGTATGTGAGAGGGACCCTGAGTTTGTGGCCTCAAGTGGAATGGACACCGAGATGCTCTGACTCGAAGTAAGGCCGGATATCCCTGCAGTGAATTGAATGCAGGCTCGTCTTGCATCTCCCAAGACGAATGGATGTCTGAATCCGCTGTGGAGACCACAGAGAAAGACCTAGTCCTCCGGCTCATCGCGACTGGAGGCCTCATATCCTTTGAAAACTCAAGAGGTCCGCGGAGATCAATACTTCCGAAGGAGACGATGCCTGACTCCTCTTGAAAATGGATAGGAGTCCCAGGATCCCTGTGGCACGTCGAAAGGGACCCTTGGTCTCCCGCCTCAGGTGGAGACACGCCCCAATTGCCATGCCAAGACTCGAGGAGAATCCCGAGATGTCCCTCGCACCTAGGCAGGAGTCCTGACGTCGCTGAACAAACACGTGTCTGGAAGGGCCCTCCCCGTCGTAACTCGAGAATATACACCAGGTTCCGGCCGCAACTCGGGAAAAGCCATTAGACTTCCCCCTCGCCGCGAGATGAGGCCCGATTCCCCTGCACTGCGTGCAGAGCAATTCCGTTTTCCACATCAAACGTGAAAGGAGCCTTGATTTCCTTGATGGCACTCCAGAGAAAACCCAAGTTCACTGTCTCAAGTCTAGAATGATCCTGAGGTCACTGGAGCAACACGAAAGTGCTCCGTGGACAACAAATCAACTCGAGATGAGAGCTTAGTCCCTGGCTTCGACTCAAGAGGAATACCAACTTTCCACAAGCACCTCAAGAGGAGGCTTCTCTCAGCTACAGGTATGTGAGAGGGACCCTGAGTTTGTGGCCTCAAGTGGAATGGACACCGAGATGCTCTGACTCGAAGTAAGGCCGGATATCCCTGCAGTGAATTGAATGCAGGGTCATCTTGCATCTCCCAAGATGAAGGGTTGTCTGAATCCCCTGTGGAGACCACAGAGAAAGACCTCGTTCTCCGCCTCATCGAGACCGGAGGCCTCACATCCTTTGAAAACTCGAGAGGTCCGCGGAGATCAATGCTTCCAAAGGAGAAGATGCCTGATTCTTCTTGAAAATGGATAGGAGTCCCAGGATCCCTGTGGCACGTGGAAAGGGACCCTGGGTCTCCCGCCTCACGTGGAGACGCGTCCCAATTGCCATGCCAAGACTCAAGGAGAATCCCGAGGTGTCGCTCACACCTAGGCAGGAGTCCTGACGTCGCTGAACAAACACGTGTCTGGAAGGGCCCTCCCCGTCGTAACTCGAGAATATACCCCAGGGTTCGGCCGCAACTCGAGAAAAACCATGAGATATCTCCCTCGCCGCGAGATGAGGCCCGATTCCCCTGCACTGCATGCAGAGCAATTCCGTGTTCCACATCAAACGTGAAAGGAGCCTTGATTTCCTTGATGGCACTCCAGAGAAAACCCAAGATCACTGTCTCAAGTCTAGAGGGATCCTGAGGTCACTGGAGCAACACGAAAGGGCTCCGTGGACCCCAAATCAACTCGAGATGAGAGCTTAGTCCCTGGCTTCGACTCAAGAGGAATACCAACTTTCCAAAAGCACCTCAAGAGGCGGATTCTCTCAGCTACAGGTATGTGAGAGGGACCCTGAGTTTGTGGCCTCAAGTGGAATGGACACCGAGATGCTCTGACTCGAAGTAAGGCCGGATATCCCTGCAATGAATTGAATGCAGGCTCGTCTTGCATCTCCCAAGACGAAGGGATGTCTGAATCCCCTGTGGAGACCACAGAGAAAGACCTAGTTTTCTGGCTCATCGCGACCGAATGCCTCACATCCTTTGAAAACTCGAGAGGTCCGTGGGGATCAATGCTTCCAAAGGAGAGGAACCCTGACTCCTCTTGAAAATGGATAGGAGTCCCAGGATCCCTGTGGCAGGTGGAAAGGGACCCTGGGTCTCCCGCCTCATGTGGAGACGCGTCCCAATTGCCATGCCAAGACTCGAGGACAATCCCGAGGTGTCCCTCGCACCTAGGCCCGAGTCCTGACGTCACAGAATAAACACGTGTCTGAAAAGGCCCTCCCAGTCGTAACTCGAGAATATACCCCATGTTCCGGCCGCAACCCGAGAAAAACCATGAGACTTCCCCCTCGCCGCGAGATGAGGACCGATTCCCCTGCACTGTGTGCAGAGCAATTCCGTGTTCCACATCAAACGTGAAAGGAGCCTTGATTTCCTAGATGGCACTCCAGAGAAAACCCAGGATCACTGTCTCAAGTCTAGAGGGATCCTGAGGTCACTAGAGCAACACGAAAGGGCTCCGTGGACCCCAAATCAACTCGAGATGAGAGCTTAGACCCTGGTTTCGACTCAAGAGGAATACCAACTTTCCACAAGCACCTCAAGAGGAGGCTTCTCTCAGCTAAAGGTATGTGAGAGGGACACCGAGTTTGTGGCCTCAAATTCAATGGAAACCGAGATGCTCTGACTCGAAGTAATTCCGGATATGCCTGCAGTGAATTGAATACAGGCTCGTCTTGCATCTCCCAAGACGAAGGGTTGTCTGAATCCCCTGTGGAGACCACAGAGAAAGACCTAGTTCTCCGCCTCATCGCGAACGGAGGCCTCACATCCTTTGAAAACTCGTGAGGTCCTCGGAGATCAATGCTTCCAAAGGAGACGATGCCTGACTCCTCTTGAAAATGGATAGGATACCCAGGATCCCTGTGGCACGTGGAAAGTAACGCTGGGTCTGCCGCCTCACGTGGAGACGCGTCCCAATTGCCATGCCAAGACTCGAGGAGAATCCCGAGGTGTCCCTCGAACCTAGGCAGGAGTCCTGACGGCGCTGAACAAACACATGTCTGGAAGGGCTCTCCCCGTCGTAACTCGAGAATATACCCCAGGTTGCGGCCGCAACTCGAGAAAAACCATGAGACTTCCCCCTCGCCGCGAGATGAGGCCCGATTCCCCTGCACTGCGTGCAGAGCAATTCCGTGTTCCACATCAAACGTGAAAGGAGCCTTGATTTCCTTGATGGCACTCCAGAGAAAACCCAAGATCACTGTCTCAAGTCTAGAGGGATCCTGAGGTCACTGGAACAACATGAAAGGGCTCCGTGGACCCCAAATCAACTCGAGATGAGAGCTTAGTCCCTGGCTTCGACTCAAGAGGAATACCAACTTTCCACAAGCACCTCAAGAGGAGGCTTCTCTCAGCTACAGGTATGTGAGAGGGACCCTGAGTTTGTGGCCTCAAGAGGAATGGACACCGAGATGCTCTGACTCGAAGTAAGGCCGGATATCCCTGCAGTGAATTGAATGCAGGCTCGTCTTGCATCTCCCAAGACGAAGGGATGTCTGAATCCGGTGTGGAGACCACAGAGAAAGACCTAGTTCTCCGCCTCATCTCGACCGGATGGCTCACATCCTTTGAAAACTCGAGAGGTCCGCGGAGATCAATGGTTCCAAAGGAGACGATGCCTGACTCCTCTTGAAAATGGATAGGAGTCCCAGGATCCCTGTGGCACGTGAAAAGGGACACTAGGTCTCCTGCCTCACGTGGAGACGCATCCCAATTGCCATGCCCAGACTCGAAGAGAATCCCGAGGTGTCCCTCGCACCTAGGCAGGAGTCCTGAAGTCGCTGAACAAACACGTGTCTGGAAGGGCCCTCCCCGTCGTAACTCGAGAATATACCCCAGGTTCCGGCCGCAACTCGAGAAAAACCATGAGAGTTCCCCCTCGCCGCGAGATGAGGCCCGATTCCCCTTCACTGCGTGCAGAGCAATTCCGTGTTCCACATCAAACTTGAAAGGAGCCTTGATTTCCTTGATGGCACTCCAGAGAAAACCCAAGATCACTGTCTCAAGTCTAGAAGGATCCTGAGGTCACTGTAGCAACACGAACGGGCTCCGTGGACCCCAAATCAACTCGAGATGAGAGCTTAGTCCCTGACATCGACTCAAGAGGAATACCAACTTTCCACAAGCACCTCAAGAGGAGGCTTCTCTCAGCTACAGGTATGTGAGAGGGACCCTGAGTTTGTGGCCTCAAGTGGACTGGACACCGAGATGCTTTGACTCGAAGTAATTCCGGATATCCCTGCAGTGAATTGAATGCAGGCTCGTCTTGCATCTCCCAAGACGAAGGGATGGCTGAATCCCCGGTGGAGACCACAGAGAAAGACCTAGTTCTCCGCCTCATCGCCGCCGGAGGCCTCACATCCTTTGAAAACTCGAGACGTCCGCGGAGATCAATGCTTCCAAAGGAGACGATTCCTGACTCCTCTTGAAAATGGATAGGAGTCCAAGGATCCCTCTGGCACGTTGAAAGGCACCCTGGGTTTCCCGCCTCACGTGGAGTCGCGTCTCAATTGCCATGCCAAGACTCGTGGAGAATCCCGAGGTGTCCCTCGCACCTAGGCAGGAGTCCTGACGTCGCTGAACAGACAGGTGTCTGGAAGGGCCCTCCCCGTCGTAACTCAAGAATATATCCCAGGTTCCGGCCGCAACTCGAGAAAAACCATGAGACTTCCCCCTCGCCGCGAGATGAGGCCCGATTCCCCTGCACTGCATGCAGAGCAATTCCGTGTCCAATATCAAACGTGAAAGGAGCCTTGATTTCCTTGATGGCACTCCAGAGAACACCCAAGATCACTGTCTCAAATCTAGAGGGATCCTGAGGTCACTGGAGCAACAAGAAAGGTCTCCGTGGACCCCAAATCAACTCGAGATGAGCGCTTATTCCCTGGCTTCGACTCAAGAGGAATAACAACTTTCCATAAGCACCTCAAGAGGAGGCTTCTCTCAGCTACATTTATGTGAGAGGGACCCTGAGTTTGTGGCCTCAAGTGGAATGGACACAGAGATGCTCTGACTCGAAGTAAGGCCGGATATCCCTGCAGTGAATTGAATGCAGTCTCATCTTGCCTCTCCCAGGACGAAGGTAAGTCTGAATCCCCTGTGGAGACCACAGAGAAAGTCCTAGTTCTCCGCCTCATCGTGACCGGAGGCCTCACGTACTTTGAAAACTCGAGAGGTCCACGGAGATCAGTGCTTCCAAAGGAGACGATGCCTGACTCCTCTTGAAAATGGATAGGAGTCCCAGGATCCCTGTGGCACGTGGAAAGGGACACTGGGTCTCCCGCCTCACGTGGAGACGCGTCCCAATGGGATGCCAAGACTCGAGGAGAATCCCGAGGTGTCCCTCGCACCTAGGCAGGAGTCCTGACGTCGCTGAACAAACAGGTGTCTGGAAGGGCCCTCCCCATCGTAACTCGAGAATATACCCCAGGTTCCGGCCGCAACTCGAGAAAAACCATGAAACTTCCCCCTCGCCGCGAGATGAGGCCCGATTCCCCTGCACTGCGTGCAGAGCAATTCCGTGTTCCACATCAAACATGAAAGGAGCCTTGATTTCCTTGATGGCACTCCAGAGAACACCCAAGATCACTGTCTAAAGTCTAGAGGGATCCTGAGGTAACTGTAGCAACTCGAAAGGGCTCCGTGGACCCCAAATCAACGCGAGATGAGAGCTTCGTCCCTGGCTTCGACTCAAGAGGAATACCCACTTTCCACAAGCACCTCAAGAGGAGGCTTCTCTCAGCTACAGGTATGTGAGAGGGACCCTGAGTTTGTGGCCTCAAGTGGAATGGACACCGAGATGCTCTGACTCGAAGGAAGGCCGGATATCCCTGCAGTGAATTGAATGCAGGCTCGTCTTGCCTCTCCCACGACGAAGGTATGTCTGAATGCCTTCTGGAAACCACAGAGAAAGACCAAGTTCTCCGACTCATCGCGACCGGAGGTCTCACGTCCTTTGAAAACTCGAGAGGTCCGCGGAGATCAATGCTTCCAAAGGAGACGATGCCTGACTCCTCTTGAAAATGGATAGGAGTCCCAGGATCCCTGTGGCACGTGGAAAGGGACCCTGGGTCTCCCGCCTCACGTGGAGACGCGTCCCAATGGACATGCCAAGACTCGAGGAGAATCCCGAGGTGTCCCTCGCACCTAGGCAGGAGTCCTGACGTCGCTGAACAAACAAGTGTATGGAAGGGCCCTCCCCGTCGTAACTCGGGAATATACCCCAGGTTCCGGCCGCAACTCGAGAAAAACCATGAGACTTCCCCCTCGCCGCGAGATGAGGCCCGATTCCCCTGCACTGTGTGCAGAGCAATTCCGTGTTCCACATCAAGCCTGAAAGGAGCCTTGATTTCCTTGATGGCACTCCAGAGAAAACCCAAGATCACTGTCTCAAGTCTAGAGGGATCCTGAGGTCACTGGAGCAACACGAAAGGGCTCCGTGGACCCCAAATCAACTCAAGATGAGAGCTTAGTCCCTGGCTTCGACTCCAGAGGGATACCCACTTTCCACAAGCACCTCAAGAGGAGGCTTCTCTCAGCTACAGGTATGTGAGAGGGACCCTGAGTTTGTGGCCTCAAGTGGAATGGACACCGAGATGCTCTGACTCGAAATAAGGCTGGATATCCCTGCAGTGAATTGAATACAGGCTCGTCTTGCATCTCCCAAGACGAAGGGATGTCTGAATCCCCTGTGGAGACCACAGAGAAAGACCTATTCCTCCGCCTCAACGCGACCGGAGGCCTCACATCCTTTGAAAACTCGAGAGGTCTACGGAGATCAATGCTTCCAAAGGAGACGATGCCTGACTCCTCTTGAAAATGGATAGGAGTCCCAGGAAACCTGTGGCACGTGGAAAGGGACCCTGGGTCTCCCGCCTCACGTGGAGACGCGTCCCAATTGCCATGCCAAGACTCGTGGAGAATCCCGAGGTGTCCCTCGCACTTGGCAGGAGTCCTGACGTCGCTGAACAAACACGAGTATGGAAGGGCCCTCCCCGTCGTAACTCGAGAATATACCCCAGGTTCCGGCCGCAACTCGAGAAAAACCATGAGACTTCCCCCTTGCCGCGAGATGAGGCCGGATTCTCCTGCACTGCGTGCAGAGCAATTCCGTGTTCCACATCAAACGTGAAAGGAGCCTTGATTTCCTTGATGGCACTCCAGAGAAAACCCAAGATCACTGTCTCATGTCTAGAGGGATCCTGAGGTCACTGGAGCAAGACGAAAGGGCTCCGTGGACCCCAAATCAACTCGAGATGAGAGCTTATTCCCTGGCTTCAACTCAAGAGGAATACCAACTTTCCACAAGCACCTCAAGAGGAGGCTTCTCTCAGCAACAGGTAGGTGAGAGGGACCCTGAGTTTGTGGCCTCAAGTGGATTGGACACCGAGATGCTCTGACTGAAAGTAAGGCCGGACATCCCTGCAGTGAATTGAATGCAGGCTCGTCTTGCCTCTCCCAAGACGAAGGGATGTCTGAATCCCCTGTGGAGACCACAGAGAATGACCTAGTCCTCCACCTCAACGCGACCGGAGGCCTCACATCCTTTGAAAACTCGAGAGGTCCGCGGAGATCAATGCTTCCAAAGGAGACGATGCCTGACTCCTCTTGAAAATGGATAGGAGTCCCAGGATGCCTGTGGCACGTGGAAAGGGACCCTGGGTCTCCCGCCTCACGTGGAGACGCGTCCCAATTGCCATGCCAAGACTCGAGGAGAATCCCGAGGTGTCCCTCGCACCTAGGCAGGAGTCCTGACGTCGCTGAACAAACAAGTGTATGGAAGGGCCCTCCCCGTCGTAACTCGGGAATATACCCCAGGTTCCGGCCGCAACTCGAGAAAAACCATGAGACTTCCCCCTCGCCGCGAGATGAGGCCCGATTCCCCTGCACTGCGTGCAGAGCAATTCCGTGTTCCACATCAAGCCTGAAAGGAGCCTTGATTTCCTTGATGGCACTCCAGAGAAAACCCAACATCACTGTCTCAAGTCTAGAGGGATCCTGAGGTCACTGGAGCAACACGAAAGGGCTCCGTGGACCCCAAATCAACTCAAGATGAGAGCTTAGTCCCTGGCTTCGACTCAAGAGGAATACCAACTTTCCACAAGCACCTCAAGAGGAGGCTTCTCTCAGCTACAGGTATGTGAGAGGGACCCTGAGTTTGTGGCCTCAAGTGGAATGGACACCGAGATGCTCTGACTCGAAATAAGGCTGGATATCCCTGCAGTGAATTGATTACAGGCTCGTCTTGCATCTCCCAAGACGAAGGGATGTCTGAATCCCCTGTGGAGACCACAGAGAAAGACCTATTCCTCCGCCTCAACGCGACCGGAGGCCTCACATCCTTTGAAAACTCGAGAGGTCTGCGGAGATCAATGCTTCCAAAGGAGACGATGCCTGACTCCTCTTGAAAATGGATAGGAGTCCCAGGAAACCTGTGGCACGTGGAAAGGGACCCTGGGTCTCCCGCCTCACGTGGAGACGCGTCCCAATTGCCATGCCAAGACTCGTGGAGAATCCCGAGGTGTCCCTCGCACTTGGCAGGAGTCCTGACGTCGCTGAACAAACAAGAGTATGGAAGGGCCCTCCCCGTCGTAACTCGAGAATATACCCCAGGTTCCGGCCGCAACTCGAGAAAAACCATGAGACTTCCCGCTTGCCGCGAGATGAGGCCGGATTCTCCTGCACTGCGTGCAGAGCAATTCCGTGTTCCACATCAAACGTGAAAGGGGCCTTGATTTCCTTGATGGCACTCCAGAGAAAACCCAAGATCACTGTCTCATGTCTAGAGGGATCCTGAGGTCACTGGAGCAACACGAAAGGGCTCCGTGGACCCCAAATCAACTCGAGATGAGAGCTTATTCCCTGGCTTCACCTCAAGAGGAATACCAACTTTCCACAAGCACCTCAAGAGGAGGCTTCTCTCAGCAACAGGTAGGTGAGAGGGACCCTGAGTTTGTGGCCTCAAGTGGATTGGACACCGAGATGCTCTGACTGAAAGTAAGGCCGGATATCCCTGCAGTGAATTGAATGCAGGCTCGGCTTGCATCTCCCAAGACGAAGGGATGTCTGAATCCCCTGTGGAGACCACAGAGAAAGACCTAGTCCTCCGCCTCAACGCGAACAGAGGCCTCACATCCTTTGAAAACTCGAGAGGTCCACGGAGATCAATGCTTCCAAAGCAGACGATGCCTGACTCCTCTTGAAAATGGATAGGAGTCCCAGGATCCCTGTGGCACGTGGAAAGGGACCCTGGGTCTCCCGCCTCACGTGGAGACGCGTCCCAATTGCCATGCCAAGACTCGAGGAGAATCCCGAGGTGTCCCTCGCACCTAGGCAGGAGTCCTGACGTCGCTGAACAAACACGTGTCTGGAAAGGCCCTCCCCGTCGTAACTCGAGAATATACACCAGGTCCCGGCCGCAACTCGAGAAAAACCATGAGACTTCGCCCTGCCGCGAGATGAGGGCCGATTTCCCTGCACTCCGTGCAGAGCAGTTCCGTGTTCCACATCAAACGTGAAAGGAGCCTTGATTTCCTTGATGGCACTCCAGAGAAAACCCAAGATCACTGTCTCAAGTCTAGAGGGATCCTGAGGTCACTGTAGCAACATGAAAGGGCTCCGTAGACCACAAATCAACTCGAGATGAGAGCTTAGTCCCTGGTTTCGACTCAAGAGGAATACGAACTTTCCACAAGCACCTCAAGAGGAGGCTTCTCTCAGCTACATGTATGTGAGAGGGACCCTGAGTTTGTGGCCTCAAGTGGAATGGACACCGAGATGCTCTGACTCGAAGTAAGCCCGGATATCCCTGCAGTGAATTGAATGCAGGCTCGTCTTGCATCTCCCATGACGAAGGGATGTCTGAATCCCCTGTGGAGACCACAGAGAAAGACCTAGTTCCCCGCCTCATCGCGACCAGAGGCGTCACATCCTTTGAAAATTCCAGAGGTACGCGGACGTCAGTGCTTCAAAAGGAGACGATGCCTGACACCTCTTTAATATGGATAGTAGTCCCAGGATTCCTGTGGCAAGTGGAACGGGAACCCTGGTCTCCCCCCTCAGCTGGAGAGGCATCCCAATTGCCCTGCCAAGCCTCCAGGAGAGTCCCGAGTTGTCGCTCGCATCTAGGCACAAGTCCTGACGTCGCCCTTCACGCGCTTCATATTTTTCAGACCTTTTCATGCTCTTCATATGTTTCACACCTTATCATGCTCTTCATATTTTTCACACCTTTTCATGCTGTTAATATTTTTCACACCTTTTTATGCTCCTCATATTTAACACACCTTTCCATGCTCTTCTTATTTTTCAGACCTTTTCATGCTCCTTATATTTTTCAGACCTTTTCATGCTCTTCGTATTGTTCACAACTTTTCCTGCTCCTCGTATTGTTCACACCATTTCATGCTCCTCGTATTGTTCACACCGTTTCATGCTCCTCATAATTTTCACACCTTTTCATGCTCTTCATATTTTTCACAGCATTTCATGCTCTTCATATTTTTCACACTTTTTCAATCACTTCATATTTTTCAGATCTTTTCATGCTCTTAAAATTTTTCAGACCTTTTCATGCTCTTCATAGTTTTCAGACTGTTTCATGCTCCTCGTATTTTTCTGACCTTTTCATGCTCTTCTTATTTTTCAGATCTTTTCATGCTCCTCGTATTTTTTAGACCTCCTCATGCTCTTAGTATTTTTCAGACCTCTTCATGCTCCTCTGATATTTCAGACCTATTCATGCTCTTCGTATTTTTCAGAACTCTTCATGCTACTCGTATTTTTCAGAAATTTTCATGCTCTTCATACTGTTCACACATTTTCATGCTCTTCGTATATTTCAGACCTTTTCAAGTTCTTGATATTTTTCAGAACTTTTCATGCTCTTCGTATTTTTCAGACCATTTCATGCTCCTCATATTTTTCACACCTTTTCATGCTCTTTGTAATATTTCACACCTGTTCATGTTCTTCGTGTTTTTGACACCTTTCATACTCCTCGAATTTTTCACACCTTTTTATGCTCCTTCTATTTTTCAGACCTTTTCATGCTCCTCGTATTTTTCACACCGTTTAATGCTGTTCATATTTTTCACACCTTTTCATGCTCTTCGTATTTTTCACACCTTTTCATGCTCTTTTTATTTTTCACATCTTTTCATGGTCTTCGTAATTTTTTACAACTTTTCCTGCACTTCGTAATTTTTCACACCTTTTCATGCTCTTCGTATATTTCACACCTTTTCATGCTACTCGTATTTTTCAGACTTTTGCAAGCTCCTCGTATTTTTCAGACCTTTGCATGCTCCTCGTATTTTTCAGAACTTTTAACGCTCCTCGTGTTTTTCACAGCTTCTCATGCTCCTCACATTGTTCACAGCTTTTCATACTCCTCATATTATTCACACCTTTTTATGCTTCTGGTATTTTTCAGACCTTTTCATGCTCCTCCTATTTTTCAGAACTTTTCATTCTGATCGTAAATCACAGCTTTTTATGCTCCTGGTATTTTTCACACCGTTTCATGCTCTTCATATTTACACACCGTTTCATGCTCTTCATATTTTTCACACCATTTCATGAACCTCATATTGTTCACAACTTTTCATGCTCTTCATAATTTTCAAACCTTTGCATGCTCTTCGTATGTTTCAGAATTTTTCATGCTCTTCGTATGGTTCACAGCTTTTCATGCTCCTGGTATTTTTCACACCTTTTCATGCTCTTCATATTTTTCAGAACTTTTCAAGCTCTTCCTATTTTTCACAGCTTTTCATGCTCTTTGTATTTTTCACATCTTTTCATGGTCTTCGTAATTTTTCACAACTTTTCATGCACTTCATAATTTTTCACACCTTTTCATGCTCTTTGTATATTTCACACCTTTTCATGCTTTTTGTATTATTCACACCTTTTCATGCTCCTTGTATGTTTTAGACCCTTTCATGCTCCACGTATTATTCACACCTTTTCATGCTCCTCGTATATTTTAGACCTTTTCATGCTACTCGTATTTTTCAGACCTTTGCAAGCTCCTCGTATTTTTTAGACCTTTGCATGCTCCTCGTATTTTTCAGAACTTTTCACGCTCCTTGTGTTTTTCACAACTTCCCATGCTCCTCATATTGTTCACACCTTTTCATACTCCTCATATTATTCACAACTTTTTATGCTCCTGGTATTTTTCAGACCTTTTCATGCTCCTCACATTTTTCACACCTTTTCATGCTCCTCCTATTTTTCAGAACTTTTCATTCTCCTCGTAAATCACAGCTTTTCATGCTCCTGGTATTTTTCACACCTTTTCATGCTTTTCATACTTTACACACCGTTTCATGCTCTTCATATTTTTCACACCATTTCATGAACCTCATATTGTTCACAACTTTTCATGCTCTTCATAGATTTCAGACCTTTACATGCTCTTCGTATTTTTCACAGCTTTTCATGCTCCTGGTATTTTTCACACCTTTTCATGCTCTTCATATACTTCAGAACTTTTCAAGCTCTTGATATTTTTCAGACTTTTTCAAGCTCTTCGTAGTTTTCATACCCTTTCATGCTCTGCACATTTTTCACACCGTTTCAGGCTCTTCGTATGTTTCACACGTTTTCATGCACTTCGTGTTTTTCACAACTTTTCATGCTCTTCGTATTTTTCACACCTCTTCAGGCTCTTCGAAATTTTTCACACTTTTTCATGCTCTTCATATTTTTCACACATTTTCATCCTCTACTCATTTTTCACACCGTTTCATGCTCAATGTATTTTTCAGACCTTTTCATGCTCTTTGTATTTTTCAGACCTTTTCATGCTCCTCGTATTTTTCAGACCTTTGCATGTTCCTCATATTTTTCTGAACTTTTCACGCTCCTCGTATTTTTCACAACTTCTCATTCTCCTCATATTGTTCACACCTTTCATACTCCTCATATTATTCACAACTTTTCATGCTCATTATATTTTTCACACCTTTTCACCTCTTCATATTTTTCAGAAATTTTCATGATCTTCATGCTCTTCGTATTTTTCAGACCTTTTCAATCTCTTGATATTTTTCAGACCTTTTCATGCTCTTCGTATTTTTCAGACCTTTTCATGCTCTTCATATTTTTTACAGCTTTTCATGCTCCTCATATATTTCACATCTTTTCATGAGCTTCATATTGTCACACCGTTTCATGCTCCTCAGATTTTTCACACCTCTTCATGCTCTTCATATTTTTCAGACCTTTTCATGCTCCACATATTATTCACACGTTTACATGCTCTTCATATTTTACACAACTTCTCATGCTCTTCTTATTTTTTAAACCTTTTCTTGCTCTTCTTATTTTTCACACCGTTTCATGCTCTTCATATTTTTCACACCTTGTCATGCTTTTCAAATTTTTCACACCTTTTCATGCTCTTCGTATTTTTCACACCTTTTCATGCTCTTTTTATTTTTCACATCTGTTCATGGTCTTCGTAATTTTTCACAAATTTTCATGCACTTTGTAATTTTTCACACCTTTTCATGCTCTTCGTATTTTTCACACCTTTTCATGCTTTTCGTATTATTCACACCTTTTCATGCTCCTTGTATATTTTAGACCTTTTCAGGCTACTCGTATTTTTCAGACGTTTGCAAGCTCCTCGTATTTTTCAGACCTTTGCATGCTCCTCGTATTTTTCAGAACTTTTCACGCTCCTCGTGTTTTTCACAACTTCTCATGCTCCTCATATTGTTCACACCTTTTCATACTCCTCATATTATTCACAACTTTTTATGCTTCTGGTATTTTTCAGACCTTTTCATGCTCCTCCTATTTTTCAGAACTTTTCATTGTCCTTGTAAATCACAGCTTTTCATGCTCCTGGTATTTTTCACACCGTTTCATGCTCTTCATATTTTTCACACCATTTCATGCTCTTCATATTTTTCACACTGTTTCATGCTCTTCGTATTTTTCACACTGTTTCATGCTCTTCATATTTTTCACACCTTTTCATGCTCTTCATATTTTTCACACCATTTCATGCTCTTCATATTTTTCACACTGTTTCATGCTCTTCGTATTTTTGACACTTTTTCATGCTCTTCGTATATTTCACACCTTTTCATGCTCTTCATATTTTTCACACCGTTTCATGCTGTTCATATTGTTCACAACTTTTCAGGCTCCCCGTATTTTTCAGACCTTTTCATGCTCCTTGTGTTTTTCAGACCTTTTCATGCTCCTCGTATTTTTCAGACCTTTTCATCCTCCTCGTATTTATCAGACCTTTTCATGCTTCTCGTATTTTTCACACCTTTTCATGCTCCTCGTATTTTTCACACTTTTTCATTCTCCTCGTATTTTTCACACCTTTATATGCTCTTTGTATTTTTCACACCTTTTCATGCTCTTCCTGTTTTTCACACCTTTTCATGCTCTTCGTGTTTTTCACTCCTTTTAATGCTCTTCATATTTTTCAGGCCTTTTCATGCTCTTGATATTTTCCACACCTTTTCATGCTCTTCGAATTTTTCATTCATTTTCATGCTCCTCGTGTTTTTCACACCTTTTCATGCTCCTCGTATTTTTCACACTTTTTCATGCTCCTCATATTTTTCACACCTTTTCATGCTCCTCGTATTTTTCAGACCTTTTCATGCTCCTCGTATTTTTCAGACCTTGCCTGGTCCTCGTATTTTATAGACCTTTCCATGCTCTTACTATTTTTCAGACATCTTCATGCTCCTCTTATTTTTCAGACCTATTCATGCTCTTCGGATTTTTCAGAACTCTTCATGCTCTTCATACTGTTCACACGTTTTCATGCTCTTCGTATATTTCAGACCTTTTCAAATTCTTGATATTTTTCAGACCATTTCATGCTCCTCATATTTTTCACACCTTTTCATGCTCTTTGTAATATTTCACACCTGTTCATGCTCTTCGTATTTTTGACACCTTTTCATGCTCGTCGTATTTTTCACACCTTTTCATGCTCCTCGTATTTTTCAGACCTTTTCATGCTCCCCGTATTTTTCAGACCTTTTTATGCTACTTCTATTTTTCAGACCTTTACATGCTCCTCGTATTTTTCACACCTTTTCATGCTCTTCGTGATTTTCACGCATTTTCATGGTTCTCGTATTTTTTACACCATTTCATGTTCCTCGTTTTTTTTCAGACCTTTTCATGCTCCTCGTATTTTTCACACATTTTCATGCTCCTCGTATTTTTCACACCTTTGCATGCTCTTCGTGATTTTCACGCCTTTTCATGCTCTTTGTATTTTTCAGACCTTTTCATGCTCCGGGTATTTTTCAGAACTTTTCATGCTCTTCATATTTTTCAGAATTTTTCAACCTCCTCGTATTTTTCAGATCTTTTCATGCTCCTCAAATTTTTCAGACCTTTCAAGCTCCTCTTATTTTTCAGACCTTTTCATGCTCCTCATATTTTTTCACACCTTTTCATGCTCTTCATATAGTTCACACCTTTTCATGCTCTTCATATTGTTCAGAACTTTTCATGCTCCTCGTATTTTTCACAACTTCTCATGCTCCTCATATTGTTCACACCTTTTCATGCTCGTCATAATATTCACACATTTTCATGCTCTTCATATTTTTCACAACTTTTCATGCTCTTCATATTTTTCAGAACTTTTCATTCTCTTCATGCTCTTCGTATTTTCAGACCTATTCATGCTCCTCCTATTTTTCAGACCTTTTCATGCTCTTCGAATTTTTCATTCATTTTCATGCTCCTCGTGTTTTTCACATCTTTTCATGCTCCTCGTATTTTTCACACTTTTTCATGCTCCTCATATTTTTCACACCTTTTCATGCTCCTCGTATTTTTCAGACCTTTTCATGCTCCTCATATTTTGCACACCTTTTCATGCTCTTCGTATTTTTCAGACGTTTGCATGCTCTTCGTATTTTTCAGACCTTTTCATGCTCTTGATAGTTTTGAAACCTTTTCAGGCTCCTCGTATTTTTCAGACCTTTTCATGCTCCTCGTATTTTTCACACATTTCCATGCTCCTCGTATTTTTCACACCTTTTCACGACCCTTGTATTTTTCAGACCTTTCCATGCTCCTCGTATTTTTCACACCGTTTCATGCTCTTCATATTTTCAGATAGTTTCATGCTCCTCATATTTTTCACACGTTTCATGCTCTTCATATTTTTCAGAAAGCTCTTTGTATTTTTCAGACTTTTTCATGTTCTTGGTAATTTTTCACATCTTTTAATGCTCTCTGAATTTTTCACAACTTTTCATGCTTTTCGTGATTTTTCACAACGTTTCATGCTCTTCATATTTTTCACACCGTTTGATGCGTTTGTACTTTTCACACTTTTTCATGCTCTTTGTATTTTTCACACATTTTAATGCTCTTCGTATATTTCACACCTTTTCATGCACTTCGTATGATTCACACCTTTTCATGCTCTTCATATTTTTCACACCGTTTCATGCTCTTCATATTTTTCACACCTTTTCATGCTCTTCATATTTTTCACACCATTTCATGCTCTTCATATTTTTCACACTGTTTCATGCTCTTCGTATTTTTGACACTTTTTCATGCTCTTCGTATATTTCACACCTTTTCATGCTCTTCATATTTTTCACACCGTTTCATGCTGTTCATATTGTTCACAACTTTTCAGGCTCCCCGTATTTTTCAGACCTTTTCATGCTCCTTGTGTTTTTCAGACCTTTTCATGCTCCTCGTATTTTTCAGACCTTTTCATCCTCCTCGTATTTATCAGACCTTTTCATGCTTCTCGTATTTTTCACACCTTTTCATGCTCCTCGTATTTTTCACACTTTTTCATTCTCCTCGTATTTTTCACACCTTTATATGCTCTTTGTATTTTTCACACCTTTTCATGCTCTTCCTGTTTTTCACACCTTTTCATGCTCTTCGTGTTTTTCACTCCTTTTAATGCTCTTCATATTTTTCAGGCCTTTTCATGCTCTTGATATTTTCCACACCTTTTCATGCTCTCCATGTTTTTCACACCGTTTCTTGCTCTTCGTGTTTTTCACACATTTCATGCTCCTATTTTTCACACTTTTCATGCTCTTCATATTTTTCACACCTTTTCATGCTCCTCGTATTTTTCACACTTTTTCATGCTCCTCATATTTTTCAAACCTTTTCATGCTCTTCGAATTTTTCATTCATTTTCATGCTCCTCGTGTTTTTCACACCTTTTCATGCTCCTCGTATTTTTCACACTTTTTCATGCTCCTCATATTTTTCACACCTTTTCATGCTCCTCGTATTTTTCAGACCTTTTAATGCTCCTCGTATTTTTCAGACCTTGCCTGGTCCTCGTATTTTATAGACCTTTCCATGCTCTTACTATTTTTCAGACATCTTCATGCTCCTCTTATTTTTCAGACCTATTCATGCTCTTCGTATTTTTCAGAACTCTTCATGCTACTCGTATTTTTCAGAACTCTTCATGCTCTTCATACTGTTCACACGTTTTCATGCTCTTCGTATATTTCAGACCTTTTCAAATTCTTGATATTTTTCAGACCATTTCATGCTCCTCATATTTTTCACACCTTTTCATGCTCTTTGTAATATTTCACACCTGTTCATGCTCTTCGTATTTTTGACACCTTTTCATGCTCGTCGTATTTTTCACACCTTTTCATGCTCCTCGTATTTTTCAGACCTTTTCATGCTCCCCGTATTTTTCAGACCTTTTTATGCTACTTCTATTTTTCAGACCTTTACATGCTCCTCGTATTTTTCACACCTTTTCATGCTCTTCGTGATTTTCACGCATTTTCATGGTTCTCGTATTTTTTACACCATTTCATGTTCCTCGTTTTTTTTCAGACCTTTTCATGCTCCTCGTATTTTTCACACATTTTCATGCTCCTCGTATTTTTCACACCTTTGCATGCTCTTCGTGATTTTCACGCCTTTTCATGCTCTTTGTATTTTTCAGACCTTTTCATGCTCCGGGTATTTTTCAGAACTTTTCATGCTCTTCATATTTTTCAGAATTTTTCAACCTCCTCGTATTTTTCAGATCTTTTCATGCTCCTCAAATTTTTCAGACCTTTCAAGCTCCTCTTATTTTTCAGACCTTTTCATGCTCCTCATATTTTTTCACACCTTTTCATGCTCTTCATATAGTTCACACCTTTTCATGCTCTTCATACTGTTCAGAACTTTTCATGCTCCTCGTATTTTTCACAACTTCTCATGCTCCTCATATTGTTCACACCTTTTCATGCTCGTCATAATATTCACACATTTTCATGCTCTTCATATTTTTCACAACTTTTCATGCTCTTCATATTTTTCAGAACTTTTCATTCTCTTCATGCTCTTCGTATTTTCAGACCTATTCATGCTCCTCCTATTTTTCAGACCTTTTCATATTCTGAGTATTTTTCACACCTTTTCTTGCTCTTCATATTTTACACACCGTTTCATGCTCTTCATATTTTTCACACCATTTCATTAACCTTATATTATTCACACCTTTTCATGCTCTTCATATTTTACACACCGTTTCAGGCTCTTCGTATGTTTCACACCTTTTCATGCACTTCGTATTTTTCACAAATTTTCATGCTCTTCGTATTTTTCACACCTTTTCAGGCTCTTCGAAATTTTTCACCCCTTTTCAAGCTCTTCGTATTTTTCACACCCTGTCGTGCTCTTCATATTTTTTACATCTTTTCATCCTCTTCGTATTTGTCCCATCTTTTCATGTTCTTCGTATTTTTCAGAACTTTTCATGCTCCTCGTATTTTTCACACTATTTCATGCTCTTCGTATTTTTCAGACATTCTGATGCTTCGTATTTTTCACAGCGTTTCATGCACTTCGTATTTTTCACACCGTTTAATGCTCTTCATATTTTTCACACCTTTTCATGCTCTTCGTATTTTTCACACCTTTTCATGCTCTTTTTATTTTTCACATCTCTTCATGGTCTTCGTAATTTTTCACAAATTTTCATGCACTTTGTAATTTTTCACACCTTTTCATGCTCTTCGTATTTTTCACACCTTTTCATGCTTTTCGTATTATTCACACCTTTTCATGCTCCTTGTATATTTTAGACCTTTTCATGCTCCTCGTATTATTCACACCTTTTCATGCTCCTCGTATATTTTAGACCTTTTCATGCTACTCGTATTTTTCAGACGTTTGCAAGCTCCTCGTATTTTTCAGACCTTTGCATGCTCCTCGTATTCCTCAGAACTTTTCACGCTCCTCGTGTTTTTCACAACTTCTCATGCTCCTCATATTGTTCACACCTTTTCATACTCCTCATATTATTCACAACTTTTTATGCTTCTGGTATTTTTCAGACCTTTTCATGCTCCTCCTATTTTTCAGAACTTTTCATTGTCCTTGTAAATCACAGCTTTTCATGCTCCTGGTATTTTTCACACCGTTTCATGCTCTTCATATTTTACACACCGTTTCATGCTCTTCATATTTTTCACACCATTTCATGAACCTCATATTGTTCACAACTTTTCATGCTCTTCATAGATTTCAAACCTTTACATGCTCTTCGTATGTTTCAGAATTTTTCATGCTCTTCGTATTGTTCACATCTTTTCATGCTCCTGGGATTTTTCACACCTTTTCATGCTCTTCATATTTTTCAGAACTTTTCAAGCTCTTCCTATTTTTCACAGCGTTTCATGCACTTCGTATTTTTCACACCGTTTAATGCTCTTCATATTTATCACACCTTTTCATGCTCTTTGTATTTTTCACCTTTTCATGCTCTTTGTATTTTTCACATCTTTTCATGTTCCTCGTAATTTTTCACAACTTTTCTTGCACTTCGTAATTTTTCACACCTTTTCATGCTCTTCGTATTTTTCACAACTTTTCGTGCTTTTTGTATTATTCACACCTTTTCATGCTCCTTGTATATTTTAGACCTTTTCATGCTCCTCGTATTATTCACACCTTTTCATGCTCCTCGTATATTTTAGACCTTTTCATGCTACTCGTATTTTTCAGACCTTTGCAAGCTCCTCGTATTTTTCAGACCTTTGCATGCTCCTCGTATTTTTCAGACCTTTTCACGCTCCTTGTGTTTTTCACAACTTCCCATGCTCCTCATATTGTTCACACCTTTTCATACTCCTCATATTATTCACAACTTTTTATGCTCCTGGTATTTTTCAGACCTTTTCATGCTCCTCGCATTTTTCACACCTTTTCATGCTCCTCCTATTTTTCAGAACTTTTCATTCTCCTCGTAAATCACAGCTTTTCATGCTCCTGGTATTTTTCAAACCTTTTCATGCTCTTCATATTTTACACACCGTTTCATGCTCTTCATATTTTTCACACCATTTCATGAACCTCATATTGTTCACAACTTTTCATGCTCTTCATAGTTTTCAGACCTTTACATGCTCTTTGTATTTTTCAGAATTTTTCTTGCTCTTCGTATTTTTCACAGCTTTTCATGCTCCTGGTATTTTTCACACCTTTTCATGCTCTTCATATACTTCAGAACTTTTCAAGCTCTTGATATTTTTCAGACCTTTTCAAGCTCTTCATAGTTTTCACAACCTTTCATGCTCTGCACATTTTTCACACCATTTCAGGCTCTTCGTATGTTTCACACCTTTTCAAGCACTTCGTATTTTTCACAACTTTTCATGCTCTTCGTATTTTTCACACCTCTTCAGGCTCTTCGAAATTTTTCACACCTTTTCATACTTTTCACACCTTTTCATCCTCTTCTCATTTTTCCGTTTCATGCTTTTTGTATTTTTCAGACCTTTTCATGCTCCTCGTATTTTTCAGACCTTTGCATGCTCCTCCTATTTTTCTGAACTTTTCACGCTCCTCGTATTTTTCACAACTTCTCATCCTCCTCATATTGTTCACAACTTTCATACTCCTCATATTATTCACAGCTTTTCATGCTCATTATATTTTTCACACCTTTTCAGCTCTTCATATTTTTCAGAAATTTTCATGCTCTTCATGCTCTTCGTATTTTCAGAACTTTTCATGCTCTTCATATTTTTCATACCTTTTCATGCTCTTGATATTTTTCAGAAGTTTTCATGTTCTTGATATTTTTCAGACCTTTTCATGCTCTTCAATTTTTCACAACTTTTCATGCCTTTCATATTTTTCAGACCTTTTCAATCTCTTGATATTTTTCAGACCTTTTCATGCTCCTCCTATTTTTCAGAACTTTTCATGCTCTTCGTATTTTTCCCACCTTTTCATGCTCTTTGTATTTTTCACACCTTTTCATGCTCTTCATATTTTTCACACCTTTTCATGCTCTTCATATTTTTTAGAGCTTTTCATGCTCTTCTTATTTTTCACACCATTTCATGCTCCTCATATTTTTCACATCTTTTCATGAGCTTCATATTGTCACACCGTTTCATGCTCCTCAGATTTTTCACAGCTTTTCATGCTCTTCACATTTTTCAGACCTTTTCATGCTCCACATATTTTTCACACGTTTACATGCTCTTCATATTTTACACAACTTCTCATGCTCTTCTTATTTTTTAAACCTTTTCTTGCTCTTCTGATTTTTCACACCGTTTCATGCTCTTCATATTTTTCACACCTTGTCATGCTTTTCAAATTTTTCACACCTTTTCATGCTCTTCGTATTTTTTAAACCTTTTCTTGCTCCTCATATTTTACACAACTTTTCATGCTCTTCATATTTTTTAAACCTTTTCTTGCTCTTCATATTTTACACACCGTTTCATGCTCTTCATATTTTTCACACCTTGTCATGCTTTTCAAATTTTTTACACCTTTTCATGCTCTTCGTATTTTTCAGGTTTTATCATTCTCTTCGTATTTTTCAGATCTTTTCATGCTCTTTGTATTTTTCACACCGTTTCATGCTCTTCGTATTTATCAGATGTTTTCATGATCTTCTTATTTTTCACAGCGTTTCATGCTTTTCGTATTTATCAGAACTTTTCGTGATCTCCATATTTTTTTCAGAACTTTTCATGCTCTTCGCATTTTTCACACCGTTTCATGCACTTCATATTTTTCACACCTTTTCATGCTATTCATATTTTTCACACTGTTTCATAATCTTCATATTTTTCACTTCTTTTCATGCTCTTCATATATTTCACACTGTTTCATGCTCTTCATATGTTCACACCATTACATGCTCCTCATATTTATCATAGTTTCATGCTCTTCAAATTTTTCACACCTTTACATGCTCCTCATATTTTTGACACCATTTCTTGCTCCTCGTATTTTTCAGAACTTTTCATGCTCTTCATATTTTTCACACCTTTACATGCTCCTCATATTTTTGACACCTTTTCTTGCTCCTCATATTTTTCACACCGTTTCATGCTCTTCATATTTTTCACACCTTTTCCTGCTCTTCATATTTTTCATACCGTTTCATGCTCTTCATATTCTCACACTGTTTCATGCTCCTCATATTTTTCAGACCTTTTCATGGTCCTCGTATTTTTCAGACCTTTTCATGCTCCTCATAATTTTCAGACCTTGGCATGCTCCTCGTATTTTCCAGACCTTTTCATCCTCCTCATATTTTTCACACCTTTTCACGCTCTTCGTATTTTTCAGGCCTTTGCATGCTCCCTGTATTTTTCACATATTTTCATGCTCCTCGTATTTTTCAGAACTTTTCATGCTCCTCATATTTTGCACACCTTTTCATGCTCTTCGTATTTTTCAGACGTTTGCATGCTCTTCGTATTTTTCAGACCTTTTCATGCTCTTGATAGTTTTGAAACCTTTTCAGGCTCCTCGTATTTTTCAGACCTTTTCATGCTCCTCGTATTTTTCACACATTTCCATGCTCCTCGTATTTTTCACACCTTTTCACGACCCTTGTATTTTTCAGACCTTTCCATGCTCCTCGTATTTTTCACACCGTTTCATGCTCTTCATATTTTCAGATAGTTTCATGCTCCTCATATTTTTCACACGTTTCATGCTCTTCATATTTTTCAGAAAGCTCTTTGTATTTTTCAGACTTTTTCATGTTCTTGGTAATTTTTCACATCTTTTAATGCTCTCTGAATTTTTCACAACTTTTCATGCTTTTCATGATTTTTCACAACGTTTCATGCTCTTCATATTTTTCACACCGTTTGATGCGTTTGTACTTTTCACACTTTTTCATGCTCTTTGTATTTTTCACACATTTTAATGCTCTTCGTATATTTCACACCTTTTCATGCACTTCGTATGATTCACACCTTTTCATGCTCTTCATATTTTTCACACCGTTTCATGCTCTTCATATTTTTCACACCTTTTCATGCTCTTCATATTTTTCACACCATTTCATGCTCTTCATATTTTTCACACTGTTTCATGCTCTTCGTATTTTTGACACTTTTTCATGCTCTTCGTATATTTCACACCTTTTCATGCTCTTCATATTTTTCACACCGTTTCATGCTGTTCATATTGTTCACAACTTTTCAGGCTCCCCGTATTTTTCAGACCTTTTCATGCTCCTTGTGTTTTTCAGACCTTTTCATGCTCCTCGTATTTTTCAGACCTTTTCATCCTCCTCGTATTTATCAGACCTTTTCATGCTTCTCGTATTTTTCACACCTTTTCATGCTCCTCGTATTTTTCACACTTTTTCATTCTCCTCGTATTTTTCACACCTTTATATGCTCTTTGTATTTTTCACACCTTTTCATGCTCTTCCTGTTTTTCACACCTTTTCATGCTCTTCGTGTTTTTCACTCCTTTTAATGCTCTTCATATTTTTCAGGCCTTTTCATGCTCTTGATATTTTCCACACCTTTTCATGCTCTCCATGTTTTTCACACCGTTTCTTGCTCTTCGTGTTTTTCACACATTTCATGCTCCTATTTTTCACACTTTTCATGCTCTTCATATTTTTCACACCTTTTCATGCTCCTCGTATTTTTCACACTTTTTCATGCTCCTCATATTTTTCAAACCTTTTCATGCTCTTCGAATTTTTCATTCATTTTCATGCTCCTCGTGTTTTTCACACCTTTTCATGCTCCTCGTATTTTTCACACTTTTTCATGCTCCTCATATTTTTCACACCTTTTCATGCTCCTCGTATTTTTCAGACCTTTTCATGCTCCTCGTATTTTTCAGACCTTGCCTGGTCCTCGTATTTTATAGACCTTTCCATGCTCTTACTATTTTTCAGACATCTTCATGCTCCTCTTATTTTTCAGACCTATTCATGCTCTTCGGATTTTTCAGAACTCTTCATGCTACTCGTATTTTTCAGAACTCTTCATGCTCTTCATACTGTTCACACGTTTTCATGCTCTTCGTATATTTCAGACCTTTTCAAATTCTTGATATTTTTCAGACCATTTCATGCTCCTCATATTTTTCACACCTTTTCATGCTCTTTGTAATGTTTCACACCTGTTCATGCTCTTCGTATTTTTGACACCTTTTCATACTCCTCGTATTTTTCACACCTTTTCATGCTCCTCGTATTTTTCAGACCTTTTCATGCTCCCCGTATTTTTCAGACCTTTTTATGCTACTTCTATTTTTCAGACCTTTACATGCTCCTCGTATTTTTCACAGCTTTTCATGCTCTTCGTGATTTTCACGCATTTTCATGGTTCTCGTATTTTTTACACCATTTCATGTTCCTCGTTTTTTTTCAGACCTTTTCATGCTCCTCGTATTTTTCACACATTTTCATGCTCCTCGTATTTTTCACACCTTTGCATGCTCTTCGTGATTTTCACGCCTTTTCATGCTCTTTGTATTTTTCAGACCTTTTCATGCTCCGGGTATTTTTCAGAACTTTTCATGCTCTTCATATTTTTCAGAATTTTTCAACCTCCTCGTATTTTTCAGATCTTTTCATGATCCTCAAATTTTTCAGACCTTTCAAGCTCCTCTTATTTTTCAGACCTTTTCATGCTCCTCATATTTTTCACACCTTTTCATGCTCTTCATATAGTTCACACCTTTTCATGCTCTTCATACTGTTCAGAACTTTTCATGCTCCTCGTATTTTTCACAACTTCTCATGCTCCTCATATTGTTCACACCTTTTCATGCTCGTCATAATATTCACACATTTTCATGCTCTTCATATTTTTCACAACTTTTCATGCTCTTCATATTTTTCAGAACTTTTCATTCTCTTCATGCTCTTCGTATTTTCAGACCTATTCATGCTCCTCCTATTTTTCAGACCTTTTCATATTCTGCGTATTTTCACACCTTTTCTTACTCTTCATATTTTACACACCGTTTCATGCTCTTCATATTTTTCACACCATTTCATTAACCTTATATTATTCACACCTTTTCATGCTCTTCATATTTTACACACCGTTTCAGGCTCTTCGTATGTTTCACACCTTTTCATGCACTTCGTATTTTTCACAAATTTTCATGCTCTTCGTATTTTTCACACCTTTTCAGGCTCTTCGAAATTTTTCACCCCTTTTCATGCTCTTCGTATTTTTCACACCCTGTCGTGCTCTTCATATTTTTTACATCTTTTCATCCTCTTCGTATTTGTCCCATCTTTTCATGTTCTTCGTATTTTTCACACCGTTTCATGCACTTCATATTTTTCACACCTTTTCATGCTATTCATATTTTTCACACTGTTTCATAATCTTCATATTTTTCACTTCTTTTCATGCTCTTCATATATTTCACACTGTTTCATGCTCTTCATATGTTCACACCATTACATGCTCCTCATATTTATCATAGTTTCATGCTCTTCAAATTTTTCACACCTTTACATGCTCCTCATATTTTTGACACCATTTCTTGCTCCTCGTATTTTTCAGAACTTTTCATGCTCTTCATATTTTTCACACCTTTACATGCTCCTCATATTTTTGACACCTTTTCTTGCTCCTCATATTTTTCACACCATTTCATGCTCTTCATATTTTTCACACCTTTTCCTGCTCTTCATATTTTTCATACCGTTTCATGCTCTTCATATTCTCACACTGTTTCATGCTCCTCATATTTTTCAGACCTTTTCATGGTCCTCGTATTTTTCAGACCTTTTCATGCTCCTCATAATTTTCAGACCTTGGCATGCTCCTCGTATTTTCCAGACCTTTTCATCCTCCTCATATTTTTCACACCTTTTCACGCTCTTCGTATTTTTCAGGCCTTTGCATGCTCCCTGTATTTTTCACACATTTTCATGCTCCTCGTATTTTTCAGAACTTTTCATGCTCCTCATATTTTGCACACCTTTTCATGCTCTTCGTATTTTTCAGACGTTTGCATGCTCTTCGTATTTTTCAGACCTTTTCATGCTCTTGATAGTTTTGAAACCTTTTCAGGCTCCTCGTATTTTTCAGACCTTTTCATGCTCCTCGTATTTTTCACACATTTCCATGCTCCTCGTATTTTTCACACCTTTTCACGACCCTTGTATTTTTCAGACCTTTCCATGCTCCTCGTATTTTTCACACCGTTTCATGCTCTTCATATTTTCAGATAGTTTCATGCTACTCATATTTTTCACACGTTTCATGCTCTTCATATTTTTCAGAAAGCTCTTTGTATTTTTCAGACTTTTTCATGTTCTTGGTAATTTTTCACATCTTTTAATGCTCTCTGAATTTTTCACAACTTTTCATGCTTTTCGTGATTTTTCACAACGTTTCATGCTCTTCATATTTTTCACACCGTTTGATGCGTTTGTACTTTTCACACTTTTTCATGCTCTTTGTATTTTTCACACATTTTAATGCTCTTCGTATATTTCACACCTTTTCATGCACTTCGTATGATTCACACCTTTTCATGCTCTTCATATTTTTCACACCGTTTCATGCTCTTCATATTTTTCACACCTTTTCATGCTCTTCATATTTTTCACACCATTTCATGCTCTTCATATTTTTCACACTGTTTCATGCTCTTCGTATTTTTGACACTTTTTCATGCTCTTCGTATATTTCACACCTTTTCATGCTCTTCATATTTTTCACACCGTTTCATGCTGTTCATATTGTTCACAACTTTTCAGGCTCCCCGTATTTTTCAGACCTTTTCATGCTCCTTGTGTTTTTCAGACCTTTTCATGCTCCTCGTATTTTTCAGACCTTTTCATCCTCCTCGTATTTATCAGACCTTTTCATGCTTCTCGTATTTTTCACACCTTTTCATGCTCCTCGTATTTTTCACACTTTTTCATTCTCCTCGTATTTTTCACACCTTTATATGCTCTTTGTATTTTTCACACCTTTTCATGCTCTTCCTGTTTTTCACACCTTTTCATGCTCTTCGTGTTTTTCACTCCTTTTAATGCTCTTCATATTTTTCAGGCCTTTTCATGCTCTTGATATTTTCCACACCTTTTCATGCTCTCCATGTTTTTCACACCGTTTCTTGCTCTTCGTGTTTTTCACACATTTCATGCTCCTATTTTTCACACTTTTCATGCTCTTCATATTTTTCACACCTTTTCATGCTCCTCGTATTTTTCACACTTTTTCATGCTCCTCATATTTTTCAAACCTTTTCATGCTCTTCGAATTTTTCATTCATTTTCATGCTCCTCGTGTTTTTCACACCTTTTCATGCTCCTCGTATTTTTCACACTTTTTCATGCTCCTCATATTTTTCACACCTTTTCATGCTCCTCGTATTTTTCAGACCTTTTCATGCTCCTCGTATTTTTCAGACCTTGCCTGGTCCTCGTATTTTATAGACCTTTCCATGCTCTTACTATTTTTCAGACATCTTCATGCTCCTCTTATTTTTCAGACCTATTCATGCTCTTCGTATTTTTCAGAACTCTTCATGCTACTCGTATTTTTCAGAACTCTTCATGCTCTTCATACTGTTCACACGTTTTCATGCTCTTCGTATATTTCAGACCTTTTCAAATTCTTGATATTTTTCAGACCATTTCATGCTCCTCATATTTTTCACACCTTTTCATGCTCTTTGTAATATTTCACACCTGTTCATGCTCTTCGTATTTTTGACACCTTTTCATGCTCCTCGTATTTTTCACACCTTTTCATGCTCCTCGTATTTTTCAGACCTTTTCATGCTCCCCGTATTTTTCAGACCTTTTTATGCTACTTCTATTTTTCAGACCTTTACATGCTCCTCGTATTTTTCACAGCTTTTCATGCTCTTCGTGATTTTCACGCATTTTCATGCTCTTCATATTTTTCACAACTTCTCATGCTCCTCATATTGTTCACACCTTTTCATGCTCGTCATAATATTCACACATTTTCATGCTCTTCATATTTTTCACAACTTTTCATGCTCTTCATATTTTTCAGAACTTTTCATTCTCTTCATGCTCTTCGTATTTTCAGACCTATTCATGCTCCTCCTATTTTTCAGACCTTTTCATATTCTGCGTATTTTTCACACCTTTTCTTGCTCTTCATATTTTACACACCGTTTCATGCTCTTCATATTTTTCACACCATTTCATTAACCTTATATTATTCACACCTTTTCATGCTCTTCATATTTTACACACCGTTTCAGGCTCTTCGTATGTTTCACACCTTTTCATGCACTTCGTATTTTTCACAAATTTTCATGCTCTTCGTATTTTTCACACCTTTTCAGGCTCTTCGAAATTTTTCACCCCTTTTCATGCTCTTCGTATTTTTCACACCCTGTCGTGCTCTTCATATTTTTTACATCTTTTCATCCTCTTCGTATTTGTCCCATCTTTTCATGTTCTTCGTATTTTTCAGAACTTTTCATGCTCTTCGTATTTTTCACACTATTTCATGCTCTTCGTATTTTTCAGACATTCTGATGCTTCGTATTTTTCACAGCGTTTAATGCTCTTCATATTTTTCATACCTTTTCATGCTCTTCGTATTTTTCACACCCTGTCGTGCTCTTCATATTTTTCACACCTTTCATCCTCTTCGTATTTGTCCCATCTTTTCATGTTCTTCGTATTTTTCAGAACTTTTCATGCTCTTCGTATTTTTCACACTATTTCATGCTCTTCGTATTTTTCAGACATTCTGATGCTTCGTATTTTTCACAGCGTTTCATGCACTTCGTATTTCTCACACCGTTTAATGCTCTTCATATTTTTCACACCTTTTCATGCTCTTCGTATTTTTCACACCTTTTCATGCTCTTTTTATTTTTCACATCTTTTCATGGTCTTCGTAATTTTTCACAAATTTTCATGCACTTTGTAATTTTTCACACCTTTTCATGCTCTTCGTATTTTTCACACCTTTTCATGCTTTTCGTATTATTCACACCTTTTCATGCTCCTTGTATATTTTAGACCTTTTCATGCTCCTCGTATTATTCACACCTTTTCATGCTCCTCGTATATTTTAGACCTTTTCATGCTACTCGTATTTTTCAGACCTTTGCAAGCTCCTCGTATTTTTCAGACCTTTGCATGCTCCTCGTATTTTTCAGACCTTTTCACGCTCCTTGTGTTTTTCACAACTTCCCATGCTCCTCATATTGTTCACACCTTTTCATACTCCTCATATTATTCACAACTTTTTATGCTCCTGGTATTTTTCAGACCTTTTCATGCTCCTCGCATTTTTCACACCTTTTCATGCTCCTCCTATTTTTCAGAACTTTTCATTCTCCTCGTAAATCACAGCTTTTCATGCTCCTGGTATTTTTCAAACCTTTTCATGCTCTTCATATTTTACACACCGTTTCATGCTCTTCATATTTTTCACACCATTTCATGAACCTCATATTGTTCACAACTTTTCATGCTCTTCATAGTTTTCAGACCTTTACATGCTCTTCGTATTTTTCAGAATTTTTCTTGCTCTTCGTATTTTTCACAGCTTTTCATGCTCCTGGTATTTTTCACACCTTTTCATGCTCTTCATATACTTCAGAACTTTTCAAGCTCTTGATATTTTTCAGACCTTTTCAAGCTCTTCGTAGTTTTCACAACCTTTCATGCTCTGCACATTTTTCACACCATTTCAGGCTCTTCGTATGTTTCACACCTTTTCAATCACTTCGTATTTTTCACAACTTTTCATGCTCTTCGTATATTTCACACCTCTTCAGGCTCTTCGAAATTTTTCACACCTTTTCATATTTTTCACACCTTTTCATCCTCTTCTCATTTTTCCGTTTCATGCTTTTTGTATTTTTCAGACCTTTTCATGCTCCTCGTATTTTTCAGACCTTTGCATGCTCCTCGTATTTTTCTGAACTTTTCACGCTCCTCGTATTTTTCACAACTTCTCATCCTCCTCATATTGTTCACAACTTTCATACTCCTCATATTATTCACAACTTTTCATGCTCATTATATTTTTCACACCTTTTCAGCTCTTCATATTTTTCAGAAATTTTCATGCTCTTCATGCTCTTCGTATTTTCAGAACTTTTCATGCTCTTCATATTTTTCATACCTTTTCATGCTCTTGATATTTTTCAGAAGTTTTCATGTTCTTGATATTTTTCAGACCTTTTCATGCTCTTCAATTTTTCACAACTTTTCATGCCTTTCATATTTTTCAGACCTTTTCAATCTCTTGATATTTTTCAGACCTTTTCATGCTCCTCCTATTTTTCAGAACTTTTCATGCTCTTCGTATTTTTCCCCCCTTTTCATGCTCTTTGTATTTTTCACACCTTTTCATGCTCTTCATATTTTTCACACCTTTTCATGCTCTTCATATTTTTTAGAGCTTTTCATGCTCTTCTTATTTTTCACACCATTTCATGCTCCTCATATTTTTCACATCTTTTCATGAGCTTCATATTGTCACACCGTTTCATGCTCCTCAGATTTTTCACAGCTTTTCATGCTCTTCACATTTTTCAGACCTTTTCATGCTCCACATATTTTTCACACGTTTACATGCTCTTCATATTTTACACAACTTCTCATGCTCTTCTTATTTTTTAAACCTTTTCTTGCTCTTCTGATTTTTCACACCGTTTCATGCTCTTCATATTTTTCACACCTTGTCATGCTTTTCAAATTTTTCACACCTTTTCATGCTCTTCGTATTTTTTAAACCTTTTCTTGCTCCTCATATTTTACACAACTTTTCATGCTCTTCATATTTTTTAAACCTTTTCTTGCTCTTCATATTTTACACACCGTTTCATGCTCTTCATATTTTTCACACCTTGTCATGCTTTTCAAATTTTTTACACCTTTTCATGCTCTTCGTATTTTTCAGGTTTTATCATTCTCTTCGTATTTTTCAGATCTTTTCATGCTCTTTGTATTTTTCACACCGTTTCATGCTCTTCGTATTTATCAGATGTTTTCATGATCTTCTTATTTTTCACAGCGTTTCATGCTTTTCGTATTTATCAGAACTTTTCGTGATCTCCATATTTTTCAGAACTTTTCATGCTCTTCGCATTTTTCACACCGTTTCATGCACTTCATATTTTTCACACCTTTTCATGCTATTCATATTTTTCACACTGTTTCATAATCTTCATATTTTTCACTTCTTTTCATGCTCTTCATATATTTCACACTGTTTCATGCTCTTCATATGTTCACACCATTACATGCTCCTCATATTTATCATAGTTTCATGCTCTTCAAATTTTTCACACCTTTACATGCTCCTCATATTTTTGACACCATTTCTTGCTCCTCGTATTTTTCAGAACTTTTCATGCTCTTCATATTTTTCACACCTTTACATGCTCCTCATATTTTTGACACCTTTTCTTGCTCCTCATATTTTTCACACCATTTCATGCTCTTCATATTTTTCACACCTTTTCCTGCTCTTCATATTTTTCATACCGTTTCATGCTCTTCATATTCTCACACTGTTTCATGCTCCTCATATTTTTCAGACCTTTTCATGGTCCTCGTATTTTTCAGACCTTTTCATGCTCCTCATAATTTTCAGACCTTGGCATGCTCCTCGTATTTTCCAGACCTTTTCATCCTCCTCATATTTTTCACACCTTTTCACGCTCTTCGTATTTTTCAGGCCTTTGCATGCTCCCTGTATTTTTCACACATTTTCATGCTCCTCGTATTTTTCAGAACTTTTCATGCTCCTCATATTTTGCACACCTTTTCATGCTCTTCGTATTTTTCAGACGTTTGCATGCTCTTCGTATTTTTCAGACCTTTTCATGCTCTTGATAGTTTTGAAACCTTTTCAGGCTCCTCGTATTTTTCAGACCTTTTCATGCTCCTCGTATTTTTCACACATTTCCATGCTCCTCGTATTTTTCACACCTTTTCACGACCCTTGTATTTTTCAGACCTTTCCATGCTCCTCGTATTTTTCACACCGTTTCATGCTCTTCATATTTTCAGATAGTTTCATGCTACTCATATTTTTCACACGTTTCATGCTCTTCATATTTTTCAGAAAGCTCTTTGTATTTTTCAGACTTTTTCATGTTCTTGGTAATTTTTCACATCTTTTAATGCTCTCTGAATTTTTCACAACTTTTCATGCTTTTCGTGATTTTTCACAACGTTTCATGCTCTTCATATTTTTCACACCGTTTGATGCGTTTGTACTTTTCACACTTTTTCATGCTCTTTGTATTTTTCACACATTTTAATGCTCTTCGTATATTTCACACCTTTTCATGCACTTCGTATGATTCACACCTTTTCATGCTCTTCATATTTTTCACACCGTTTCATGCTCTTCATATTTTTCACACCTTTTCATGCTCTTCATATTTTTCACACCATTTCATGCTCTTCATATTTTTCACACTGTTTCATGCTCTTCGTAGTTTTGACACTTTTTCATGCTCTTCGTATATTTCACACCTTTTCATGCTCTTCATATTTTTCACACCGTTTCATGCTGTTCATATTGTTCACAACTTTTCAGGCTCCCCGTATTTTTCAGACCTTTTCATGCTCCTTGTGTTTTTCAGACCTTTTCATGCTCCTCGTATTTTTCAGACCTTTTCATCCTCCTCGTATTTATCAGACCTTTTCATGCTTCTCGTATTTTTCACACCTTTTCATGCTCCTCGTATTTTTCACACTTTTTCATTCTCCTCGTATTTTTCACACCTTTATATGCTCTTTGTATTTTTCACACCTTTTCATGCTCTTCCTGTTTTTCACACCTTTTCATGCTCTTCGTGTTTTTCACTCCTTTTAATGCTCTTCATATTTTTCAGGCCTTTTCATGCTCTTGATATTTTCCACACCTTTTCATGCTCTCCATGTTTTTCACACCGTTTCTTGCTCTTCGTGTTTTTCACACATTTCATGCTCCTATTTTTCACACTTTTCATGCTCTTCATATTTTTCACACCTTTTCATGCTCCTCGTATTTTTCACACTTTTTCATGCTCCTCATATTTTTCAAACCTTTTCATGCTCTTCGAATTTTTCATTCATTTTCATGCTCCTCGTGTTTTTCACACCTTTTCATGCTCCTCGTATTTTTCACACTTTTTCATGCTCCTCATATTTTTCACACCTTTTCATGCTCCTCGTATTTTTCAGACCTTTTCATGCTCCTCGTATTTTTCAGACCTTGCCTGGTCCTCGTATTTTATAGACCTTTCCATGCTCTTACTATTTTTCAGACATCTTCATGCTCCTCTTATTTTTCAGACCTATTCATGCTCTTCGGATTTTTCAGAACTCTTCATGCTCTTCATACTGTTCACACGTTTTCATGCTCTTCGTATATTTCAGACCTTTTCAAATTCTTGATATTTTTCAGACCATTTCATGCTCCTCATATTTTTCACACCTTTTCATGCTCTTTGTAATATTTCACACCTGTTCATGCTCTTCGTATTTTTGACACCTTTTCATGCTCGTCGTATTTTTCACACCTTTTCATGCTCCTCGTATTTTTCAGACCTTTTCATGCTCCCCGTATTTTTCAGACCTTTTTATGCTACTTCTATTTTTCAGACCTTTACATGCTCCTCGTATTTTTCACACCTTTTCATGCTCTTCGTGATTTTCACGCATTTTCATGGTTCTCGTATTTTTTACACCATTTCATGTTCCTCGTTTTTTTTCAGACCTTTTCATGCTCCTCGTATTTTTCACACATTTTCATGCTCCTCGTATTTTTCACACCTTTGCATGCTCTTCGTGATTTTCACGCCTTTTCATGCTCTTTGTATTTTTCAGACCTTTTCATGCTCCGGGTATTTTTCAGAACTTTTCATGCTCTTCATATTTTTCAGAATTTTTCAACCTCCTCGTATTTTTCAGATCTTTTCATGCTCCTCAAATTTTTCAGACCTTTCAAGCTCCTCTTATTTTTCAGACCTTTTCATGCTCCTCATATTTTTTCACACCTTTTCATGCTCTTCATATAGTTCACACCTTTTCATGCTCTTCATACTGTTCAGAACTTTTCATGCTCCTCGTATTTTTCACAACTTCTCATGCTCCTCATATTGTTCACACCTTTTCATGCTCGTCATAATATTCACACATTTTCATGCTCTTCATATTTTTCACAACTTTTCATGCTCTTCATATTTTTCAGAACTTTTCATTCTCTTCATGCTCTTCGTATTTTCAGACCTATTCATGCTCCTCCTATTTTTCAGACCTTTTCATATTCTGCGTATTTTTCACACCTTTTCTTGCTCTTCATATTTTACACACCGTTTCATGCTCTTCATATTTTTCACACCATTTCATTAACCTTATATTATTCACACCTTTTCATGCTCTTCATATTTTACACACCGTTTCAGGCTCTTCGTATGTTTCACACCTTTTCATGCACTTCGTATTTTTCACAAATTTTCATGCTCTTCGTATTTTTCACACCTTTTCAGGCTCTTCGAAATTTTTCACCCCTTTTCATGCTCTTCGTATTTTTCACACCCTGTCGTGCTCTTCATATTTTTTACATCTTTTCATCCTCTTCGTATTTGTCCCATCTTTTCATGTTCTTCGTATTTTTCAGAACTTTTCATGCTCTTCGTATTTTTCACACTATTTCATGCTCTTCGTATTTTTCAGACATTCTGATGCTTCGTTTTTTTCACAGCGTTTCATGCACTTCGTATTTTTCACACCGTTTAATGCTCTTCATATTTTTCACACCTTTTCATGCTCTTCGTATTTTTCACACCTTTTCATGCTCTTTTTATTTTTCACATCTTTTCATGGTCTTCGTAATTTTTCACAAATTTTCATGCACTTTGTAATTTTTCACACCTTTTCATGCTCTTCGTATTTTTCACACCTTTTCATGCTCCTCGTATATTTTAGACCTTTTCATGCTACTCGTATTTTTCAGACGTTTGCAAGCTCCTCGTATTTTTCAGACCTTTGCATGCTCCTCGTATTTTTCAGAACTTTTCACGCTCCTCGTGTTTTTCACAACTTCTCATGCTCCTCATATTGTTCACACCTTTTCATACTCCTCATATTATTCACAACTTTTTATGCTTCTGGTATTTTTCAGACCTTTTCATGTTCCTCCTATTTTTCAGAACTTTTCATTGTCCTTGTAAATCACAGCTTTTCATGCTCCTGGTATTTTTTCACACCGTTTCATGCTCTTCATATTTTACACACCGTTTCATGCTCTTCATATTTTTCACACCATTTCATGAACCTCATATTGTTCACAACTTTTCATGCTCTTCATAGTTTTCAAACCTTTACATGCTCTTCGTATGTTTCAGAATTTTTCATGCTCTTCGTATTGTTCACAGCTTTTCATGCTCCTGGGATTTTTCACACCTTTTCATGCTCTTCATATTTTTCAGAACTTTTCAAGCTCTTCCTATTTTTCACAGCGTTTCATGCACTTCGTATTTTTCACACCGTTTAATGCTCTTCATATTTATCACACCTTTTCATGCTCTTTGTATTTTTCACATCTTTTCATGTTCCTCGTAATTTTTCACAACTTTTCTTGCACTTCGTAATTTTTCACACCTTTTCATGCTCTTCGTATTTTTCACAACTTTTCGTGCTTTTTGTATTATTCACACCTTTTCATGCTCCTTGTATATTTTAGACCTTTTCATGCTCCTCGTATTATTCACACCTTTTCATGCTCCTCGTATATTTTAGACCTTTTCATGCTACTCGTATTTTTCAGACCTTTGCAAGCTCCTCGTATTTTTCAGACCTTTGCATGCTCCTCGTATTTTTCAGACCTTTTCACGCTCCTTGTGTTTTTCACAACTTCCCATGCTCCTCATATTGTTCACACCTTTTCATACTCCTCATATTATTCACAACTTTTTATGCTCCTGGTATTTTTCAGACCTTTTCATGCTCCTCGCATTTTTCACACCTTTTCATGCTCCTCCTATTTTTCAGAACTTTTCATTCTCCTCGTAAATCACAGCTTTTCATGCTCCTGGTATTTTTCAAACCTTTTCATGCTCTTCATATTTTACACACCGTTTCATGCTCTTCATATTTTTCACACCATTTCATGAACCTCATATTGTTCACAACTTTTCATGCTCTTCATAGTTTTCAGACCTTTACATGCTCTTCGTATTTTTCAGAATTTTTCTTGCTCTTCGTATTTTTCACAGCTTTTCATGCTCCTGGTATTTTTCACACCTTTTCATGCTCTTCATATACTTCAGAACTTTTCAAGCTCTTGATATTTTTCAGACCTTTTCAAGCTCTTCGTAGTTTTCACAACCTTTCATGCTCTGCACATTTTTCACACCATTTCAGGCTCTTCGTATGTTTCACACCTTTTCAATCACTTCGTATTTTTCACAACTTTTCATGCTCTTCGTATATTTCACACCTCTTCAGGCTCTTCGAAATTTTTCACACCTTTTCATATTTTTCACACCTTTTCATCCTCTTCTCATTTTTCCGTTTCATGCTTTTTGTATTTTTCAGACCTTTTCATGCTCCTCGTATTTTTCAGACCTTTGCATGCTCCTCGTATTTTTCTGAACTTTTCACGCTCCTCGTATTTTTCACAACTTCTCATCCTCCTCATATTGTTCACAACTTTCATACTCCTCATATTATTCACAACTTTTCATGCTCATTATATTTTTCACACCTTTTCAGCTCTTCATATTTTTCAGAAATTTTCATGCTCTTCATGCTCTTCGTATTTTCAGAACTTTTCATGCTCTTCATATTTTTCATACCTTTTCATGCTCTTGATATTTTTCAGAAGTTTTCATGTTCTTGATATTTTTCAGACCTTTTCATGCTCTTCAATTTTTCACAACTTTTCATGCCTTTCATATTTTTCAGACCTTTTCAATCTCTTGATATTTTTCAGACCTTTTCATGCTCCTCCTATTTTTCAGAACTTTTCATGCTCTTCGTATTTTTCCCCCCTTTTCATGCTCTTTGTATTTTTCACACCTTTTCATGCTCTTCATATTTTTCACACCTTTTCATGCTCTTCATATTTTTTAGAGCTTTTCATGCTCTTCTTATTTTTCACACCATTTCATGCTCCTCATATTTTTCACATCTTTTCATGAGCTTCATATTGTCACACCGTTTCATGCTCCTCAGATTTTTCACAGCTTTTCATGCTCTTCACATTTTTCAGACCTTTTCATGCTCCACATATTTTTCACACGTTTACATGCTCTTCATATTTTACACAACTTCTCATGCTCTTCTTATTTTTTAAACCTTTTCTTGCTCTTCTGATTTTTCACACCGTTTCATGCTCTTCATATTTTTCACACCTTGTCATGCTTTTCAAATTTTTCACACCTTTTCATGCTCTTCGTATTTTTTAAACCTTTTCTTGCTCCTCATATTTTACACAACTTTTCATGCTCTTCATATTTTTTAAACCTTTTCTTGCTCTTCATATTTTACACACCGTTTCATGCTCTTCATATTTTTCACACCTTGTCATGCTTTTCAAATTTTTTACACCTTTTCATGCTCTTCGTATTTTTCAGGTTTTATCATTCTCTTCGTATTTTTCAGATCTTTTCATGCTCTTTGTATTTTTCACACCGTTTCATGCTCTTCGTATTTATCAGATGTTTTCATGATCTTCTTATTTTTCACAGCGTTTCATGCTTTTCGTATTTATCAGAACTTTTCGTGATCTCCATATTTTTCAGAACTTTTCATGCTCTTCGCATTTTTCACACCGTTTCATGCACTTCATATTTTTCACACCTTTTCATGCTATTCATATTTTTCACACTGTTTCATAATCTTCATATTTTTCACTTCTTTTCATGCTCTTCATATATTTCACACTGTTTCATGCTCTTCATATGTTCACACCATTACATGCTCCTCATATTTATCATAGTTTCATGCTCTTCAAATTTTTCACACCTTTACATGCTCCTCATATTTTTGACACCATTTCTTGCTCCTCGTATTTTTCAGAACTTTTCATGCTCTTCATATTTTTCACACCTTTACATGCTCCTCATATTTTTGACACCTTTTCTTGCTCCTCATATTTTTCACACCATTTCATGCTCTTCATATTTTTCACACCTTTTCCTGCTCTTCATATTTTTCATACCGTTTCATGCTCTTCATATTCTCACACTGTTTCATGCTCCTCATATTTTTCAGACCTTTTCATGGTCCTCGTATTTTTCAGACCTTTTCATGCTCCTCATAATTTTCAGACCTTGGCATGCTCCTCGTATTTTCCAGACCTTTTCATCCTCCTCATATTTTTCACACCTTTTCACGCTCTTCGTATTTTTCAGGCCTTTGCATGCTCCCTGTATTTTTCACACATTTTCATGCTCCTCGTATTTTTCAGAACTTTTCATGCTCCTCATATTTTGCACACCTTTTCATGCTCTTCGTATTTTTCAGACGTTTGCATGCTCTTCGTATTTTTCAGACCTTTTCATGCTCTTGATAGTTTTGAAACCTTTTCAGGCTCCTCGTATTTTTCAGACCTTTTCATGCTCCTCGTATTTTTCACACATTTCCATGCTCCTCGTATTTTTCACACCTTTTCACGACCCTTGTATTTTTCAGACCTTTCCATGCTCCTCGTATTTTTCACACCGTTTCATGCTCTTCATATTTTCAGATAGTTTCATGCTACTCATATTTTTCACACGTTTCATGCTCTTCATATTTTTCAGAAAGCTCTTTGTATTTTTCAGACTTTTTCATGTTCTTGGTAATTTTTCACATCTTTTAATGCTCTCTGAATTTTTCACAACTTTTCATGCTTTTCGTGATTTTTCACAACGTTTCATGCTCTTCATATTTTTCACACCGTTTGATGCGTTTGTACTTTTCACACTTTTTCATGCTCTTTGTATTTTTCACACATTTTAATGCTCTTCGTATATTTCACACCTTTTCATGCACTTCGTATGATTCACACCTTTTCATGCTCTTCATATTTTTCACACCGTTTCATGCTCTTCATATTTTTCACACCTTTTCATGCTCTTCATATTTTTCACACCATTTCATGCTCTTCATATTTTTCACACTGTTTCATGCTCTTCGTAGTTTTGACACTTTTTCATGCTCTTCGTATATTTCACACCTTTTCATGCTCTTCATATTTTTCACACCGTTTCATGCTGTTCATATTGTTCACAACTTTTCAGGCTCCCCGTATTTTTCAGACCTTTTCATGCTCCTTGTGTTTTTCAGACCTTTTCATGCTCCTCGTATTTTTCAGACCTTTTCATCCTCCTCGTATTTATCAGACCTTTTCATGCTTCTCGTATTTTTCACACCTTTTCATGCTCCTCGTATTTTTCACACTTTTTCATTCTCCTCGTATTTTTCACACCTTTATATGCTCTTTGTATTTTTCACACCTTTTCATGCTCTTCCTGTTTTTCACACCTTTTCATGCTCTTCGTGTTTTTCACTCCTTTTAATGCTCTTCATATTTTTCAGGCCTTTTCATGCTCTTGATATTTTCCACACCTTTTCATGCTCTCCATGTTTTTCACACCGTTTCTTGCTCTTCGTGTTTTTCACACATTTCATGCTCCTATTTTTCACACTTTTCATGCTCTTCATATTTTTCACACCTTTTCATGCTCCTCGTATTTTTCACACTTTTTCATGCTCCTCATATTTTTCAAACCTTTTCATGCTCTTCGAATTTTTCATTCATTTTCATGCTCCTCGTGTTTTTCACACCTTTTCATGCTCCTCGTATTTTTCACACTTTTTCATGCTCCTCATATTTTTCACACCTTTTCATGCTCCTCGTATTTTTCAGACCTTTTCATGCTCCTCGTATTTTTCAGACCTTGCCTGGTCCTCGTATTTTATAGACCTTTCCATGCTCTTACTATTTTTCAGACATCTTCATGCTCCTCTTATTTTTCAGACCTATTCATGCTCTTCGGATTTTTCAGAACTCTTCATGCTCTTCATACTGTTCACACGTTTTCATGATCTTCGTATATTTCAGACCTTTTCAAATTCTTGATATTTTTCAGACCATTTCATGCTCCTCATATTTTTCACACCTTTTCATGCTCTTTGTAATATTTCACACCTGTTCATGCTCTTCGTATTTTTGACACCTTTTCATGCTCGTCGTATTTTTCACACCTTTTCATGCTCCTCGTATTTTTCAGACCTTTTCATGCTCCCCGTATTTTTCAGACCTTTTTATGCTACTTCTATTTTTCAGACCTTTACATGCTCCTCGTATTTTTCACACCTTTTCATGCTCTTCGTGATTTTCACGCATTTTCATGGTTCTCGTATTTTTTACACCATTTCATGTTCCTCGTTTTTTTTCAGACCTTTTCATGCTCCTCGTATTTTTCACACATTTTCATGCTCCTCGTATTTTTCACACCTTTGCATGCTCTTCGTGATTTTCACGCCTTTTCATGCTCTTTGTATTTTTCAGACCTTTTCATGCTCCGGGTATTTTTCAGAACTTTTCATGCTCTTCATATTTTTCAGAATTTTTCAACCTCCTCGTATTTTTCAGATCTTTTCATGCTCCTCAAATTTTTCAGACCTTTCAAGCTCCTCTTATTTTTCAGACCTTTTCATGCTCCTCATATTTTTTCACACCTTTTCATGCTCTTCATATAGTTCACACCTTTTCATGCTCTTCATACTGTTCAGAACTTTTCATGCTCCTCGTATTTTTCACAACTTCTCATGCTCCTCATATTGTTCACACCTTTTCATGCTCGTCATAATATTCACACATTTTCATGCTCTTCATATTTTTCACAACTTTTCATGCTCTTCATATTTTTCAGAACTTTTCATTCTCTTCATGCTCTTCGTATTTTCAGACCTATTCATGCTCCTCCTATTTTTCAGACCTTTTCATATTCTGCGTATTTTTCACACCTTTTCTTGCTCTTCATATTTTACACACCGTTTCATGCTCTTCATATTTTTCACACCATTTCATTAACCTTATATTATTCACACCTTTTCATGCTCTTCATATTTTACACACCGTTTCAGGCTCTTCGTATGTTTCACACCTTTTCATGCACTTCGTATTTTTCACAAATTTTCATGCTCTTCGTATTTTTCACACCTTTTCAGGCTCTTCGAAATTTTTCACCCCTTTTCATGCTCTTCGTATTTTTCACACCCTGTCGTGCTCTTCATATTTTTTACATCTTTTCATCCTCTTCGTATTTGTCCCATCTTTTCATGTTCTTCGTATTTTTCAGAACTTTTCATGCTCTTCGTATTTTTCACACTATTTCATGCTCTTCGTATTTTTCAGACATTCTGATGCTTCGTTTTTTTCACAGCGTTTCATGCACTTCGTATTTTTCACACCGTTTAATGCTCTTCATATTTTTCACACCTTTTCATGCTCTTCGTATTTTTCACACCTTTTCATGCTCTTTTTATTTTTCACATCTTTTCATGGTCTTCGTAATTTTTCACAAATTTTCATGCACTTTGTAATTTTTCACACCTTTTCATGCTCTTCGTATTTTTCACACCTTTTCATGCTCCTCGTATATTTTAGACCTTTTCATGCTACTCGTATTTTTCAGACGTTTGCAAGCTCCTCGTATTTTTCAGACCTTTGCATGCTCCTCGTATTTTTCAGAACTTTTCACGCTCCTCGTGTTTTTCACAACTTCTCATGCTCCTCATATTGTTCACACCTTTTCATACTCCTCATATTATTCACAACTTTTTATGCTTCTGGTATTTTTCAGACCTTTTCATGTTCCTCCTATTTTTCAGAACTTTTCATTGTCCTTGTAAATCACAGCTTTTCATGCTCCTGGTATTTTTTCACACCGTTTCATGCTCTTCATATTTTACACACCGTTTCATGCTCTTCATATTTTTCACACCATTTCATGAACCTCATATTGTTCACAACTTTTCATGCTCTTCATAGTTTTCAAACCTTTACATGCTCTTCGTATGTTTCAGAATTTTTCATGCTCTTCGTATTGTTCACAGCTTTTCATGCTCCTGGGATTTTTCACACCTTTTCATGCTCTTCATATTTTTCAGAACTTTTCAAGCTCTTCCTATTTTTCACAGCGTTTCATGCACTTCGTATTTTTCACACCGTTTAATGCTCTTCATATTTATCACACCTTTTCATGCTCTTTGTATTTTTCACATCTTTTCATGTTCCTCGTAATTTTTCACAACTTTTCTTGCACTTCGTAATTTTTCACACCTTTTCATGCTCTTCGTATTTTTCACAACTTTTCGTGCTTTTTGTATTATTCACACCTTTTCATGCTCCTTGTATATTTTAGACCTTTTCATGCTCCTCGTATTATTCACACCTTTTCATGCTCCTCGTATATTTTAGACCTTTTCATGCTACTCGTATTTTTCAGACCTTTGCAAGCTCCTCGTATTTTTCAGACCTTTGCATGCTCCTCGTATTTTTCAGACCTTTTCACGCTCCTTGTGTTTTTCACAACTTCCCATGCTCCTCATATTGTTCACACCTTTTCATACTCCTCATATTATTCACAACTTTTTATGCTCCTGGTATTTTTCAGACCTTTTCATGCTCCTCGCATTTTTCACACCTTTTCATGCTCCTCCTATTTTTCAGAACTTTTCATTCTCCTCGTAAATCACAGCTTTTCATGCTCCTGGTATTTTTCAAACCTTTTCATGCTCTTCATATTTTACACACCGTTTCATGCTCTTCATATTTTTCACACCATTTCATGAACCTCATATTGTTCACAACTTTTCATGCTCTTCATAGTTTTCAGACCTTTACATGCTCTTCGTATTTTTCAGAATTTTTCTTGCTCTTCGTATTTTTCACAGCTTTTCATGCTCCTGGTATTTTTCACACCTTTTCATGCTCTTCATATACTTCAGAACTTTTCAAGCTCTTGATATTTTTCAGACCTTTTCAAGCTCTTCGTAGTTTTCACAACCTTTCATGCTCTGCACATTTTTCACACCATTTCAGGCTCTTCGTATGTTTCACACCTTTTCAAGCACTTCGTATTTTTCACAACTTTTCATGCTCTTCGTATTTTTCACACCTCTTCAGGCTCTTCGAAATTTTTCACACCTTTTCATATTTTTCACACCTTTTCATCCTCTTCTCATTTTTCCGTTTCATGCTTTTTGTATTTTTCAGACCTTTTCATGCTCCTCGTATTTTTCAGACCTTTGCATGCTCCTCGTATTTTTCTGAACTTTTCACGCTCCTCGTATTTTTCACAACTTCTCATCCTCCTCATATTGTTCACAACTTTCATACTCCTCATATTATTCACAACTTTTCATGCTCATTATATTTTTCACACCTTTTCAGCTCTTCATATTTTTCAGAAATTTTCATGCTCTTCATGCTCTTCGTATTTTCAGAACTTTTCATGCTCTTCATATTTTTCATACCTTTTCATGCTCTTGATATTTTTCAGAAGTTTTCATGTTCTTGATATTTTTCAGACCTTTTCATGCTCTTCAATTTTTCACAACTTTTCATGCCTTTCATATTTTTCAGACCTTTACAATCTCTTGATATTTTTCAGACCTTTTCATGCTCCTCCTATTTTTCAGAACTTTTCATGCTCTTCGTATTTTTCCCCCCTTTTCATGCTCTTTGTATTTTTCACACCTTTTCATGCTCTTCATATTTTTCACACCTTTTCATGCTCTTCATATTTTTTAGAGCTTTTCATGCTCTTCTTATTTTTCACACCATTTCATGCTCCTCATATTTTTCACATCTTTTCATGAGCTTCATATTGTCACACCGTTTCATGCTCCTCAGATTTTTCACAGCTTTTCATGCTCTTCATATTTTTCAGACCTTTTCATGCTCCACATATTTTTCACACGTTTACATGCTCTTCATATTTTACACAACTTCTCATGCTCTTCTTATTTTTTAAACCTTTTCTTGCTCTTCTTATTTTTCACACCGTTTCATGCTCTTCATATTTTTCACACCTTGTCATGCTTTTCAAATTTTTCACACCTTTTCACACTCTTCGTATTTTTTAAACCTTTTCTTGCTCCTCATATTTTACACAACTTTTCATGCTCTTCATATTTTTCAGAACTTTTCATTCTCTTCATGCTCTTCGTATTTTCAGACCTATTCATGCTCCTCCTATTTTTCAGACCTTTTCATGCTCTTCGTATTTTTCACTCCTCTTCATGCTCCTCGTATTTTTCAGACCTTTTCATGCTCCACATATTTTTCACACGTTTACATGCTCTTCATATTTTACACAACTTCTCATGCTCTTCTTATTTTTTAAACCTTTTCTTGCTCTTCTTATTTTTCACACCGTTAGATGCTCTTCATATTTTTCACACCTTGTCATGCTTTTCAATTTTTCACACCTTTTCATGCTCTTCATATTTTTTAAACCTTTTCTTGCTCTTCATATTTTACACAACTTTTCATGCTCTTCATATTTTTCAGAACTTTTCATTCTCTTCATGCTCTTCGTATTTTCAGACCTATTCATGCTCCTCCTATTTTTCAGACCTTTTCATGCTCTTCGTATTTTTCACTCCTCTTCATGCTCCTCGTATTTTTCAAACCTTTTCATGCTCCGCGTATTTTTCACATCTTTTCATGCTCTTCATATTTTTCACACCATTTCATTAACCTCATATTATTCACAACTTTTCATGCTCTTCATATTTTACACACCTTTCAGGCTATTCGTATGTTTCACACCTTTAATGCACTTCGTATTTTTCACAAATTTTCATGCTCTTCGTATTTTTCACACCTTTTCAGGTTCTTCGAAATTTTTCACACCTTTTTATGCTCTTCATATTTTTCACACCTTTTCATCCTCTTCTCTTTTTTCACACCGTTTCATGCTCTACTTATTTTTCACACCTTGTCATGCACTTCATATTTTTTACATCTTTTCATGCTCTCCGTATTTGTCCCATGTTTTCAAGCTCTTCGTATTTTTCAGACCTTTTCATGCTCTTCGTATTTTTCACACTTTTTCATGCTCCTCATATTTTTCACACCTTTTCATGCTCTTCGTATTTTTCACACCTTTTCATGCTCATGTTTTTCACTCCTTTTAATGCTCTTCATATTTTTCAGGCCTTTTCACGCTCTTGATATTTTACACACCTTTTCATGCTCTCCGTGTTTTTCACACCTTTTCTTGCTCTTCGTGTTTTCCACACCTTTTCATGCTCCTCATATTTTTCACACCATTTCATGCTCTTCATATTTTCACACCGTTTCATGCTAGTCATATTATTGACACCTTTTCATGCTCCTAATATTTTTCAGACCTTTTAATGCTCCTCGTGTTTTTCAGACGTATTCACGCTCCTCGTATTTTTCAGACATTCTGGCCCCTCGTATTTTTCAGACCTTTTCATGCTCCTCATATTTTCAGACCGTTTCATGCTCCTCATATTTTTCAAACCGTTTCATGCTCCTCATATTTATCACACCGTTTCGTGCTCCTTGTGTTTTACAGACATTTTCATGCTTCTCGTATTTTTCAGAACTTTTCATGCTCCTCGTGTTTTTCAGACCTTTTCATGCTCCTCGTATTTTTCACACATTTTCATACTCCTCGTATTTTTCACACCTTATCACGCTCATCGTATTTTTCAGACATTAAGGCCCCTCGTATTTTTCAGACCTTTCCATGCTCATCGTATTTTTCATACCTTTTCATGATCCTCATATTTTTCATACCTTTTAATGCTCTTAATATTTTTCAGGCCGTTTCATGCTCCTCATATTTTTCACACCTTTTCATGCTCTTCATATTTTTCACACCGTTTCATGCTCTTCATGTTTCCACACTGTTTCATGCTCCTCATATTTTTCAGATATTTTCAAGCTCCTCGTATTTTCCAGACCTTTTCATGCTCCTCGTAATTTTCACAACTTTTCATGCTCCTTGTAGTTTTCAGACCTTTTCATGCTCCTCATATTTCTCACACCTTTCATGTTCTTCATATTTTTCACACCGTTTCATGCTCTTTATATTTTCACACTGTTTCATGCTCCTCATATTTTTGACACGTTTTCATGCTCCTCTTATTTTTCAGACCTTTTCATGCTAGTCGTATTTTTCAGACCTTTTCATGCTCCCCGTATTTTTCACACCTTTTCTTGTTCCTCGTATTTTTCAGACCTTTTCATGCTCCTCGTATTTTTCAGACCTTTTTTTGCTCCTCGTATTTTTACACCTTTTCATGCTCCTTGTATTTTTCAGCCCGTTTCATGCTCCTCGTATTTTTCAGAACTTTTCATGCTCCTCGTATTTTACAGAGCTTTTCATGCTCCTCTTATTTTTCAGAATTTTTCGTGCTCCTCATATTTTCAGACCTTTTCGTGCTCCTCGAATTTTTCACACCTTTTCTTGCTCCTCCTATTTTTCACACCTTTTCATGCTCCTCATGTTTTCCACACCCTTCATGCTCTTCATATTTTTCACAGCGTTTCATGCTCTTCATATTTTCACACCGTTTGATCCTCCTCATATTTTTGAGACGTTTTCATGCTCCTCATGTTTTTCACACATTTTCATGCTCCTCGTATTTTTCAGACCTTTTCATGCTCCTCGTATTTTTCAGACCATTTCATGCTCCTCATATTTTTCAGACCTTTTCATTCTCCTAGTATTTTTCCGATCTTTTCATGCTCCTTGTACTTTTCAAACCTTTTCATGCTCCTCATATTTCTCACACCTTTCATGCTCTTCATATTTTTCACACGGTTTCATGCTCATGATATTTTCACACCGTTTCATGCTCCTCATATTTTTGATAACTTTTCATGCTCCTCTTATTTTTCACAACTTTTCATGCTCCTCGTATTTTTCAGACCTTTTCATGCTCCCTTTATTTTTCATAACATTCATGGTCCTCGTATTTTTCAGACCGTTTCATGCTTCTCGTATTTTTCACACCTTTTCATGCTCTTCCTGTTTTTCACACCTTTTCATGCTCTTCGTGTTTTTCACTCCTTTTAATGCTCTTCATATTTTTCAGGCCTTTTCACGCTCTTGATATTTTACACACCTTTTCATGCTCTCCGTGTTTTTCACACCTTTTCTTGCTCTTCGTGTTTTCCACACCTTTTCATGCTCCTGATATTTCTTCACAGCACTTCATGCTCTTCATATTTTCACAGCATTTCATGCTAGTCATATTTTTGACACCTTTTTATGCTCCTCATATTTTTCAGACCTTTTCATGCTCCTCGTATTTTTCAGACCTTTTCACACTCCTCGTGTTTTTCAGACATTCAGGCCCCTCATATTTTTCAGACATTTTCATGCTCCTCGTGTTTTTCAGACCTTTTCATGCTCCTCGTATTTTTAACACATTTTCATATTCCTCCGATTTTTCACACCTTTTCACGCTCCTCGTATTTTTCAGACATTAAGGCCCCTCGTATTTTTCAGACCTTTTCATGCTCCTCGTATTTTTCACACCTTTTCATGCTCCTCATATTGTTCACAACTTTTCATGCTCTTCATCTTTTTCACATCTTTTCATGCTTTTCATATTTTTCATACCTTTTCATGCTCCTCGTATTTTTCAGACCTTTTCATGCTCCCTGTATTTTCATACCTTTCATGGTCCTCGTATTTTTCAGACCGTTTCATGCTTCTCGAATTTTTCACACCTTTTCATGCTCTTCCTGTTTTTCACACCTTTTCATGCTCTTCGTGTTTTTCACTCCTTTTCTTGCTCTTCGTGTTTCCACACCTTGTCCTGCTCCTCATATTCTTCACACCATTTCATGCTCTTCATATTTTCACAGCATTTCATGCTAGTCATATTTTTGACACCTTTTCATGCTCCTCATATTTTTCAGACATTTTCATGCTCCTCGGGTTTTTCAGACCTTTTCACGCTCCTCGTATTTTTCAGACATTCAGGCCCCTCGTATTTTTCAGACATTTTCATGCTCCTCGTGTTTTTCAGACCTTTTCATGCTCCTCGTATTTTTCACACATTTTCATATTCCTCCTATTTTTCACACCTTTTCACGCTCCTCGTATTTTTCAGACATTAAGGCCCCTCGTATTTCTCAGACCTTTTCATGCTTCTCGTATTTTTCACACCTTTTCATGCTCCTCATATTGTTCACAACTTTTCATGCTCTTCATATTTTTCACATCGTTTCATGCTCCTCATATTTTTCATACCGTTTCATGCTCCTCATATTTTTCACATCTTTTTATGTTCGTCATATATTTGATACGATTTAAAGCTCTTCATATTTTTCATACCATTTCATGCTCTTCATATTTTCACAACGTTTCATGCTCCTGATATTTTTCAGACCGTTTCATGTTCCTCATATATTTCACACATTTTCATGCTCCTCATATTTTTGACACCTTTTCATGATCCTCGTATTTTTCAGATCGTTTCATGCTTCTCGTATTTTTCACACCTTTTCATGCTCCTCGTATTTTTCACAACTTTTCATGCTCCTCATATTTTTCAAACCTTTTCATGCTCCTCTTATTTTTCACACATTTTCATGCTCTTGTGTTTTTCACTCCTTTTCATGCTCCTCGTATTTTTCAGACCTTTTCATGCTCCTTGTAATTTTCAGACCTTTTCATGCTCCTCGTATTATATAGACCTTTTCATGCTCCTAGTATTTTTCAGACATTTTCATGCTCCTCGTATTTTTCAGACCTTTTTTTGCTCCTCGTATTTTTACACCTTTTCATGCTCCTCGTATTTTTCAGACCTTTTCATGCTCCTCGTATTTTACAGAGCTTTTCATGCTCCTCGTATTTTTCAGAACTTTTCGTGCTCCTCGTATTTTCAGACCTTTTCGTGCTCCTCGAATTTTTCACACCTTTTCATGCTCCTCATGTTTTCCACACCTTTCATGCTCTTCATATTTTTCACAGCATTTCATGCTCTTCATATTTTCACACCGTTTCATCCTCCTCATATTTTTGAGACGTTTTCATGCTCCTCATGTTTTTCACACATTTTCATGCTCCTCGTATTTTCCATACGTTTTCATGCTCCTCGTATTTTTCAGACCTTTTCATGTTCCTCGTATTTTTGACATCTTTTCATGCTCCTTGTAATTTTCAGACCATTTCATGCTCCTCATATTTTTCAGACCTTTTCATTCTCCTAGTATTTTTCCGATCTTTTCATGCTCCTTGTACTTTTCAGACCTTTTCATTCTCCTCATATTTCTCACACCTTTCATGCTCTTCATATTTTTCACACAGTTTCATGCTCATGATATTTTCACACCGTTTCATGCTCCTCATATTTTTGATAACTTTTCATGCTCCTCTTATTTTTCACACCTTTTCATGCTCCTCATATTTTTCAGACCTTTTCATGCTCCCTGTATCTTTCATACCTTTCATGGTCCTCATATTTTTCAGACCGTTTCATGCTTCTCGTATTATTCACACCTTTTCATGCTCTTCCTGTTTTTCACACCTTTTCATGCTCTTCGTGTTTTTCACTCCTTTTAATGCTCTTCATATCTTTCAGGCCTTTTCACGCTCTTGATATTTTTCTCACCTTTTCATGCTCTCCGTGTTTTTCACACCTTTTCTTGCTCTTCGTGTTTTCCACACCTTTTCATGCTCCTCATATTTCTTCACACCATTTCATGCTCTTCATATTTTCACAGCATTTCATGCTAGTCATATTTTTGACACCTTTTCATGCTCCTCATATTTTTCAGAACTTTTCATGCTCCTCGTGTTTTTCAGACTTTTTCACGCTCCTCATATTTTTCAGACATTCAGGCCCCTCATATTTTTCAGACATTTTCATGGTCCTCGTATTTTTCAGACCATTTCATGCTCCCTGTATTTTTCATACCTTTCATGCTCCTCGTATTTTTCAGACCTTTTCATGCTCCCTGTATTTTTCATACCTTTCATGGTCTTCGTATTTTTCAGACCTTTTCATGCTCCTCGTGTTTTTCAGACCTTTTCACGCTCCTCGTATTTTTCAGACATTTAGGCACCTCGTATTTTTCAGACATTTTCATGCTCCTCGTGTTTTTCAGAACTTTTCATGCTCCTCATATTTTTCACATCTTTTTATGTTCGTCATATATTTGATACGATTTAAAGCTCTTCATATTTTTCATACCATTTCATGCTCTTCATATTTTCACAACGTTTCATGCTCCTCATATTTTTCAGACCGTTTCATGTTCCTCATATATTTCACACCTTTTCATGCTTCTCATATTTTTGACACCTTTTCATGATCCTCGTCTTTTTCAGACCGTTTCATGCTTCTCGTATTTTTCACACCTTTTCATGCTCCTCGTATTTTTCACAACTTTTCATGCTCCTCGTATTTTTCAAACCTTTTCATGCTCCTCGTATTTTTCACACATTTTCATGCTCTTCGTGTTTTTCACACCTTTTCATGCTCCTCGCATTTTTCAGACCTTTTCATGCTCCTTGTAATTTTCAGACCTTTTCATGCTCCTCGTATTATATAGACCTTTTCATGCTCCGAGTATTTTTCAGACCTTTTCATGCTCCTCGTATTTTTCAGACCTTTTTTTGCTCCTCGTATTTTTACACCTTTTCATGCTCCTTGTATTTTTCAGACCGTTTCATGCTCCTCGTATTTTTCAGACCTTTTCATGCTCCTCGTATTTTACAGAACTTTTCGTGCTCCTCGTATTTTCAGACCTTTTCATGCTCCTCGAATTTTTCACACCTTTTCTTGCTCCTCGTATTTTTCACACCTTTTCATGCTCCTCATGTTTTCCACACCTTTCATGCTCTTCATATTTTTCACAGCGTTTCATGCTCTTCATATTTTCACACCGTTTCATCCTCCTCATATTTTTGAGACGTTTTCATGCTCCTCATGTTTTTCACACATTTTCATGCTCCTCGTATTTTCCAGACCTTTTCATGCTCCTCGTATTTTCCAGACCTATTCATGCTCCCCGTATTTTTCAGACCTTTTCATTTTCCTCGTATTTTTGACATCTTTTCATGCTCCTCGTAATTTTCAGACCATTTCATGCTCCTCATATTTTTCAGACCTTTTCATTCTCCTAGTATTTTTCCGATCTTTTCCTGCTCCTTGTACTTTTCAGACCTTTTCATGCTCCTCATATTTCTCACACCTTTCATGCTCTTCATATTTTTCACACGGTTTCATGCTCATGATATTTTCACACCGTTTCATGCTCCTCATATTTTTGATAACATTTCATGCTCCTCTTATTTTTCACACCTTTTCATGCTTCCCGTATTTTCCAGACCTTTTCATGCTCCTCGTATTTTTCAGACATTTACATGCTCCTCGTGTTTTTCAGACCTTTTCATGCTCCTCGTATTTTTCACACATTTTCATATTCCTCCTATTTTTCACACCTTTTCACGCTTCTTTTTTTTTCAGACATTAAGGCCCCTCGTACTTTTCACACCTTTTCATGCTCCTCGTATTTTTCACACCTTTTCATGCTACTCATATTGTTCACACCTTTTCTTGCTCTTCATATTTTTCACATCTTTTAATGCTCCTCATATTTTTCATACCTTTTCATGCTCCTCGTATTTTTCAGACCTTTTCATGCTCCCTGTATTTTTCATACCTTTCATGGTCCTCGTATTTTTCAGACCGTTTCATGCTTGTCATATTTTTCACACCTTTTCATGCTCTTCCTGTTTTTCACACCTTTTCATGCTCTTCGTGTTTTTCACTCCTTTTAATGCTCTTCATATTTTTCAGGACTTTTCACGCTCTTGATATTTTTCTCACCTTTTCATGCTCTCCGTGTTTTTCACACCTTTTCTTGCTCTTCGTGTTTTCCACACCTTTTCCTGCTCCTCATATTTCTTCACACCATTTCATGCTCTTCATATTTTCACAGCATTTCATTCTAGTCATATTTTTGACACCTTTTCATGCTCCTCATATTTTTCAGACATTTTCATGCTCCTCGTGTTTTTCAGACCTTTTCACGCTCCTCGTATTTTTCAGACATTCAGGCCCCTCGTATTTTTCAGAACTTTTCATGGTCCTCGTATTTTTCAGACCTTTTCATGCTCCTCGTATTTTTCACACATTTTCATATTTCTCGTATTTTTCACACCTTTTCACGCTCCTCGTATTTTTCAGACATTAAGGCCCCTCGTATTTTTCAGACCTTTTCATGCTCCTCGTATTTTTCACACCTTTTCATGCTCCTCATATTGTTCACAACTTTTCATGCTCTTCATATTTTTCACATCTTTTCATGCTCCTCATATTTTTCATACCGTTTCATGATCCTCATATATTTCACACCTTTTCATGCTTCTCATATTTTTGACACCTTTTCATGATCCTTGTATTTTTCAGACTGTTTCATGCTTCTCATATTTTTCACACCTTTTCATGCTCCTCGTATTTTTCACAACTTTTCATGCTCATCGTATTTTTCATACCTTTTCATGATCCTCATATTTTTCACACCTTTTAATGCTCTTCATATTTTTCAGGCCGTTTCATGCTCCTCATGTTTTTCACACCTTTTCATGGTCTTCATATTTTTCACACCGTTTCATGCTCTTCATGTTTCCATACTGTTTCATGCTCCTCATATTTTTCAGATATTTTCATGCTCCTCGTATTTTCCAGACCTTTTCATGCTCCTCGTACTTTTTACAACTTTTCATGCTCCTTGTACTTTTCAGACCTTTTCATGCTCCTCATATTTCTCACACCTTTCATGCTCTTCATATTTTTCACACCGTTTCATGCTCTTTATATTTTCACTCCGTTTCATGCTCCTCATATTTTTGATACCGTTTCATACTCCTCTTATTTTTCAGACCTTTTCATGCTCCTCGTATTTTTCAGACCTTTTCATGCTCCCCGTATTTTTCATACCTTTCAAGGTCCTCATATTTTACAGAACGATTCATGCTCCCTGTATTTTTCATACCTTTCATGGTCCTCGTATTTTTCAGACCTTTTCATGCTCCTCGTATTTTTCACACCTTTTCATGTTCCTCGTATTTTTCACTCCTTTTCATGCTCCTTGTATTTTTCACACCTTTTCATGCTACTCGTATTTTTCAGACCTTTTCATGCTCCCCATATTTTCAGACCTTTTCATGCTCCTACTATTTTTCACACCTTTTTATGCTACTCGTATTTTTCACACCTTTTCATGCTCCTCGTATTTTTCAGTCATTTTCATGATCCTCGTATTTTTCAGACCTTTTCATGCTCCTCGTATTTTTCACACCTTTTCATGCTCCTCGTATTTTTCAGACCTTTTCATGCTCCTACTATTTTTCACACCTTTTCATGCTCCTCACATTTTCACACATTTTCATGCTCTTCGTATTTTTCACACATTTTCATGCTCTATGTATTTTTCAGACATTTTCATGCTCTTGGTAATTTTTCACACCTTTTCATGCTCTTCATATATTTCACACCTTTTCATGCTCTTCGTATTTTTCACACCTTTTCCTGCTCTTCATATTTTTCACACCGTTTCATGCTCTTCATATTTTTCACACCTTTTCATGCTCTTCATGTTTTTCCCACGTTTTCATGCTTTTCATATTTTTCACACAGTTTCATGCTTTTCATATTTTTCACACAGTTTCATGCTCTTCATATTTTTCACACCTTTTCATGCTCTTCGTATTTTTCACTCCGTTCTATGCTCCTCATATTTTCACATCGTTTCATGCTCCTCATATTTTTACACCGTTTCATGCTCTTCGTATTTTTCACACCTTTTCATGCTCTTTATATATTTTACAACTTTTCATGCACTTCGTATGTTTCACACCTTATCATGCTTCTCATATTATTCACACCTTTTCATGCTCATTATATTTTTCACATCTTTTATTGCTCTTCATATTTTTCAGACCTTTTCATGCTCCTCATATTTTTCACACCGTTTCATGCTCCTCATATTTTCACACCGTTTCATGTCTTCATATTTTTCACACCATTTCATGCTTTTCATATTTTTCACACCTTTTCATGCTCTTTGTATATTTCACACCTTTTCATGCACTTCGTATGTTTCACACCTTATCATGCTCCTCATATTATTCACACCTGTTCATGCTCCTCGTGTTTTTCAGAACTTTTCATGCTCCTCATATTTTTCAGACCTTTTCATGCTCCTCGTATTTTTCACACCTTTTCATGCTCCTTGTATTTTTCACACCTTTTCATGCTCCTTGTATTTTTCAGACCTTTTCATGCTGTTCATATTTTTCAAAACATTTCATGCTTTAGCATTTTTCACACCGTTTAATGCTCTGCATATTTTTCACACCTTTTCATGCACTTCGTATTTTTCAAACCTTTTCATGCTCTTTGTATTTTTCACAACTTTTCATTCTTTTCATAATTTTGCACACCTTTTCATGGTCTTCATATATTTCACACCAGTCATGCTCTTCGTATTTTTCACACTTTTTCAAGCTCTTCATACTTTTCAAACCGTTTCATGCTCTTCATATTTTTCACATCTTTTCATGCTCTTCATATTTTTCACACCGTTTCATGCTCTTCATATTTTTCACACCTTTTCATGGTCTTCATTTTTACACCGTCTCATGCTCCTCATATTTTTCACACGTTTCATGCTCTTCATATTTTTACACCGTTTCATGCTCCTCCTATTTTTCACACATTTTCATGTTCTTTGTATTTTTCAGACATTTTCATGCTCTTGGTAATTTTTCACACCTTTTCATGCTTTTCGTAATTTTTCACACCTGTAAATGCTCTTCGTATATTTCACACCTTTTCATGTTCCTCATATTTCTCACACAGTTTCATGCTCTTCATATTATTCACACCTTTTCATGCTCTTCATATTTTTCACACTTTTTCATGCGTTTCATATTTTTCACACAGTTTCATGCTCTTCATAATTTTCACACCTTTTCATGCTCTTCATATTTTTCACACCGTTCTATGCTCCTCATATTTTCAGACCATTTTATGATCCTCATATTTTCACCCCGTTTCATGCTCTTCATATTTTTCAAACCATTTCATGCTCTTCGTATTTTTCACACCTTTTCATGATCTTTGTATATTTCACACCTTTTCATGCTCTTCGTTTTTTTCACACCGTTTCATGTTCTTCATATTTTTCACACAGTTTCATGCTCTTCATATTTTCACACCTTTTCATGGTCTTCATTTTTACACCATTTCATGCTCCTCATATTTTTCACACGTTTCATGCTCTTCATATTTTTACACCGTTTCATGCTCCTCCTATTTTTCACACCTTTTCATGCTCTTCATATTTTTCACACGTTTTCATGCTTTTCATATTTTTCACACAGTTTCATGCTTTTCATATTTTTCACACAATTTCATGCTCTTCATAATTTTCACACCTTTTCATGCTCTTCATATTTTTCACTCCGTTCTATGCTCCTCATATTTTCAGACCATTTTATGATCCTCATATTTTCACCGCGTTTCATGCTCTTCATATTTTTCAAACCATTTCATGCTCTTCGTATTTTTCACACCTTTTCATGATCTTTGTATATTTCACACCTTTTCATGCTCTTCGTTTTTTTCACACCGTTTCATGTTCTTCATATTTTTCACACAGTTTCATGCTCTTCATATTTTCACACCTTTTCATGCTCTTCATATTTTTCACACTTTTTCATGCTTTTCATATTTTTCATACAGTTTCATGCTCTTCATAATTTTCACACCTTTTCTTGCTCTTCATATTTTTCACTCCGTTCTATGCTCCTCATATTTTCAGACCTTTTCATGCTCCTCATATTTTCACACCGTTTCATGCTCTTTGTATTTTTCACACATTTTCATGCTCTTTGTATTTTTCAGACATTTTCATGCTCTTGGTAATTTTTCACACCTTTTCATGCTTTTCGTAATTTTTCACACCTTTTCATGCTCTTCATATATTTCACACCTTTTCTTGCTCTTCGTATTTTTCACACTGTTTCATGCTCTTCAGATTTTTCACACCTTTTCATGCTCTTCATATTTTTCACACGTTTTCATGCTTTTCATATTTTTCCCACCGTTTCATGCTCTTCATATTTTTCACACAGTTTCATGCTCTTCATATTTTTCACACCTTTTCATGCTCTTCATATTTTTCACACGTTTTCATGCTTTTCATATTTTTCACACAGTTTCATGCTTTTCATATTTTTCACACCTTTTCATGCTCTTCGTATTTTTCCCACCTTTTCATGCTCTTCATATTTTTCAAACCTTTTCTTGCTTTTTGAATTTTTCATACATTTTCATGGTCTTCGTGTTTTTCACACATTTTCATGCTCTTCGTATTTTTTACACTTTTTCATGGTCCTCATATTTTTCAAACCTTTTCATGCTCATCATAGTTTTCACACCTTTTCGTGGTCCTCGTATATTTCAGACCTTTTCGTGCTCCTCGGATTTTTCACACCTTTTCATCCTCTTCGAATTTTTCACACATTTTCATGCACTTCGTTTTATCCACAACTTTTCATGCTGCTAGTGTTTTTCACACCATTTCATGCTCTTCATATTTTTCAGACCGTTTCTTGCTCCTCATATTTATCACACCTTTCTATGCTCTTCATAATTTTCACACCGTTTCATGCTCTTCATTTTTTCACACCTTTTCAGGCTCCTCATATTTTTGAGACCTTTTCATGCTCTTTGTATTTTTCACACTTTTTAATGCTCCTCCTGTTTTCCAGACCTTTTCATGCTCCTCATATTTTTCAGACCTTTTCATGCTCCTCGTATTTTTGACACCTTTTCATGGTCCTCATATTTTTCAGACCTTTTCATGCTCCTCATATTTTTCACACCTTTTCATTCTCCTAGAATTTTTCAGATCTTTTCATGCTCCTAGTATTTTTCAGACCTTTTCATGGTCCTCGTATATTTCAGACTCTTCGTACTCCTCAGATTTTTCACACCTTTTCATGCTCCTCGTATTTTTCCACAGATTTTCATGCTCTTCGTGTTTTTCACACCTATTCATGCTCCTCGTGTTTTTCACACCTTTTCATGCTCCTCATATTTTTCAAACCTTTCCATGCTCCTCATGTTTTCCAGACCTTTTCATGCTCCTTGGATTTTTCACACCTTTTCATGCTCCTCGTTTTTTTCACACATGTTCATGCTCTTCGTGTTTTTCACACCTATTCATGCTCCTCGTGTTTTTCACACCTTTTCATGCTCCTCGTATTTTTCACACCTTTTCATGCTCTTCGTATTTTTCAACCCTTTTCATGCTCTTTGAATTTTTCATACAATTACATGCTCTTCGTGTTTTTCACACATTTTCATGCTCTTCGTGTTTTTCACACAGTTTCATGCTCTTCGTGTTTTTTACACTCTTTCATGGTCCTCATATTTTTCAAACCTTTTCGTGCTCTTAGTATTTTTCACACCTTTTCATGGTCCTCGTATATTTCAGACCTTTTTGTGCTCCTCACATTTTTCACACCTTTTCATGCTCTTCGAATTTTTCACACATTTTCATGCACTTCGTTTTATCCACAACTTTTCATGCTGCTCGTGTTTTTCACACCATTTCATGCTCTTCCTATTTTTCAGACCGTTTCATGCTCCTCCGATTTATCACACCTTTCCATGCTCTTCATAATTTTCACACCGTTTCATGCTCTTCATATTTTCACACCGTTTCATGCTCTTCATATTTTTCAGACCTTTTCATGCTCCTTGTATTTTGCCCACCGTTTCACGTTCTTCGTGTTTTCACACCATTTCAAGCCCTTTGTATTTTTCACACCTTTTCGTGCTCTTCATATTGTTCACACCTTTTCACGCTCCAAGTAATTTTTAGACCTTTTCATGCTCCTCGTGTTTTTCAGAACTTTTCAAGCTCCTCGTATTTTTCAGACCTTTTCATGCTCCTCGTATTTTTCAGACCTTTTCATGCTCCTCGTATTTTTCAGACCTTTACATGCTCCTCGTATTTTTCACACATTTTCATGCTCTTCGTGTTTTTCACACCTATTCATGCTCCTTGTGTTTTTAACATCTTTTCATGCTCCTCGTGTTTTGCAGAGCTTTTCATGCTCCTCGTATTTTTCAGACCTTTTCATGTTCCTCGTATTTTTGACACCTTTTCATGCTCCTCATATTTTTCAGAACTTTTCATGCTCCTGGTATTTTTCAGACCTTTTCACGCTCCTTGTATTTTTCAGACCTTTTCGGGCTCCTCCTATTTTCAGGCCTTTTCGTGCTCCTCGTATGTTTCACACCTTTTCATGCTCCTCATATATTTCACAACTTTTTATGCTCTTCATATTTTTTACATATTTCATGCTCCTCATATTTTTCATACCATTTCATGCTACTCATATTTTTCACATCTTTTCATGCTCCTCATATTTTTGACACCTTTTAAAGGTCATCATATTTTTCTACCGTTTCATGCTCTTGATATTTTCACACGGTTTCATGCTCCTCGTATTTTTCAGACCTTTTCATGCTCCTACTATTTTTCCTACCTTTTCATGCTCCTCGTATTTTTCGCACATTTTCTTTCTCATCGTATTTTTCACACCTTTTCATGCTCCTCGTATTTGTGACACCTTTAATGCTCCTCGTATTTTTCACACCTTTATATGCTCTTCGTATTTTCAATCCTTTTCATGCTCTTCGAATTTTTCACACATTTTCATGCACTTCGTGTTTTCCACATTTTTTCATGCTGCTCGTGTTTTTCACACCATTTCATGCTCTTCATATTTTTAACACCATTTCATGCTCTTCATATTTTCACACCGTTTCATGCTCCTCATATTTTTCACACCTTTTCATGCTCCTCGTATTTTTCACACCCATTCATGCTCCTTGTATTTTTCAGACCTTTTCATGCTCTTCGTATTTTTCACACCTTTTCATGCTCCTCATATTTTTGAAACCTTTTCATGTTCCTCATATTAATCACACCGTTTCATACTCCTCATATTTTTCACACCTTTTCATGTTCCTCGTATTTTTCAAACCTTTTCATGCTCCTCATATTTTTCAGACATTTTCATGCTCCTAGTATTGTTCACACCTTTTCATGCTCCTCGTTTTTTTCACACCTTTTCATATTCCTCGTATTTTTCACACCTATTCATGCTCCTTGTATTTTTCAGACCTTTTCGTGCTCTTCATATTTTTCACAGCATTTCATGCTTTTGCATTTTAACACCGCTTCATGCTCCTCGTATTTTTCACACCTTGTCATGCACTTTGAATTTTTCAAACCTTTTCATGCTCTTTGTATTTTTCACAACTTTTCATGCTTTTCATAATTTTTCACACCTTTTCATTGTCTTCGTATATTTCACACCAGTCATGCTCTTTGTATTTTTCACACCTTTTCAAGCTCTTCATACTTTTAAAACCATTTCATGCTCTTCATATTTTTCACAACTTTTCATGCTCTTCATATTTTTTACATATTTCATGCTTCTCATATTTTTCATACCATTTCATGCTCCTCATATTTTTCACATCTTTTCATGCTCCTCATATTTTTGACACCTTTTGAAGTCTTCATATTTTTCACACCGTTTCATGCTCTTAATATTTTCACACCGTTTCATGTTCCTCGTATTTTTCAGACCTTTTCATGCTCCTACTATTTTTCCCACCTGTTCATGCTCCTTGTATTTTTAGCACATTTTCTTTCTCATCGTATTTTTCACACCTTTTCATGCTCCTCGTATTTTTCACACCTTTAATGCTCCTCGTATTTTTCACACCTTTACATGCTGTTCGTATTTTTCAAACCTTTTCATGCTCTTTGAATTTTTCACACATTTTCATGCACTTGGTGTTTTCCACATATTTTCTTGCTGCTCGTGTTTTTCACACCGTTTCATGCTCTTCATATTTTTAACACCGTTTCATGCTCTTCATATTTTCACACCGTTTCATGCTCCTCATATTTTTCACACCTTTTCATGCTTCTCATATTTTTAAGATCTTTTCATGCTTCTCGTATTTTTCAGACATTTTCATGCTCCTAGTATTTTTCACACGTTTTCATGCACCTCGTATTTTTCACACATTTTCATGCTCTTCGTAGTTTTCACACCTTTTCATGCTCCTCATATTTTTCAGACCTTTTCGTGCTCCTCATATTTGCATACCTTTTCGTACTCCTCATATTTTTCACACCTTTTCATTCTCATCATATATTTCACAACTTTTCATGCTCTTCATATTATTGACATATTTTAATGCTTCTCATATTTTTCACATCTTTTCATGCTCCTCATATTTTTGACACGTTTAAAAGGTCTTCATATTTTTCACACCGTTTCATGATCTTCATATTTTCACACCATTTCATGCTCATCAAATTTTTTAGGCTTTTTCATGCTCCTCATATTTTTCAGACCTTTATATGCTCCTCGTATTTTTCACACCTTTTCATGCTCCTCATGTTTTTCACACCTTTTCATGCTCCTCGTATTTTTTTCAGACCTTTTCATGCTCCTGTTTTTTTCACACCTTTTCATGCTCCTCGTATTTTTCATACCTTTTCATGCTCCTCGTTTTTTTCAGACATTTTCATGCTCCTAGTATTGTTCACACCTTTTCATGCTCCTCATATTTTTCACACCTATTAATGCTCCTTGTATTTTTCAGACCTTTTCATGCTCTTCGTATTTTTCACAGCATTTCATGCTTTCACATATTTCACACCGTTTCATGCTCCTCGTATTTTTCACATGTTTTCATGCACTTTGTATTTTTCAAACCTTTTCATGCTCTTTGTATTTTTCACAACTTTTCATGCTTTTCATAATTTTTCACACCTTTTCATTGTCTTCGTATATTTCACACCAGTCATGCTCTTTGTATTTTTCACACCTTTTCAAGCTCTTCATACTTTTCAAACCATTTCATGCTCTTCATATTTTTCACAACTTTTCATGCTCTTCATATTTTTTACATATTTCATTCTCCTCATATTTTTCATACGATTTCATGCTCCTCTTATTTTTCACATCTTTTCATGCTCCTCATATTTTTGACACCTTTTAAAGGTCTTCTTATTTTTCACACCGTTTCATGCTCTTTATATTTTCACACCGTTTCATGTTCCTCGTATTTTTCAGACCTTTTCATGCTCCTACTAGTTTTCCCACCTTTTCATGCTCCTTGTATTTTTAGCAGATTTTATTTCTCATCGTATTTTTCACACCTTTTCATGCTCCTCGTATTTTTCCCACCTTTAATGCTCCTCGTATTTTTCACACCTTTACATGCTCTTCGTATTTTTCAAACCTTTTCATGCTCTTCGAATTTTTCACACATTTTCATGCACTTCATGTTTTCCACATTTTTTCATGCTGCTCGTGTTTTTCACACCGTTTCTTACTCTTCATATTTTTAACACCATTTCATGCTCTTCATATTTTCACACCTTTTCATGCTCCTCATATTTTTCACACCTTTTCATATTCTCATATTTTTCAGATCATTTCATGCTTCTCGTATTTTTCAGACATTTTCATGCTCCTAGTATTTTTCACACATTTTCATGCACCTCGTATTTTTCACACCTTTTCATGCTCTTCGTAGTTTCACACCTTTTCATGCTCCTCATATTTTTCAGACCTCTTCGTGCTTCTCGTATTTGCAGACCTTTTCGTACTCGTATTTTTCACACCTTTTCATGCTCCTCATATATTTCACAACTTTTCATGGTCTTCATATTATTGACATATTTTAATGCTCCTCATATTTTTCACATCTTTTCATGCTCCTCATATTTTTGACACGTTTAAAAGGTCTTCATATTTTTCACACCGTTTCATGATCTTCATATTTTCACACCGTTTCATGCTCCTCAAATTTTTTAGACCTTTTCATGCTCCTCATATTTTTCAGACCTTTATATGCTCCTCGTATTTTTCACACCTTTTCATGCTCCTCGTGTTTTTCACACCTTTTCATGCTCCTATTATTTTTCACACCTTTTCATGCTCCTCGTATTTTTCGCACATTTTCTTTCTCATCGTATTTTTCATACCTTTTCATGCTCGTCGTATTTTACAGACCTTTTCATGCTCCTGTATTTTTCACACCTTTTCATGCTCCTCGTATTTTCACAACTTTTCATGCTCCTCGTATTTTTCAGACCTTTTCATGCTCCTACTATTGTTCCCACCTTTTCATGCTCTTCGTATTTTTCGCACATTTTCTTTCTCATCGTATTTTTCACACCTTTTCATGCTCCTTGTATTTTTCACACCTCTTCATGCTCTTCGTATTTTTCACACCTTTTCATGCTCCTCATATTTTTCAGACCTTTTCATGCTTCTCATATTTTTCACACCTTGTCATGCTACTCGTAATTTTTAGAACTTTTCATGGTCCTCGTATATTTCAGACCTTTTCGTGCTCCTTGGATTTTTCACATCTTTTCATGCTCCTCGAATTTTACAGACCTTTTCATGCTCCTCGTATTGTTCCCACCTTTTCATGCTCTTTGTGTTTTTCAAACCTTTTCATGCTCTTCGAATTTTTATACATTTTCATGCTCTTCGTGTTTTTCACACATTTTCATGCTATTCGTGTTTTTCACACTTTTTCATGCTCCTCATATATTTCACATCTTTTCATGCTCCTCGTATTTTTCACACCTTTTCATGCTCCTCGTATTTTTCTGACCTTTATATGCTCCTCATATTTTATAGACCTTTTCATGCTCCACGCATTTTTCAGAACTTTTCATAGTCCTCGTACTTTCAAACCTTTTCGTGCTCCTCGTATTTTTCACACCTTTTCATGCTCCATGTATTTTTCACACCTTTTCATGCTCCTCATATATTTCACAACTTTTCATGCTCTTCATATTTTTGATACATTTTCATGCTCCTCCTATTTTTCATACCTTTTCATGCTTCTCATATTTTTCACATCTTTTCATGGTCCTCATATTTCTGACATGTTTTAAACGTCTTCATGTTTTTCACACCATTTCATGCTCTTTATATTTTCACACCGTTTCATGCTCCTCACATTATTTAGACGGTTTCATGCTCCTCATATTTTTCAGACATTTATATGTTCCTCGTATTTTTCACACCTTTACATGCTCTTCGTATTTTGCAAACCTTTTCATGCTCTTCAAATTTTTCACACATTTACATGCACTTCGTGTTTTCCACAACTTTTCATGCTGCTCGTGTTTTTCACACCATTTCATGCTCTTCATATTTTTCAGACCGTTTCATGCTCCTCAAATTTTTCACACCTTTCCATGCTCCTCGTATTTTTCAAACTTTTTCATGCTCCTGTATTTTTCACACTGTTTCCTGCTCTTCATGTTTTTCACACCTATTCATGCTCCTCGTGTTTTTCACAGCTTTTCATGCTCCTCTTTTTTTTCACATCTTTTCATGCTCCTCGTATTTTTCACACCTTTTCATGCTCCTTATATTTTTCACACCTTTTCATGCTCCTCGTATTTTTCAGACCTTTTCCTGCTCCTCGTATTTTTGACACCTTTTCATGCTCCTCGTATTTTTCAGACCTTTTCATGCTCTTTGTATTTTTCACAGCATTTCATGCTTTCGCATTTTTCACACCGTTTCATGCTCCTCATATTTTTCACACCTTTTCATTCACTTCGTATTTTTCAAACCTTTTCATGCTCTTTGTATTTTTCACAACTTCATGCTCCTCGTGTTTTCCAGACCTTTTTATGCTCCTTATATTTTTCACACCTTTTCATGCTCCTCCTATTTTTCACACCTCTTCATGCTCCTTATATTTTTCACACCTTTTCATACTCCTCGTATTTTTCACACCTTTTCATGCTTCTTATATTTTTCACACCTTTTCAGGCTCCTCGTATTCTTCACACCTTTTCAGGCTCCTCATATTTTTGAGAACTTTTCATGCTCTTCATATTTTTCACACCTTTTTATACTCCTCCTGTTTTCCAGACCTTTTCATGCTCCTCGTATTTTTCAGACCTTTTCATGCTCCTCGTTTTTTTCAGACCTTGTCATGCTCCTCGTATTTTTCAGACCTTTTCATGCTCCTAGTATTTTTCAGATCTTTTCATGCCTCTCGTATTTTTCAGACCTTTACATGGTCCTCGTATATTTCAGACCTTTTCATTCTTCTCGGATTATTCACACCTTTTCAGGCTCCTCATATTTTTGAGACCTTTTCATCCTATTCGTGTTTTCACACCTTTTCAAGCTCTTTGTATTTTTCACACTTTTTCGTGCTCTTCATATTGTTCACATCTTTTCATGCTCCAAGTATTTTTTAGACCTTTTCATGCTCCTCGTGTTTTTCAGAACTTTTCATGCTTCTCGTATTTTTCAGACCTTTTCATGCTCCTCGTATTTTTCACAGCTTTTCCTTCTCCTCGTATTTTTCAGACCTTTTCATGCTCCTCGTATTTTTCACACATTTTCATGCTCTTCGTGTTTTTCACACCTATTCATGCTCCTTATGTTTTTAACACCTTTTCATGCTCCCTATATTTTTCACACCTTTTCAGGCTCCTCATATTTTTGAGACCTTTTCATGTTCTTCGTGTTTTCACACCTTTTCAAGCTCTTTGTATTTTTCACACTTTTTCGTGCTCTTCATATTGTTCACACCTTTTCATGCTCCACGTATTTTTTAGACCTTCTCATGCTCCTCGCGTTTTTCAGAACTTTTCATGCTTCTCGTATTTTTCAGACCTTTTCATGCTCCTCGTATTTTTCAGACCTTTTCATGCTCCTCATATTTTTCAGACCTTTTCATGCTCCTCGTGTTTTGCAGACCTTTTCATGCTCCTCGTATTTTTCAGACCTTTTCATGCTCCTCGTATTTTTGACACCTATTCATGCTCCTCATATTTTTCAGAACTTTTCGTGCTCCTGGTATTTTTCAGACCTTTTCATGCTCCTCGTATTTTTCAGACCTTTTCATTCCCTTCCTATTTTCAGACCTTTTTTGCTCCTCATATTTTTCATACCATTTCATGCTACTCATATTTTTCACATCTTTTCATGCTCCTCATATTTTTGACACCTTTTAAAAGTCTTCATATTTTTCACACCGTTTCATGCTCTTTATATTTTCACACCATTTCATGTTGCTCGTATTTTTCAGACCTTTTCATGCTCCTACTATTTTTCCTACCTTTTCATGCTCCTCGTATTTTTCTCACATTTCCTTTCACATCGTATTTTTCACAGCTTTTCATGCTCCTCATATTTTTCACACCTTTTCATGCTCCTCGTATTTTTCACACCCATTCATGCTCCTTGTATTTTTCAGACCTTTTCATGCTCTTCGTATTTTTCACACCTTTTCATGCTCCTCATATTTTTGAAACCTTTTCATGTTCCTCATATTTATCACACCGTTTCATACTCCTCATATTTTTCACACCTTTTCATGCTCATCGTATTTTTCAAACCTTTTCATGCTCCTCATATTTTTCAGACATTTTCATGCTCCTAGTATTGTTCACACCTTTTCATGCTCCTCGTTTTTTTCACACCTTTTCATATTCCTCGTATTTTTCACACCTATTCATGCTCCTTGTATTTTTCAGACCTTTTCGTGCTCTTCATATTTTTCACAGCATTTCATGCTTTTGCATTTTTAACACCGTTTCAAGCTCCTCGTATTTTTCACACCTTGTCATGCACTTTGTATTTTTCAAACCTTTTCATGCTCTTTGTATTTTTCACAACTTTTCATGCTTTTCATAATTTTTCACACCTTTTCATTGTCTTTGTATATTTCACACCAGTCATGCTCTTTGTATTTTTCACACCTTTTCAAGCTCTTCATACTTTTAAAACCATTTCATGCTCTTCATATTTTTCACAACTTTTCATGCTCTTCATATTTTTTACATATTTCATGCTTCTCATATTTTTCATACCATTTCATGCTCCTCATATTTTTCACATCTTTTCATGCTCCTCATATTTTTGACACCTTTTGAAGTCTTCATATTTTTCACACCATTTCATGCTCTTTATATTTTCACACCGTTTCATGTTCCTCGTATTTTTCAGACCTTTTCATGCTCCTACTATTTTTCCCACCTGTTCATGCTCCTTGTATTTTTAGCACATTTTCTTTCTCATCGTATTTTTCACACCTTTTCATGCTCCTCGTATTTTTCACACCTTTAATGCTCCTCGTATTTTTCACACCTTTACATGCTGTTCGTATTTTTCAAACCTTTTCATGCTCTTTGAATTTTTCACACATTTTCATGCACTCCGTGTTTTCCACATTTTTTCTTGCTGCTCGTGTTTTTCACACCGTTTCATGCTCTTCATATTTTTAACACCGTTTCATGCTCTTCATATTTTCACACCGTTTCATGTTCCTCATATTTTTCACACCTTTTCATGCTTCTCATATTTTTAAGATCTTTTCATGCTTCTCGTATTTTTCAGACATTTTCATGCTCCTAGTATTTTTCACACGTTTTCATGCACCTCGTAGTTTTCACACCTTTTCATGCTCCTCATATTTTTCAGACCTTTTCCTGCTCCTCATATTTGCAGACCTTTTCATACTCCTCATATTTTTCACACCTTTTCATGCTCATCATATATTTCACAACTTTTCATGCTCTTCATATTATTGACATATTTTAATGCTCCTCATATTTTTCACATCTTTTCATGCTCCTCATATTTTTGACACGTTTAAAAGGTCTTCATATTTTTCACACCGTTTCATGATCTTCATATTTTCACACCATTTCATGCTCCTCAAATTTTTTAGACTTTTTCATGCTCCTCATATTTTTCAGACCTTTATATGCTCCTCGTATTTTTCACACCTTTTCATGCTCCTCGTGTTTTTCACACCTTTTCATGCTCCTCGTTTTTTTTTCAGACCTTTTCATGCTCCTGTTTTTTTCACACATTTTCATGCTCCTCGTATTTTTCACACCTTTTCATGCTCCTCGTATTTTTCAGCCCTTTTCATGCTCCTACTATTGTTCACACCTTTTCATGCTCTTCGTATTTTTCACACATTTTCTTTCTCATCGTATTTTTCACACCTTTTCATGCTCCTTGTATTTTTCACACCTTTTCATGCTCTTCGTATTTTTCACACCTTTTCATGCTCCTCGTATTTTTCAGACCTTTTCATGCTTCTCGTATTTTTCACACCTTGTCACGCTACTCGTATTTTTTAGAACTTTTCATGGTCGTCGTATATTTCAGACCTTTTCGTGCTTCTCGGATTTTTCACATCTTTTCATGCTACTCGTATTTTTCAGACCTTTTCATGCTCCTACTATTGTTCACACCTTTTCGTGCTCCTCGTATTTTTCACACCTTTTCGTGCTCCTCGTATTTTTCACACCTTTTCATGCTCCTCATATTTTTCAAACCTTTTCATGCTCCTCGTTTTTTTCAGACATTTTCATGCTCCTAGTATTGTTCACACCTTTTCATGCTCCTCGTATTTTTCACACCTATTAATGCTCCTTGTATTTTTCAGACCTTTTCATGCTCTTCGTATTTTTCACAGCATTTCATGCTTTCACATATTTCACACCGTTTCATGCTCCTCGTATTTTTCACATGTTTTCATGCACTTTGTATTTTTCAAACCTTTTCATGCTCTTTGTATTTTTCACAACTTTTCATGCTTTTCATAATTTTTCACACCTTTTCATTGTCTTCGTATATTTCACACCAGTCATGCTCTTTGTATTTTTCACACCTTTTCAAGCTCTTCATACTTTTCAAACCATTTCATGCTCTTCATAGTTTTCACAACTTTTCATGCTCTTCATATTTTTTACATATTTCATTCTCCTCATATTTTTCATACCATTTCATGCTCCTCTTATTTTTCACATCTTTTCATGCTCCTCATTTTTTTGACACCTTTTAAAGGTCTTCATATTTTTCACACCGTTTCATGCTCTTTATATTTTCACAACATTTCATGTTCGTCGTATTTTTCAGACCTTTTCATGCTCCTACTAGTTTTCCCACCTTTTCATGCTCCTTGTGTTTTTAGCAGATTTTCTTTCTCATCGTATTTTTCACACCTTTTCATGCTCTTCGTATTTTTCACACCTTTACATGCTCTTCGTATTTTTCACACATTTTCATGCACTTCATGTTTTCCACATTTTTTCATGCTGCTCGTGTTTTTCACACCGTTTCTTTCTCTTCATATTTTTAACACCATTTCATTCTCTTCATATTTTCACACCTTTTCATGCTCCTCATATTTTTCACACCTTTTCATATTCTCATATTTTTCACATCTTTTCATGCTCCTCATATTTTTGACACGTTTAAAAGGTCTTCATATTTTTCACACCGTTTCATGATCTTCATATTTTCACACCGTTTCATGCTCCTCAAATTTTTTAGACCTTTTCATGCTCCTCATATTTTTCAGACCTTTATATGCTCCTCGTATTTTTCACACCTTTTCATGCTCCTCGTATTTTTCGCACATTTTCTTTCTCATCGTATTTTTCACACCTTTTCATGCTCGTCGTATTTTACAGACCTTTTCATGCTCCTGTTTTTTTCACACCTTTTCATGCTCCTCGTATTTTCACAACTTTTCATGCTCCTCGTATTTTTCAGACCTTTTCATGCTCCTACTATTGTTCCCACCTTTTCATGCTCTTCGTATTTTTCGCACATTTTCTTTCTCATCGTATTTTTCACACCTTTTCATGCTCCTTGTATTTTTCACACCTCTTCATGCTCTTCGTATTTTTCACACCTTTTCATGCTCCTCATATTTTTCCGACGTTTTCATGCTTCTCGTATTTTTCACACCTTGTCATGCTACTCGTATTTTTTAGAACTTTTCATGCTCCTCGTATATTTCAGACCTTTTCGTGCTCCTCGGATTTTTCACATCTTTTCATACTCCTCGTATTTTTCAGACCTTTTCATGCTCCTACTATTGTTCACACCTGTTCGTGCTCCTCGTATTTTTTGCACATTTTCTTTCTCATCGTATTTTTCACACCTTTTCATGCCAGTCGTATTTTTTAGAACTTTTCATGGTCCTCGTATATTTCAGACCTTTTCGTGCTCCTCGGAATTTTCACATCTTTTCATGCTCCTCGTATTTTCAGACCTTTTCATGCTCCTACTATTGTTCACACCTGTTCGTGCTCCTCGTATTTTTTGCACATTTTCTTTCTCATCGTATTTTTCACACCTTTTCATGCCAGTCGTATTTTTTAGAACTTTTCATGGTCCTCGTATATTTCAGACCTTTTCGTGCTCCTCGGATTTTTCACATCTTTTCATGCTCCTCGTATTTTACAGAACTTTTCATGCTCCTTGTATTGTTCCCACCTTTTCATGCTCTTCGTGTTTTTCAAACCTTTTCATGCTCTTCGAATTTTTATACATTTTCATGCTCTTCGTGTTTTTCACACATTTTCATGCTATTCGTGTTTTTTACACTTTTTCATGCTCCTCATATATTTCACACCTTTTCATGCTCCTCGTATTTTTCACACATTTTCATGCTCCTCGTATTTTTCTGACCTTTACATGCTCCTCATATTTTATAGACCTTTTCATGCTCCACGCATTTTTCAGACCTTTTCATGGTCCTCGTACTTTCAAACCTTTTCGTGCTCCTCGTATTTTTCACACCTTTTCATGCTCCATGTATTTTTCACACCTTTTCATGCTCCTCATATATTTCACAACTTTTCATGCTCTTCATATTTTTGACACATTTTCATGCTCCTCCTATTTTTCATACCGTTTCATGCTCCTCATATTTTTCACATCTTTTCATGGTCCTCATATTTCTGACATGTTTTAAAGGTCTTCATGTTTTTCACACCATTTCATGCTCTTTATATTTTCACACCGTTTCATGCTCCTCATATTTTTCAGACCTTTATATGCTCCTCGTATTTTTCACACCTTTTCATGCTCTCGTGTTTTTCACACCTTTTCATGCTCCTATTATTTTTCACACCTTTTCATGCTCCTCGTATTTTTCGCACATTTTCTTTCTCATCGTATTTTTCAAACCTTTTCATGCTCCTCGTATTTTACAGAGCTTTTCATGCTCCTTGTTTTTCTCACACCTTTTAATGCTCTACGTATTTTTCACAACTTTTCATGGTCCTCGTATTTTTCAGACCTTTTCATGCTCCTACTATTTTTCACACCTTTTCATGCTCCTCGTATTTTTCACACCTTTAATGCTCCTCGTATATTTCACACCTTTACTCGCTCTTCGTATTTTGCAAACCTTTTCATGCTCTTCAAATTTTTCACACATTTACATGCACTTCGTGTTTTCCACAACTTTTCATGCTGCTCGTGTTTTTCACACCATTTCATGCTCTTCATATTTTTCAGACCGTTTCATGCTCCTCAAATTTTTCTCACCTTTCCATGCTTCTCGTATTTTTCAAACTTTTTCATGCTCCTGTATTTTTCACACTGTTTCCTGCTCTTCATGTTTTTCACACCTATTCATGCTCCTCGTGTTTTTCACAGCTTTTCATGCTCCTCTTTTTTTTCACATCTTTTCATGCTCCTCGTATTTTTCACACCTTTTCATGCTCCTTATATTTTTCACACCTTTTCAGGCTCCTTATATTTTTGAGACCTTTTCATGCTCTTCGTATTTTTCACACCTTTTTATGCTCCTCCTGTTTTCCAGACCTTTTCATGCTCCTCGTATTTTTCAGACCTTTTCCTGCTCCTCGTATTTTTGACACCTTTTCATGCTCCTCGTATTTTTCAGACCTTTTCATGCTCTTTGTATTTTTCACAGCATTTCATGCTTTCGCATTTTTCACACCGTTTCATGCTCCTCATATTTTTCACACCTTTTCATGCACTTTGTATTTTTCAAACCTTTTCATGCTCTTTGTATTTTTCACAACTTTTCATGCTCCTCGTGTTTTCCAGACCTTTTTATGCTCCTTATATTTTTCACACCTTTTCATGCTCCTCCTATTTTTCACACCTTTTCATGCTCCTTATATTTTTCACACCTTTTCATACTCCTCGTATTTTTCACACCTTTTCATGATCCTCGTATTTTTCACACCTTTTCAGGCTCCTCATATTTTTGAGAACTATTCATGCTCTTCGTATTTTTCACACCTTTTTATACTCCTCCTGTTTTCCAGACCTTTTCATGCTCCTCGTATTTTTCAGACCTTTTCATGCTCCTCGTTTTGTTCAGATCTTTTCATGCCTCTCGTATTTTTCAGACCTTTACATGGTCCTCGTATATTTCAGACCTTTTCGTTCTTCTCGGATTATTCACACCTTTTCAGGCTCCTCATATTTTTGAGACCTTTTCATGCTGTTCGTGTTTTCACACCTTTTCAAGCTCTTTGTATTTTTCACACTTTTTCGTGCTCTTCATATTGTTCACATCTTTTCATGCCCCAAGTATTTTTTAGACCTTTTCATGCTCCTCGTGTTTTTCAGAACTTTTCATGCTTCTCGTATTTTTCAGACCTTTTCATGCTCCTCGTATTTTTCACAGCTTTTCATTCTCCTCGAATTTTTCAGACCTTTTCATGCTCCTCGTATTTTTCACACATTTTCATGCTCTTTGTGTTTTTCACACCTATTCATGCTCCTTATGTTTTTAACACCTTTTCATGCTCCCTATATTTTTCACACCTTTTCAGGCTCCTCATATTTTTGAGACCTTTTCATGTTCTTCGTGTTTTCACACCTTTTCAAGCTCTTTGTATTTTTCACACGTTTTCATGCTCTTCATATTGTTCACACCTTTTCATGCTCCACGTATGTTTTAGACCTTCTCATGCTCCTCGCGTTTTTCAGAACTTTTCATGCTTCTCGTATTTTTCAGACCTTTTCATGCTCCTCGTATTTTTCAGACCTTTTCATGCTCCTCATATTTTTCAGACCTTTTCATGCTCCTCGTGTTTTGCAGACCTTTTCATGCTCCTCGTATTTTTCAGACCTTTTCATGCTCCTCGTATTTTTGACACCTATTCATGCTCCTCATATTTTTCAGAACTTTTCGTGCTCCTGGTATTTTTCAGACCTTTTCATGCTCCTCGTATTTTTCAGACCTTTTCATTCCCTTCCTATTTTCAGACCTTTTTTGCTCCTCATATTTTTCATACCATTTCATGCTACTCATATTTTTCACATCTTTTCATGCTCCTCATATTTTTGACACCTTTTAAAGGTCTTCTTATTTTTCACACCGTTTCATGCTCTTTATATTTTCACACCGTTTCATGTTGCTCGTATTTTTCAGACCTTTTCATGCTCCTACTATTTTTCCTACCTTTTCATGCTCCTCGTATTTTTCTCACATTTCCTTTCTCATCGTATTTTTCACACCTTTTCATGCTCCTCGTATTTTTCACACCTTTAATGCTCCTCGTATTTTTCACACCTTTACATGCTCTTCGTGTTTTTCAAACCTTTTAATAATCTTCGAATTTTTCACACATTTTCATTCACTTCGTGTTTTCCACATTTTTTCATGCTGCTCGTGTTTTTCACACCGTTTCATGCTCCTCATATTTTTAACACCGTTTCATGCTCTTCATATTTTCACACCGTTTCATGCTCCTCGTATTTTTCACACCTTCTCATGCTTCTCGTATTTTTCACACCCTTTCATGCTCCTTGTGTTTTTCAGACCTTTTCATGCTCTTCGTATTTTTCACAGCATTTCATGCTTTCGCATTTTTCACACCATTGCATGCTCCTCGTATTTTTCACACCTTTTCATGCACTTCGTATTTTTCAAACCTTTTCATTCTCTTTGTATTTTTCACAACTTTTCATGCATTTCATAATTTTTCAGACCTTTTCATGGTCTTCGTAGATTTCACACCAGTCATGCTCTTCGTATTTTTCACACCTTTTCAAGCTCTTCGTACTTTTCAAACCGTTTCTTGCTCTTCATATTTTTCACATATTTTCATGCTCTAAATATTTTTCACATCTCTTCATGCGCTTCATATTTTTCACATCTTTTCATCCTCTTCATATTTTTCACAACTTTTCATGCTCTTCATATTTTTTACATATTTCATGCTCCTCATATTTTTCATACCATTTCATGCTCCTCATATTTTTCATATCTTTTCATGCTCCTCATATTTTTGACACCTTTTAAAGATCTTCATATTTTTCACACCGTTTCATGCTCTTTATATTTTCACACCGTTTCATGTTCCTCGTATTTTTCAGACCTTTTCATGCTCCTACTAGTTTTCCCACCTTTTCATGCTCCTTGTGTTTTTAGCAGATTTTCTTTCTCATCGTATTTTTCACACCTTTTCATGCTCCTCGTATTTTTCACACCTTTAATGCTCCTCGTATTTTTCACACCTTTACATGCTCTTCGTATTTTTCAAGCTTTTCATGCTCTTCGAATTTTTCACACATTTTCATGCACTTCGTGTTTTCCACATTTTTTCATGCTGCTCGTGTTTTTCACAACGTTTCATGCTCTTCATATTTTTAACACCGTTTCATGCTCTTCATATTGCTCACACCTTTTCATGCTCCACATATTTTTCAGAACTTTCATGCTCCTCGTGTTTTTCAGAACCTTTCATGCTCCTCATATTTTTCAGACCTTTTCATGCTCCTCGTATTTTTTAGACCTTTTCATGCTCCTCGTGTTTTTCAGAACTTTTCATGCTCCTCGTATTTTTCACACCTTTTCATGCTCCTCGTATTTTTCACACCTTTTCATGCACTTTGTATTTTTCCAACCTTTTCATGCTCTTTGTATTTTTCACAACTTTTCACGCTCTTCATACTTTTCAAACCATTTCATGCTCTTCATATTTTCACATCTTTTCATGCTCTTCATATTTTACACACCGTTTCATGCTCTTCATATTTTTCACAACTTTTCATGCTCTTCATATTTTTTACATATTTCATGCTCCTCATATTTTTCATACCATTTCATGCTCCTCATATTTTTCACATCTTTTCATGCTCCTCATATTTTTGACACCTTTTAAAGGTCTTCATATTTTTCACACCGTTTCATGTTCCTCGTATTTTTCAGACCTTTTCATGCTCCTACTAGTTTTCCCACCTTTTCATGCACCTCGTATTTTTAGCACATTTTCTTTCTGATCGTATTTTTCACACCTTTTCATGCTCCTCGTATTTTTCACACCTTTAATTCTCCTCGTATTTTTCACACCTTTAAATGCTCTTCGTATTTTTCAAACCTTTTCATGCTCTTCATATTTTTCACACATTTTCATGCACTTCGTTGTTTTCACACCTTTTCATGCTCCTCATATTTTCAGACCTTTTCATACTCCTCGTATTTGCAGACCTTTTCGTACTCCTCGTGTTTTTCACACCATTTCATGCTCCTCATATATTTCACAACTTTTCATGCTCTTCATATTATTGACATATTTTAATGCTCCTCATATTTTTCCCATCTTTTCATGCTCCTCATATTTTTGACACGTTTAAAAGGTCTTCATATTTTTCACACTGTTTCATGATCTTCATATTTTCACACCGTTTCATGCTCTTCAAATTTTTTAGACCTTTTCATGCTCCTGTTTTTTTCACACCTTTTCATGCTCCTCGCAGTTTTCACACCTTTTCATGCTCCTCGTATTTTTCAGACCTTTTCATGCTCCTAATATTGTTCACACCTTTTCATGCTTCTCGTATTTTTCGCACATTTTCTTTCTCATCGTATTTTTCACACCTTTTCATGCTCCTTGTATTTTTCACACCTTTTCATGCTCTTCGTACTTTTCACACCTTTTCATGCTCTTCGTATTTTTCCCACCTTGTCATGCCAGTCGTATTTTTTAGAACTTTTCATGGTCCTCGTATATTTCAGACCTTTACATGCTCCTCGGATTTTTCACATCTTTTCATGCTCCTCGTATTTTACAGACCTTTTCATGCTCCTTGTATTGTTCCCACCTTTTCATGCTCTTCGTGTTTTTCAAACCTTTTCATGCTCTTCGAATTTTTATACATTTTCATGTTCTTCGTGTTTTTCACACATTTTCATGCTCTTCGTGTTTTTTTACAATTTTTCATGCTCCTCATATATTTCACACCTTTTCATGCTCCTCGTATTTTTCACACCTTTTCATGCTCCTCGTATTTTTCTGACCTTTACATGCTCCTCATATTTTATAGACCTTTTCATGCTCCTCATATTTTTCAGATCTTTTCATGGTCCTCGTACTTTCAGACCTTTTTGTGCTCCTCGTATTTTTCACACCTTTTCATGCTTCTCATATATTTAACAACTTTTCATGCTCTTCATATTTTTGACACATTTTCATGCTCCTCCTATTTTTCATACCGTTTCATGCTCCTTATATTTTTCACATCTTTTCATGGTCCTCATATTTCTGACACGTTTTTAAGGTCTTCATGTTTTTCACACCGTTTCATGCTCTTTATATTTTCACACCGTTTCACGCTCCTCACATTTTTTAGACCGTTTCATGCTCCTCATATTTTTCAGACCTTTATATGCTCCTCGTATTTTTCACACCTTTTCATGCTTCTCATATATTTAACAACTTTTCATGCTCTTCATATTTTTGACACATTTTCATGCTCCTCCTATTTTTCATACCGTTTCATGCTCCTTATATTTTTCACATCTTTTCATGGTCCTCATATTTCTGACACGTTTTTAAGGTCTTCATGTTTTTCACACCGTTTCATGCTCTTTATATTTTCACACCGTTTCACGCTCCTCACATTTTTCAGACGATTTCATGCTCCTCATATTTTTGACACCTTTTAATCTCTTCATGTTTTTCACAGATTTTCAGGCTCTTCAATTTTTTGAACACCGCTTCATGCTACTCCTATTTTTCAGACCGTTATAGCCTCCTCATATTTTTGACACCATTTGAAGCTCTTCATATTTTTCACACCTTTTCAGGGTCTTCATGTTTTTGAACACCGCTTCATGCTCCTCCTAATTTTCAGACCATTTCATGTTCCTCATATTTTTGACACCTTTTAAGCTCTTCATATTTTTAACACATTTTCAGGTTCTTCATGTTTTTCAACACCGCTTCATGCTACTCGTATTTTTCAGACCGTTTCATGCTCGTCATAATTTTGACACGATTTGAAGCCCTTCATATTTTTCACACCTTTCAGACTCTTCATGTTTTTGAACACCGTTTCATGCTCCTCCTATTTTTCAGACCATTTCATGCTCCTCATAATTTTGACACCTTTTAAGCTCTTCATATTTTTAACACATTTTCAGGCTCTTCAAGATTTGGAACACCGCTTCATGTAACTCCTATTTTAGACACCATTTGAAGCTGTTCATATTTTTCACACCATTTCAGGCTCTTCATGTTTCTGAACACCGTTTCATGCTACTCATATTTTTACATATTTTGAAACTCTTCATATTTTTCACACCTTTTCAGGCGCTTCAGGTTTTCAACACCGTTTCATGCTCCTAATATTTTTCAGACCGTTTCATGCTCCTCATATTTTTGACACCTTTTGAAGCTCTTCATATTTTTCACACCTTTTCAGTATCTTCAAGTTTTTGAACGCCGCTTCATGCTCCTCATATTATTCACACCTTCTGAAGCTCTTCATATTTTTCACACATTTTCAGGCTCTTCATGTTTTTCAACACCACTTCATGCTCCTCCTATTTTTCAGACCGTTTCATGCTCCTCATATTTTTGACACCTTTTGAAGCTCTTCATATTTTACACACCTTTTCGGGCTCTTCATGTCTTTGAACACGACTTCATTCTCGCCTTTTTTTCAGACCGTTTCATGCTCCTCATATTTTTCACACCTTTTCAGGCTCTTAATGATTTTGAACACCGTTTCATTTTCCTCCTATTTTTCAAACCATTTCATGCTCCTCATATTTTTGACACCTTTTGAAGCGCTTCATATTTTTCACATGTTTTCAGGATCTTGATGCTTTTGAACACCATTTCATGCTCCTCCTATTTTTCAGACCGTTTCATGCTCTTCATGTTTTTCAAGACCGTTTCATGCTCCTCCTATTTTTCAGACCGTTTCATGCACCTCATATTTTCACACGTGTTGAAGCTCTTCAAATTTTGCACACCTTTTCAGGCTCTTCATGTTTTTGAACACCGTTTCATGCTCCTCCTATTTTTAAGACCGTTTCATGCTTCTTATATTTTTGACACCTTTTGAAGCTCTTCATATATTTCACACCTTTTCAGGCTCTTCATGTTTTTCAACACCGCTTCATGCTCCTCCTATTTTTCAGACCATGTCATGCTCCTCATATTTTTGACACCTTTTGAAGCTCTTCATATATTTCACACCTTTTCAGGTTCTTCATGTTTTTGAACAACGCTTCATGCTCCTACTATGTTTCAGATCGTTTCATGCTCCTCATATTTTTGACACTTTTTGAAGCTCTTCATATTTTTTACACCTTTTCAGTCTCTTCATGTTTTTCACACCTTTTCAGGCTCTTCATGTTTTGCAACATCGCTTCATGCTCTTCCTATTTTTCGGACCGTTTGAAACTCCTCCTATTTTTGACACGTTTTTAAGTTCTTCATATTTTTCACACCATTTCAGGTTCTTCATGTTTTTGAACGCCGTTTCATGCTCCTCATATTTTTCAGACTGTTTCATGATCCTCATATTTTTGACACCATTTGAAGCTCTTCATATATTTCACACATTTTCAGGCTCTTCATGTTTTTCACACCTTTTCAGGCTCTTCATGTTTTGCAACACCGCTTCATGCTCCTCCTATTTTTCAGACCGTTTCATGCTCCTCATATTTTTGACAATTTTGAAGCTCTTCATATATTTCACACCTTTTCAGGCTCTTCATGTTTTTGAACACCGTTTCATGCTCCTCCTATTTTTAAGACCGTTTCATGCTTCTTATATTTTTGACACCTTTTGAAGCTCTTCATATATTTCACACCTTTTCAGGCTCTTCATGTTTTTCAACACCTTTCATGCTCCTCGTATTTTTCAGACCGTTTCATTCTCCTCATATTTTTTACACCTATTGAAACTCTTCATATTTTTCACACCTTTTGAAGCTCTTCATGTTTTCACACGTTTTCAGGCTCTTCATGTTTTTCAACACCGCTTCATGCTCCTCCTATTTTTCACACCATTTCATGCTACTCATATTTTTGAAACCTTTTAAGCTTTCATATTTTTAACACATTTTCAGGTTCTTCATGTTTTTGAACACCGCTTCATGCTACTCCTATTTATGAAAACTTTTGAAGCTCTTCATATTTTTCAATCCTTTTCATGCTCCTCATGTTTTTCAACAGCGTTTCATGCTTCTCGTATTTTTCAGACCGGTTCATGCTCGTCATAATTTTGACACGTTTTGAAGCTCTTCATGTTTTCACACATTTTCAGGCTCTTCATGTTTTTCAACACCGCTTCATGCTACTCGTATTTTTCAGACCGTTTCATGCTCGTCATAATTTTGACACGTTTTGAAGCTCTTCATATTTTTCACACCTTTCAGACTCTTCATGTTTTTGAACACCGTTTCATGCTCCTCGTATTTTTCAGACCATTTCATGCTCCTCATAATTTTGACATCTTTTAAGCTCTTCATATTTTTAACACATTTTCAGGCTCTTCAAGATTTGGAACACCACTTCATGCTACTCCTATTTTAGACACCATTTGAAGCTGTTCATATTTTTCACACCTTTTCAGGTTCTTCATGTTTTTCAACATCGATTCATTCTCGTCCTATTTTTCAGACCGTTTCATGCTCCTCATATTTTTAAAACCTTTTGAAGCTCTTCATGTTTTTCACACCTTTGCAGGCTCTTCATGTTTTGAACACCGCTTCATGCTCCTCCTATTTTTCAGACCGCTTCATGCTCCTCATATTTTTGACACCTTTTGAAGCTCTTCATATATTTCACCAAATTTCATGCTCTTCATGATTTTGAACAGCGCTTCGTGCTCCTGCTATTTTTCAGACCGTTTCATGCTCCTCATATTTTTGCTACGTTTTGAAGGCTTCATATTATTCACACCTTTCAGGCTCTTCATGTTTTTGAACACCCTTCCATGCTCAACCTATTTTTCAGACCGTTTCATGCACCTCATATTTTCACACGTGTTGAAGCTCTTCAAATTTTGCACACCTTTTCAGGCTCTTCATGTTTTTGAACACCGTTTCATGCTACTCCTATTTGACACCTTTTGAAGCTCTTCATATTTTTCACACCTTTTCATGCTCTTCATGTTTTTCAACACCGTTTCATGCTCCTCCTATTTTCAGACTGTTTCATGCTCCTCATATTTTTGACACCTTTTCAGGCTCTTAATGATTTTGAACACCGTTTCATACTCCTCTTATTTTTCAGACAGTTTCATGCTCCTCATATATTTGACACCTTTTGAAGCTCTTCATATTTTTCACACCTTTTCGGGCTCTTCATGTTTTTGAACACCACTTCATGCGCCTCCTAGTTTTCAGACCGTTTCATGCTCCTCATATTTTGACACCTTTTTAATCTCTTCATATTTTTCACACCTTTTCATGCTCTTCATGTTGTTCAACACCGTTTCATACTCCTCTTATTTTTCAGAATGTTTCGTGCTCCTCATATTTTGACACCTCTTGAAGCTCTTCATATTTTTCACATCTTTTCAGTATCTTCAAGTTTTTGAACACCGTTTCATGCTCCTCCTATTTTTCAGACCGTTTCCTGCTCCTCATATTTTTGACAACTTTTGGAGCTCTTCATATTTTTCACACCTTTTCAGGCTCTGCATGTTTTGAACACTCCTTCATGCTCCTCCTATGTTTCAGACCGTTTCATGCTCCTCATATTTTTTCACCTTTTGAAGCTCTTCATATGTTTCACACATTTTCAGACCCTTCATGTTTTTCAACACCGCTTTATGCTGCACCTATTTTTCAGATCAGTTTCATGCTCCTCATATTTTTGATACTTTTTGAACCTCTTCATATTTTTCACACCTTGTCAGGCTCTTCATGTTTTTGAACACCGCTTCATGCTCCACATATTTTTAAGACCGTTTCATGCTCCTCATATTTTTCACACATTTTCAGGCTCTTCATGTTTTTGAACACCATTTCATGCTTCTCATATTTATGACACCTTTTGAAGCTCTTCATGTATTTCACTTCTCTTCAGGCTCTTCGTGGTTTTCAACACCATTACATGCTCCTCCTATTTTTCAGACCATTTCATGCTCCTCATATTTTTCACACCTTTTGAAGCTCTTCATATTTTTCAAACCTTTTCAGGCTCTCCATGTTTTTCAGCACCATTTGATGCTCCTTCTATTTTCAGACTGTTTCATGATCCTAATATTTTTCACACCTTTTCAGACTATTCATTTTTTTCAACTCCACTTCATGCTCCTCCTATTTTTCAGACCGTTTCATGTTCCTCCTATTTGTGACACTTTTGAATCTCTTCATATATTTCACACCTTTCCAGGCTCTTCATGTTTTTCAACACCGCTTCATGCTCCTCCTATTTTTGAGACCGTATCATGCTCCTCATATTTTTGACACATTTTGAAGCTCTTCATGTTTTTCAACTCCGCTTCATGCTCCTTCTATTTTTGACACCTTTTGAAGCTCTTCATATTTTTCACACATTTTCAGGCTCTTCATGTTTTTCAACACCGTTTCATGCTCCTCCTATTTTTAAGACCGTCTCATGCTTCTTATATTTTTGACACATTTTGAAGCTCTTCATATATTTCACACCTTTTCAGGCTCTTCATGTTTTTCAACACCGCTTCATGCTCCTCCTATTTTTCAGACCATGTCATGCTCCTCATATTTTTGACACCTTTTGAAGCTCTTCATATATTTCACACCTTTTCAGGCTCTTCATGTTTTTGAACAACACTTCATGCTCCTACTATGTTTCAGATCGTTTCATGCTCCTCATATTTTTGACACTTTTTGAAGCTCTTCATATATTTTACACCTTTTCAGGCTCTTCATGTTTTTCACACCTTTTCAGGCTCTTCATGTTTTTCAACACCCCTTCATGCTCTTCCTATTTTTCGGACCCTTTGAAATTCCTCCTATTTTTGACACGTTTTTAAGTTCTTCATATTTTTCACACCATTTCATGTTCTTCATGTTTTTGAACGCCGTTTCATGCTCCTCATATTTTTCAGACTGTTTCATGATCCTCATATTTTTGACACCATTTGAAGCTCTTCATATATTTCACACATTTTCAGGCTCTTCATGTTTTTCACACCTTTTCAGGCTCTTCATGTTTTTTAACACCGCTTCATGCTCCTCCTATTTTTCAGACCGTTTCATGCTCCTCATATTTTTGACAATTTTGAAGCTCTTCATGTATTTCACACATTTTCAGGCTCTTCATGTTTTTCAACACCGCTTCTTACTCCTCCTATTCTTCAGAACTTTTCATGCTCCTCATGTTTTTGACACCTTTTGAAGCTCTTCATATATTTCACACCTTTTCAGGCTCCTCATGTTTTTCAACACCACGTCATGCTCCTCCTGTTTTTCAGACCGTTTCATTCTCATTATATTATTGACAAGTTTTGAAGCTCTTCATATTTTTAACACCTTTTCAGGCTCTTCATTTTTTTGAAGACCGTTTCATGCTCCCCCTAATATTCAGAGCGTTTTCTGCTCCTCATATTTTTGACACCTTTTGAAGCTCTTCATATATTTCACACCTTTTCAGGCTGTTTATGTTTTTTAACACCGCTTCATGCTGCTCCTATTTTTCAGACCGTTTCATGCTCCTCATATATTTGACACGTTTTGAAGTTCTTCATATATTTCACAACTTTTCAGGCTCTTCTTTTTTTCAACACCGATTCTTGCTCCTCCTATTATTCAGACCGTTTCATGTTCCTCATATTTTTGACAACTTTTGAAGCGCTTCATGTTTTTCACACCTTTTCAGGCTCTTCACTTTTCAACACCACTTCATGCTCCTCCTATTTTTCAGACCGTTTCATGCTCCTCATATTTTTGACACCCTTGAAGCTCTTCATATATTTTACACCTTTTGAGGCTCTTCATCTTTTTCACACCTTTTCAGGCTCTTCATGTATTTCAACACCGTTTCATACTCCTCTTATTTTTCAGAATGTTTCGTGCTCCTCATATTTTGACACCTCTTGAAGCTCTTCATATTTTTCACATCTTTTCAGTATCTTCAAGTTTTTGAACACCGTTTCATGCTCCTCCTATTTTTCAGACCGTTTCCTGCTCCTCATATTTTTGACACCTTTTGAAGCTCTTCATATTTTTAACACCTTTTGAAGCTCTTCATAGATTTGACACGTTTTCAGGCTCTTCATGTTTTTGAACACCGCTTCATGCTCCTCCTATTTTTCAGACCGTTTCATGCTCCTCCTATTTTTCAGACCGTTTCATGCTCCTCATAATTTTGACACCTTATTAATCTCTTCAGATTTTTCACAGTTTTTCAGGCTCTTCATGTGTTTCAACACTGCTTCATTCTCCTCCTATTTTTCAGACAGTTTCATTCTCCTCATATTTTTGACACCTTTGAAGCTCTTCATATATTTCAAACGTTTTACGGCTCTTCATGTTTTTCAACACCGCTTCATGCTCCTCCTATTTTTCAGACCGTTTTATGCTCCTCATAATTTTAACACCCTTGAAGCTCTTCATATTTTTCAAACCTTTTCAGGCTCTTCATGTTTTTCAACACCGCTTCATGCTCCTATTTTTCACATCGTTTTATGATCCTCATATTTTTGACACATTATGAAGCTCTTCATATTTTTCACACCTTTTCAGGCTCTTCATGTTTTTGAACACCGCTTCATGCTCCTCCTATTTTTCAGACCGATTCATGCTCCTCATATTTTTGAAACCTTTTGAAGCTCGTCATATTTTTCACACCTTTTCAGGCTCTTCATGTTTTTCAACACCGCTTCATTCTCCTCCTATTTTTCACATCGTTTTATGATCCTCATATTTTTGACACATTATGAAGCTCTTCATATTTTTCACACCTTTTCAGGCTCTTCATGTTTTTGAACAGCGCTTCATGCTCCTCCTATTTTTCAGACTGATTCATGCTCCTCATGTTTTTGAAACCTTTTGAAGCTTTTCGTATTTTTCACACCTTTTCAGGGTTTCATGTTTTGAACACCGCTTCATGCTCCTCCTATTTTTCAGACTGTTTTATGCTCCTCATATATTTGACACCTTTTGAAGCTCTTCATATATTTCACACCTTTTCAGGCTCTTCATGTTGTTTAACAACGCTTTTTGCTCCTCTATTTTTCAGATAGTTTCATGTTCCTCCTATTGTTCAGAACTTTTCATGCACCTCATATTTTTCACACCTTTTGAAGCTCTTCATATTTTTCACACCTTTTCAGGCTCTTCATGTTTTTCAACACTGCTTCATGCTCCTCCTATTTTTCACATCGTTTTATGATCCTCATATTTTTGACACATTATGAAGCTCTTCATATTTTTCACACCTTTTCAGGCTCTTCATGTTTTTGAACACCGCTTCATGCTCCTCCTATTTTTCAGACCGATTCATGCTCCTCATATTTTTGAAACCTTTTGAAGCTTTTCATATTTTTCACACCTTTTCATGGTTTCATGTTTTGAACACCGCTTCATGCTCCTGCTATTTTTTAGACCGTTTCATGCTCCACATATTTTTGACACCTTTTGAAGCTCTTTATATTTTTCACATCTTTTCAGGCTCTTCATGTTTTTCAACACCGCTTCATGCTCCTACTATTTTTCAGTCGTTTCATGCTCCTAATATTTTGACACCTTTTGAAGCTCTTCATATTTTTGACACCTTTTCAGGCTCTTCATGTTTTTGAAAACCGCTTCATGCTCTTCCTATTTTTCAGACTGTTTCATGCACCTCATATTATTGACACCTTTTGAAGCTCTTCATATTTTTCACACCTTTTCAGTCTTTTCATGTTTTTGATGACCGCTTCATGCTCCTCCTATTTTTCAGACCGTTTCATGCTCATCTCATTTTTGACACCTTTTGAAGCTCTTTATATTTTTCACACCTTTTGAAGCTCTTCATATTTTTCAGATTTATGAAGCTCTTCATATTTTTCACACGATTTCAGACTCTTCATGTTTTTCAACACTGCTTCATGCTCCTCCTATTTTTCAGAACGTTTCATACTCCTCATATTTTTGACACCTTTAGAAGCTCTTCATATTTGTCACAGCTTTTCAGGCTCTTCATGTTTTTCAACACCGCTTCATGCTCCTCTATTTTTCTGACCGTTTCATTCTCCTCATATTTTTGACACGTTTTGAAACTCTTCATATATTTCACACCTTTTCAGGCTCTTCATATTTTTCCACACCACTTCATGCTCCTCCTTTTTTGCAGACCGTTTCATGCTCCTCATGTATTTCACGCCTTTTGAAGCTCTTCATATTTTTACCACCTTTTCCGGTTCTCCATGTTTTTGATCACCGTTTCATGCTCCTCCTATTTTTCAGACCGTTTCATGCACCTCATATTTTTCACACCTTTTGAAGCTCTTCATATTTTTCACATTTTTTCAGGCTCTTCATGTTTCTCAACACCGCTTCATGATCCTCCTATTTTTCAGACCGTTTCATGCTCCTCATATTTTTGACACCTTTTGAAGCTCTTCATATTTTTCCCACCTTTTCAGGCTCTTCATGTTTTTGAACACCGGTTCATGCTCCTCCTATTTTTCAGACCGTTTCATACTCCTCATATTTTTGACACCTTTTGAAGCTCTTCATATTTTTCACACCTTTTCAGGATCTTCATGTTTTTGAACACTGCTTCATGCTCCTCTTATTTTTCAGACCGTTTAATGCTCCTCATGTATTTCACACCTTTGAAGCTCCTCATATTTTTCACGCCTTTTCAGGCTCTTCATGTTTTTGAACACAGCTTCATGTTCCTCCTATTTTTCAGACCGTTTCATGCTCCTCATATTTTTGACACCTTTTGAAGCTCTTTATATTTTTCACACCTTTTGAAGCTCTTCATATTTTTCACACGTTTTCAAACTCTTCATGTTTTTCAACACCGCTTCTTGCTCCTCCTGTTTTTCATTCGGTTTCAGCTCCTCATGTTTTTGACACCTTTTCAGGCTCTTCATATTTTGCACACTTTTTCAGGCTCTTCATGTTTTTCAACACCGCTTCATGATCCTCCTATTTTTCAAACCGCTTCATGCTCATCTCATTTTTGACACCTTTTGAAGCTCTTCGTATTTTTCACACTTTTTCAACCTCTTCATGTTTCTCAACACCACTTCATGCTCCTCCTATTGTTCAGACCATTTCATGCTCCTCATATGTTTGACATGTTTTGAGTCTCTTCATATTTTTCACATCTTTTCAGGCTCTTCATATTTTTGAACACCGTTTCATGCTCCTCCTATTTTTCAGACCATTTCATGCTCCTCCTATATTTCACACCTTTTGAAGCTCTTCCTATTTTTCACACCTTTTCAGGCTCTTCATGTTTTTGAACACCGTTTTATGCTGCTCCTATTTTTCAGACCGTTTCATGCTCCTCATATATTTTAAAGCTTTTGAATCTCTTCATATTTTTACCACCTTTTCAGGCTGTTCATGTTTTTCAATACCGCTTCATGATCCTCCTATTTTTCAGATCGTTTCATGCTCCTGATATTTTTCACAACTTTTGAAACTCTTCATTTTTTTCACACCTTTTCAGGCTCTTCATATTTTTGAACACCGCTTCATGCTCCTCCGATTTTTCAGACCGTTTCATGCTCCTCATGTATTTCACACCTTTTGAAGCTCTTCATATTTTTCACACCTTTTCCGGCTCTTCATGTTTTTGAACAACGCTTCATGCTCCTCCTATTTTTCAGACCGTTTCATTCTCCTCATATTTTTCACACCTTTTGAAGTTCTTCCTAAATTTCACACCTTTTCAGGCTCTTCATGTTTTTCAACAACGCTTCATGCTCCTCCTATTTTTCACACGGTTTAATGCTCCTCATGTATTTCACACCTCTTGAAGCTCTTCATATTTTTCACATCTTTTCAGGCTCTTCATGTTTTTGAACACCGCTTCATGCTCCTCCTATATTTCACACCGTTTCTTAATCTTCATATTTTTGACACATTTTGAAGCTCTTCGTATTTTTCACACCTTTTCAGGCTCTTCATGTTTATGAACAAAGTTTCATGCTCCTCCTATTTTTCAAACTGTTTCAAGCTTCTCATATTTTTGACACATTTTGAAGCTCTTCATATTTTTCAGACCTTTTCAGGCTCTTCATGTTGTTGAACACGGTTTCATGCTTTTCCTATGTTTCAGACCGTTTCATGCTCCTCATATTTTTGACACCTTTTGAAGCTCTTCATATTTTTGACACCTTTTGAAGCTCTTCATATTTTTCACACCTTTTCAGCCTCTTCATGTTTTTCAACACCGTTTCATGCTCCTCCAATTTTTCAGAACGTTTCCTGCTCCTCATATTTTTGACACCTTTTGAAGCTCTTCACATTTTTCACACCTTTTCAGGCTCTTCATGTTTTTGAACACCGTTTCATGCTCCTCATATTTTTCAGACTGTTTCATGCTCCTCATATTTTTCACACCTTTTGAAGCTCTTCATATTTTTCACACCTTTTCAGGCTCTTAATGTTTTTCAGCACAGTTTCATGCTCCTCCTATTTTTCAAACCGTTTCAAGCTTCTCATATTTTTGACACCTTTTGAAGCTCTTCATATTTTTCACACCTTTTCAGGCTCTTCATGTTGTTGAACACGGTTTCATGCTTCTCCTATGTTTCAGACCGTTTCATGCTCCTCATATTTTTGACACCTTTTGAAGCTCTTCATATTTTTCACACCTTTTCAGGCTCTTCATGTTGTTGAACACGGTTTCATGCTTCTCCTATGTTTCAGACCGTTTCATGCTCCTCATATTTTTGACACCTTTTGAAGCTCTTCATATTTTTCACACCTTTTCGGGCTCTTCATGTTTTTGAACACTGCTTCATACTCCCCCTATTTTTCAGACCGTTCCCTTCTCTTCATATTTCTGACACTTTTTGAAGTTCTTCATATTTTTCACACATTTTCAGGCTCTTCATGTTTTTGAACATGGTTTCATGCTCCTCCTATTTTTCAGACCGTTTCATGCTCCTCATATTTTTGACTCGTTTTGAAACTCTTTATATTTTTCACACCTTTTCAGGCTCTTCATGTTTTTCAACAGTGCCTCATGCTCCTCATAATTTTCAGACCGTTTCATGCTCCTCATATTTTTGACACATTTTGAAGCTCTTCATATTTTTGACACCTTTTCACGCTCTTCATGTTTTCAACACCGCTTCATGCTCCTCCTATTTTTCAGACCGTTCATGCCCCTCATATTTTTGATACCATTTGAACCTCTTCATATTTTTGACACCTTTTCAGATTCTTCATGTTTTTGAACACCGCTTCATGCTCCTCCTATTTTTCAGACCGTTTCATGCTCCTCATATTTTTGACACCTTTTGAAGCTCTTCGTATTTTTCACAAGTTTTCAAGCTCTTCATGTTTTGAACACCACTTCATGCTCCTCTTATTTTTGAGATCGTATCATGCTCCTCATATTTTTCACACCTTTTGAAGCTCTTCACATTTTTAACACCTTTTCAGCCTCTTCATGTTTTTCACCACCGCTTCATGCTCCTCCTGATTTTCAGATCGTTTCATGCTCCTCATCTTTTGACACCTTTTGAAGCTCTTCATATTTTTGACACCTTTTGAAGCTCTTCATATATTTGACACCATTTGAAGCTCTTCATATTTTTCACAACTTTTCAGGCTCTGCATATTTTTGAACACCGTTTCATGCTACTCCTATATTTCAGACCGATTCTTGCTGCTCATATATTTGACACCTTTTGAAGCTCTTCATATTTTTAACACCTTTTCAGGCTCTTCATGTTTTTCAACACCGCTTCATGCTCCTCCTATTTTTCAGACCGTTTCATGCTCCTCATATTTTTGACACCTTTAGAAGCTCTTCATATTTTTCACACATTTTGAGGCTCTTCATGTTTCTCAACACCGCTTCCTGCTCCTCCTCTTTTTCAGACCGTTTCATGCTCCTCATATTTTTGACACATTTTGAAGCTCTTCATATTTCTCACAGCTTTTCAGGCTCTTCATGTTGTTCAACACCCTTTCTTGCTCCTCCTATTTTTCCGACCGTTTCATGCTCCTCATATTTTTGACACCTTTTGAAGCTCTTCATATTTTTCACTACTTTTCAGGGTCTTCCTGTTTTTGAACACCGCTTCATGCTCCTCCTATTTTTCAGAACTTTTCATGCTCCTCATATTTTTGACACCTTTTGAAGCTCTTCATATTTTTCACACCTCTTCAGGCTCTTCATGTTTTTGAACACCATTTCATGCTCCTCCTATTTTACAGACCGTTTCATTCTCCTCATATTTTTGACACCTTTTGAAGCTGTTCATATATTTCACACCTTTTCAGGCTTTTCATTATTTTCAACACCACTTCATGCTCCTCTTATTTTTCAGACCGTTTCATGCTCATCTCATTTTGACACCTTTTGAAGCTCTTCATGTTTTTCACATCTTCTGAAGCTCTTAATATTTTTCACAAATTTTCAGGCTCTTTATGATTTTCAACACCGTTTCATGCTCCTCCTATTTTTCAGACCGTTTCATGTTCATCTCATTTTGACACCTTTTGAAGCTCTTCATAGTTTTCACACCTTTTGAAGCTCTTCATATTTTTCATATTTTTGAAGTTCTTCATAATTTCACACGTTTTCAGACTCTTCATGTTTTTCAACACCGCTTCATGCTCCTCCTATTTTTCAAACCGTATCATGCTCCTCATATTTTTCACACTTTTTGAAGCTCTTCGTATTTTTCACACGTTTTCAGGCTCTTCATGTTTTTGAACACCACATCATGCTCCTTCTATTTTTCAGAGAGTTTCATGCTCCTCATGTATTTCACACCTTTTGAAGCTCTTCATATTTTTCACACGTTTTCAGGCTCTTCATGTTTTTGAACACCGCTTCATGCTTCACCTATTTTTCAGACCGTTTAATACTCCTCATGTATTTCACACTTTTTGAAGCTCTTCATATATTTCACACCTTTTCAGTCTCTTCCTTTTTTTCAACACCAGATCATACTCCTTCTATTTTTCAGACCGTTTCATGCTCATTTCATTTTTGAAACCTTTTGAAATCTTCATATTTTTCACACCTTTTTTTTGCTCTTCATGTTTTTGAACATCACTTCATGCTCCTCCTATTTTACAGACCGTTTCATTCTCCTCATATTTTTGACACCTTTTGAAGCTCTTCATATTTCTCACACGTTTTCAGGCTCTTCATGATTTTCAACACCGATTCATGCTCCTCCTCTTTTTCAGACCGTTTCATGCTCCTCATATTTTTGACACCTTTTGAATCTCCTCATATTTTTTACACCTTTTGAAGCTCTTCATGTATTTCACACTTTTTCAGGCTCTTCATGTTTTTCAACACGGCTTCATGCTCCTCCTATTTTTCAGACCGTATCATGCTCCTCATATTTTTCACACTTTTTGAAGCTCTTCGTATTTTTCACACGTTTTCAGGCTCTTCATGTTTTTGAACACCACATCATGCTCCTTCTATTTTTCAGAGAGTTTCATGCTCCTCATGTATTTCACACCTTTTGAAGCTCTTCATATTTTTCACACCTTTTCAGGCTCTTCATGTTTTTGAACATTTCTTCATGATCCTCCTATTTTTCAGACTGTTTCATGCTCCTCATATTTTTGACACCTTTTGAAGCTCTTCATATTTTTCACACCTTTTCAGGCTCTTCATGTTTTTGAACACCGCTTCATGCTCCTCCTATTTTTCAGACCGTTTCATGCTCCTCATATTTTTGACAACTTTTGAAGCTTTTCATATTTTTCACACCTTGTCAGGATCTTCAAATTTTTCAACACCACTTCATGCTCCTCCTTTTTTGCAGACCGTTTCATGCTCCTCATATTTTTGACACATTTTGAAGCTCTTCATATTTTTGACACCTTTTCAGGCTCTTCATGTTTTTGAACACCGCTTCATGATCCTCCTATTTTTCAGACCTTTTCATGATCCTTGTATTTTTGACACCTTTTGAAGTTCTTCATATTTTGCACACATTTTCAAGCTCTTCGTGTTTTTGAACACCGCTTCATGATCCTCCTATTTTTCTGACCTTTTAATGCTCCTCATATTTTTGACAACTTTTGAAGCTCTTCATATTTTTCACAACTTTTCTGGCTTTTCCTGTTTTTTAACACCGCTTCATGCTCCTCCTATTTTTCAAACCGTTTAATGCACCTCATGTATTTCACACCTTTTGAAGCTCTTCATATTTTTCACACCTTTTAAAGCTCTTCATATTTTTCACACGTTTTCAGGCTCTTCATGTATTTCAACACCACCTCATGCTCCTCCTATTTTTCAGACGGTTTCATGTTCTTCATATTTTTGACCCCTTTTGAAGCTCTTCATATTTTTCACAAATTTTCAGGCTCTTCATGTTTTTGAACACTGCTTCTTGCTCCTCCTAAATTTCATAGAGTTTCATACGCCTCATGTATTTCACACCTTTTGAAGGTCTTCATATTTTTCACACCTTTTCAGGCTCTTGATGTTTTTCAACACTGCTTCTTGCTCCTCCTAATTTTCAGAGAGTTTCATGCGCCTCATGTATTTCACACCTTTTGAACCTCTTCATATTTTTCACAAGTTTTCAGGCTCTTCATGTTTTTGAACACTGCCTCTTGCTCCTCCTAATTTTCAGAGAGTTTCATGCGCCTCATGTATTTCACACCTTTTGAAGCTCTTCATATTTTTCACAAGTTTTCAGGCTCTTCATGTTTTTGAACAGTGCTTCTTGCTCCTCCTATTTTTCAGATTGTTTCATGCTCCTCATGTATTTCACACCTTTTGAAGCCTTTCATATTTTTCACACCTTTTCAGGCTCTTCATGTTTTTGCACACCACTTCATGGTTCTCCTATTTTTCAGCCCGTTACATGCTCCTCATGTATTTCACGCCTTTTGAAGCTCTTCATATTTTTCACATCTTTTCAGGCTTTTCATATTTTTGATCAGCATTTCATGCTTCTCCTATTTTTCAGACCGTTTCATGCTCCTCATATTTTTGACACCTTTTAAAGCTCCTCATATTTTTCACACCTTTTCAGGCTCTTCAAATTTTTCAACACCACTTCATGCTCCTCCTTTTTGCAGACCTTTTCATGCTCCTCATATTTTTCACACCTTTTAAAGCTCTTCATATTTTTCACACCTTTTCAGTCTCTTCATTTTTTTCAACACCAATTCATGCTCCTCCTATTTTTCAAACCGTTTCATGCTCATCTCATTTTTGACACCTTTTGAAGCTTTTCATATTTTTCAAAACTTTTCAGGCTCTTCATGTTTTTGAACACCACTTCATGCTCCTCATATTTTTGAGACCGTTTCATTCTCCTCATATTTTTGACACCTTTTGATGCTCTTCATATTTTTCACACCTTTTCAGGCTCTTCATGTTTTTCAAAACCAGTTCAAGCTCCTCCTATTTTTCAGAACGTTTCATGCTCATCTCATTTTTGACACATTTGAAGCTCTTCATATTTTTCACACCTTTTGAAGCTCTTCATATTTTTCACACGTTTTTATTCTCTTCATGTTTTTCAACACCGCTTCATGCTCCTCCTATTATTCAGAACGTTTCATTCTCCTCATATTTTTGACACCTTTTGAAGGTCTTCATATATTTCACACCTTTTCAGCCTCTTCTTTTTTTTCAACACCACTTCATGTTCCTCTTATTTTTCAGACCGTTTCATGCTCATCCCATTTTTGACATATTTGAAGCTCTTCATATTTTTCACACCTTTTGAAGATCTTCATATTTTTCACAACTTTTCAGGCTCTTCATGTTTTTCAACACCGATTCATGCTCCTCCTCTTTTTCAGACCGTTTCATGCTCCTCATATTTTGACACATTTTGAAGCTCTTCATATTTTTCACACCTTTTCAGGCTATTCATGTTTTTGAACACCGCTTCATGCTCCTCCTATTTTTCAGACTGTTTCATGCTCCGCATATTTTTACCACCTTATGAAACTTTTCATATTTTTCACACATTTTCTGGCTGTTCAAGTTTTTCAACACCACTTCATGCTCCTCCTTTTTTGCAGACCGTTTCATGCTCCCCATATTTTTTACACCTTTTGAATCTCTTAATATTTTTCACACGTTTTCAGGCTCTTCATGGTTTTCAAGACCGCTTCATGCTCCTCCTATTTTTCAGACCATTTCATGCTCCTCATATTTTTGACACTTTTTGAAGCTCTTCATATTTTTCACACCTTTTCAGACTCTTCATGTTTTTGAACACCACTACATGCTCCTCCTATTTTTCAGATCGTTTCATGCTCCTCATGTATTTCACACCTTTTGAAGCTCTTCATATATTTCAAAGCTTTTCAAGCTCTTCATGTTTTTCAACAAAGCTTCATGCTCCTCATATTTTTCAGACCTTTTCATGCTTCCCATATTTTTTATACCTTTTGAAGCTCTTCATATTTTTCACACTATTTCAGACTTTTCATGTTTTTCAACACCGCTTCATGCTCCTATTATTTTTCAGACCTTTTCATGCTCCTCATATTTTTGACACGTTTTGAGGCTTGTCCTATTTTTCACACCTTTAAAGGCTCTTCATGTTTTTGAACACCGCTTCATCCTCCTCCTCTTTTTAAGACCGTTTCATGCTTCTCATATTTTTGACACCTTTTGAAGCTCTTCATATTTTTCACACCTTTTCCGGCTCTTTATGTTTTTGAACACCGCTTCATGATCCTCCTATTTTTCAGACCATTTCATGCTCCTCATATTTTTGACACCTTTTGAAGTTCTTCATATTTTTCACACGTTTTCAGTCTCTTCATGTTTTTGAACACCGCTTCATGCTCCTCCTATTTTTCATACCGTTTCATGTTCCTCATATTTTTGACACCTTTTGAAGCTTTTCATATTTTTCACACCTTTTCAGGGTCTTTATTTTTTTCAACACCTTTTCATGAACCTCCTTTTTTTCAGACCGTTTCATGCTCATCTAATTTTTGACACCTTTTGAAGCTCTTAATATTTTGCACACCTTTTGAAGCTCTTCATATTCTTCACACGTTTTCAGGCTCTTCATGTTTTTCAACACCGCTTCATGCTGCTTCTATTTTTCAGACCGTTTCATGCTCCTCATATTTTTGACACGTTTTGAAGCTCTTCATATTTTTCACACCTTTTCAGGCTCTTCATGTTTTTGAACACCGCTTCAGGCTCCTCCTATTTTTCACACCGTTTCATGCTCCTCATATATTTGACACCTTTTTAAGCTCTTCATATTTTTCACACCTTTTCCTGCTCTTCATCTTTTTCAAAACCGTTTCATGCTCATCCTGTTTTTCAGAGTGTTTCATGCTCCTCATATGTTTGACACCTTAAGAAGCTCTTCATATTTTTCACACCTTTTCAGGCTCTTCATGTTTCTCAAGACCGTTTCATGCTCATATTATTTTTCAGAACGTTTCATGCTCCTCATATTTTTGACACCTTTTGAAGCTCTTCGTATTTTTCACACCTTTTCAGGCTCTTCTTATTTTTCAACACCACTTCATGATCCTCCTATTTTTCAGACCGTTTCATGCTCCTCATATATTTGACACCTTTTGAAGCTCTTCATATTATTCACAACTTTTCAGGCTCTTCATGTTTTTCATCACCGTTTCATGCTGCTTCTATTTTTCAGACCGTTTCATGCTCCTCATATTTTTCACATCTTTTGAAGCTCTTCATATTTTTACACCTTTTCAGGCTCTTCATGTTTTTGACGACAGCTTCATGCTCCTCCTGTTTTTCAGACCGTTTCATGCTCCTCACATTTTTGACACCTTTTGAAGCTCTTAATATTTTTCAGACCTTTTCATGCTTTTCATCTTTTTCAAAACCGTTTCATGGTCCTCCTATTTTTCAGACTGTTTCATGCTCCTCCTATGTTTGACACCTTTTGAATCTCTTCATATTTTTCACACCTTTTCAGGCTCTTCATGTTTGTCAACACCGCTTCATGATCCTCCTATTTTTCAGACCATTTCATCCTCCTGATATATTTGACACCTTTTGAAGCTCTTCATATTATTCACAACTTTTCAATCTCTTCATGTTTTCAAAAATAATTCATGCTCCTCCTGTTTTTCAGACCGTTTCATGCTCCTCATATATTTGACACCTTTTGAAGCTCTTCATATTTTTCACAACATTTCAATCTCTTCATGTTTTCAACAACACTTCATGCTCATATTATTTTTCAGACTGTTTCATGCTCCTCATATTTTTGACACATTTTGAAGCTCTTCATATTTTTCACAGCTTTTCCGGCGCTTCATGTTTTTCAACACCGCTTCATGCTCCTGCTATTTTTCAGACCGTTTCATACTCATCTCATTTTTGACACTTTTTGAAGCTCTTCATATTATTCACAACTTTGAAGCTCTTCATATTTTGAACACCGTTTCATGCTCCTCCTATTTTTCAGACCGTTTCATGCTCCTCATGTATTTCACACCTTTTGAAGCTCTTCATATTTTTCACACCTTTTGAAGCTCTTCATATTTTTCACATTTTTGAAGCTCTTCATAATTTTCACACGTTTTCAGATTCTTCATGTTTTTCAACACCGCCTCATGCTCCTGCTATTTTTCCGACCGTTTCATACTCCTCATATTTTTGACACGTATTGAGTCTCTTCATATTTTTCATACCTTTTCAGGCTCTTCATGTTTTTGAACACCACTTCATCCTCCTCCTATATTTAAGACCGTTTCCTGCTCCTCATATTTTTGACACCTTTTGAAGCTCTTCATATTTTTCACATTTTTGAAGCTCCTCATATTTTTCACACGTTTTCAGGCTCTTCATGTTTTTGAACACCACTTCATGCTACTCCTATTTTTCAGACCTTTTCATGCTCCTCAGGTATTTCACACATTTTGAAGCTCTTCATATTTTTCACACCTTTTCAGGCTCTTCATGTTTTTGAACACCGCTTCATGCTCCTCTTATTTTTCAGACCGTTTCATGCTCCTCATGTATTTAACACCTTTTGAAGCTATACATATTTTCCATACCTTTTCAGACTGTTCATGTTTTTCAACACCGCTTCATTCTCCTCCTATTTTTCACCGTTTCATGCCCCTCATATTTTCCACACATTTTGAAGCTGTTCATATTTTTCACACCTTTTCAGGCACTTCATGTTTTTCAACACCGCTTCATGCTCCTCCTATTTTTCAGACCGTTTCATGCTCCTCATGTATTTCACACCTTTTGAAGCTCTTCATATTTTTCACACCTTTTCAGGCTCTTCATGTTTTTGAACACCGCTTCAGGCTCCTCCTATTTTTCACACCGTTTCATGCTCCTCATATATTTGACACCTTTTTAAGCTCTTCATATTTTTCACACCTTTTCCTGCTCTTCATCTTTTTCAAAACCGTTTCATGCTCATCCTGTTTTTCAGAGTGTTTCATGCTCCTCATATGTTTGACACCTTAAGAAGCTCTTCATATTTTTCACACCTTTTCAGGCTCTTCATGTTTGTCAAGACCGTTTCATGCTCATATTATTTTTCAGAACGTTTCATGCTCCTCATATTTTTGACACCTTTTGAAGCTCTTCGTATTTTTCACACCTTTTCAGGCTCTTCTTATTTTTCAACACCACTTCATGATCCTCCTATTTTTCAGACCGTTTCATGCTCCTCATATATTTGACACCTTTTGAAGCTCTTCATATTATTCACAACTTTTCAGGCTCTTCATATTTTTCATCACCGTTTCATGCTGCTTCTATTTTTCAGACCGTTTCATGCTCCTCATATTTTTCACATCTTTTGAAGCTCTTCATATTTTTACACCTTTTCAGGCTCTTCATGTTTTTGACGACAGCTTCATGCTCCTCCTGTTTTTCAGACCGTTTCATGCTCCTCACATTTTTGACAACTTTTGAAGCTCTTAATATTTTTCAGACCTTTTCATGCTTTTCATCTTTTTCAAAACCGTTTCATGGTCCTCCTATTTTTCAGACTGTTTCATGCTCCTCCTATGTTTGACACCTTTTGAATCTCTTCATATTTTTCACACCTTTTCAGGCTCTTCATGTTTGTCAACACCGCTTCATGATCCTCCTATTTTTCAGACCATTTCATCCTCCTGATATATTTGACACCTTTTGAAGCTCTTCATATTATTCACAACTTTTCAATCTCTTCATGTTTTCAAAAATAATTCATGCTCCTCCTGTTTTTCAGACCGTTTCATGCTCCTCATATATTTGACACCTTTTGAAGCTCTTCATATTTTTCACAACATTTCAATCTCTTCATGTTTTCAACAACACTTCATGCTCATATTATTTTTCAGACTGTTTCATGCTCCTCATATTTTTGACACATTTTGAAGCTCTTCATATTTTTCACAGCTTTTCCGGCGCTTCATGTTTTTCAACACCGCTTCATGCTCCTGCTATTTTTCAGACCGTTTCATACTCATCTCATTTTTGACACTTTTTGAAGCTCTTCATATTATTCACAACTTTGAAGCTCTTCATATTTTGAACACCGTTTCATGCTCCTCCTATTTTTCAGACCGCTTCATGCTCCTCATGTATTTCACACCTTTTGAAGCTCTTCATATTTTTCACACCTTTTGAAGCTCTTCATATTTTTCACATTTTTGAAGCTCTTCATAATTTTCACACGTTTTCAGATTCTTCATGTTTTTCAACACCGCCTCATGCTCCTGCTATTTTTCCGACCGTTTCATACTCCTCATATTTTTGACACGTATTGAGTCTCTTCATATTTTTCACACCTTTTCAGGCTCTTCATGTTTTTGAACACCACTTCATCCTCCTCCTATATTTAAGACCGTTTCCTGCTCCTCATATTTTTGACACCTTTTGAAGCTCTTCATATTTTTCACATTTTTGAAGCTCCTCATATTTTTCACACGTTTTCAGGCTCTTCATGTTTTTGAACACCACTTCATGCTACTCCTATTTTTCAGACCTTTTCATGCTCCTCAGGTATTTCACACATTTTGAAGCTCTTCATATTTTTCACACCTTTTCAGGCTCTTCATGTTTTTGAACACCGCTTCATGCTCCTCTTATTTTTCAGACCGTTTCATGCTCCTCATGTATTTAACACCTTTTGAAGCTATACATATTTTCCACACCTTTTCAGACTGTTCATGTTTTTCAACACCGCTTCATTCTCCTCCTATTTTTCACCGTTTCATGCCCCTCATATTTTTCACACATTTTGAAGCTGTTCATATTTTTCACACCTTTTCAGGCACTTCATGTTTTTCAACACCGCTTCATGCTCCTCCTATTTTTCAGACCGTTTCATGCTCCTCATGTATTTCACACCTTTTGAAGCTCTTCATATTTTTCACACCTTTTCAGGCTCTTCATGTTTTTGAACACCGCTTCAGGCTCCTCCTATTTTTCTCACCGTTTCATGCTCCTCATATATTTGACACCTTTTTAAGCTCTTCATATTTTTCACACCTTTTCCTGCTCTTCATCTTTTTCAAAACCGTTTCATGCTCATCCTGTTTTTCAGAGTGTTTCATGCTCCTCATATGTTTGACACCTTAAGAAGCTCTTCATATTTTTCACACCTTTTCAGGCTCTTCATGTTTGTCAAGACCGTTTCATGCTCATATTATTTTTCAGAACGTTTCATGCTCCTCATATTTTTGACACCTTTTGAAGCTCTTCGTATTTTTCACACCTTTTCAGGCTCTTCTTATTTTTCAACACCACTTCATGATCCTCCTATTTTTCAGACCGTTTCATGCTCCTCATATATTTGACACCTTTTGAAGCTCTTCATATTATTCACAACTTTTCAGGCTCTTCATGTTTTTCATCACCGTTTCATGCTGCTTCTATTTTTCAGACCGTTTCATGCTCCTCATATTTTTCACATCTTTTGAAGCTCTTCATATTTTTACACCTTTTCAGGCTCTTCATGTTTTTGACGACAGCTTCATGCTCCTCCTGTTTTTCAGACCGTTTCATGCTCCTCACATTTTTGACACCTTTTGAAGCTCTTAATATTTTTCAGACCTTTTCATGCTTTTCATCTTTTTCAAAACCGTTTCATGGTCCTCCTATTTTTCAGACTGTTTCATGCTCCTCCTATGTTTGACACCTTTTGAATCTCTTCATATTTTTCACACCTTTTCAGGCTCTTCATGTTTGTCAACACCGCTTCATGATCCTCCTATTTTTCAGACCATTTCATCCTCCTGATATATTTGACACCTTTTGAAGCTCTTCATATTATTCACAACTTTTCAATCTCTTCATGTTTTCAAAAATAATTCATGCTCCTCCTGTTTTTCAGACCGTTTCATGCTCCTCATATATTTGACACCTTTTGAAGCTCTTCATATTTTTCACAACATTTCAATCTCTTCATGTTTTCAACAACACTTCATGCTCATATTATTTTTCAGACTGTTTCATGCTCCTCATATTTTTGACACATTTTGAAGCTCTTCATATTTTTCACAGCTTTTCCGGCGCTTCATGTTTTTCAACACCGCTTCATGCTCCTGCTATTTTTCAGACCGTTTCATACTCATCTCATTTTTGACACTTTTTGAAGCTCTTCATATTATTCACAACTTTGAAGCTCTTCATATTTTGAACACCGTTTCATGCTCCTCCTATTTTTCAGACCGCTTCATGCTCCTCATGTATTTCACACCTTTTGAAGCTCTTCATATTTTTCACACCTTTTGAAGCTCTTCATATTTTTCACATTTTTGAAGCTCTTCATAATTTTCACACGTTTTCAGATTCTTCTTGTTTTTCAACACCGCCTCATGCTCCTGCTATTTTTCCGACCGTTTCATACTCCTCATATTTTTGACACGTATTGAGTCTCTTCATATTTTTCACACCTTTTCAGGCTCTTCATGTTTTTGAACACCACTTCATCCTCCTCCTATATTTAAGACCGTTTCCTGCTCCTCATATTTTTGACACCTTTTGAAGCTCTTCATATTTTTCACATTTTTGAAGCTCCTCATATTTTTCACACGTTTTCAGGCTCTTCATGTTTTTGAACACCACTTCATGCTACTCCTATTTTTCAGACCTTTTCATGCTCCTCAGGTATTTCACACATTTTGAAGCTCTTCATATTTTTCACACCTTTTCAGGCTCTTCATGTTTTTGAACACCGCTTCATGCTCCTCTTATTTTTCAGACCGTTTCATGCTCCTCATGTATTTAACACCTTTTGAAGCTATACATATTTTCCACACCTTTTCAGACTGTTCATGTTTTTCAACACCGCTTCATTCTCCTCCTATTTTTCACCGTTTCATGCCCCTCATATTTTTCACACATTTTGAAGCTGTTCATATTTTTCACACCTTTTCAGGCACTTCATGTTTTTCAACACCGCTTCATGCTCCTCCTATTTTTCAGACCTTTTCATGCTCCTCATGTATTTCACACCTTTTGAAGCTCTTCATATTTTTCACACCTTTTCAGGCTCTTCATGTTTTTCAACACCGCTTCATCCTCCTCCTATTTTTCAGACGATTCCATGCTCCTCATATTTTAGACAGCTTTTGAAACTCTTCATATTTTTCACACCTTTTCAGACTCTTCATGTTTTTGAACACCGGTTCATGCTCCTCCTATTTTTCAGACCGTTTCATGCTCCTCATATTTTTCACACCATTTGAAGCTCTTCATATTTTCCACACCTTTTCAGGCTGTTCATGTTACTGAACACCGCTTCATGCTCCTCCTATTTTTCAGACCGTATCATGCTCCTCATATTTTTCACACCTTTTGAATCGCTTCATATTTTCCACACCTTTTCAGGCTGTTCATGTTATTGAACACCACTTCATGCTCCTCCTATTTTTCAGACCGTATCATGCTCCTCATATTTTTCACACCTTTTGAAGCTCTTCATATTTTTCACACCTTTTCAGGCTCTTCATATTTTTGAACACGATTTCATGCCCTTCTTATTTTTCAGACTGTTTCATGCTCATATCATTTTTGACATCTTATGAAGCTTTGCATATTATTCACATCTTTTGAAGCTCTTCATATTTTTCCCATTTTTGAAGCTCTTCATATTTTTCACACGATTTCAGACTCTTCATGTTTTTCAACACCGGTTCATGCTCCTGCTATTTATCATACCGTTTCATACTCCTCATATTTTTGACACGTTTTGAGGCTCTTCATATTTTTCACACCTTTTAAGGCTCTTCATGTTTTTGAACACCGTTTCATAATCCTGCTATTTTTCAGACCGTTTCATGTTCCTCATATTTTTGACACCTTTTAAAGCTCTTCATATTTTTCACACCGTTTCATCCTCTTCAAGTTTTTGAACACCGCTTCATCCTCCTCCTATTTTTAAGACCGTTTCATGCTCCTCATATTTTTGACACCTTTTGAAGCTCTTCATATTTTTCACACCTTTTCATCCTCTTCAAGTTTTTGAACACCACTTCATCCTCCTCCTATTTTTAAGACCGTTTCGTTCTCCTCATATTTTTGACACCTTTTGAAGCTCTTCATAATTTTCACACCTTTTCAGGCTCTTCATATTTTTCAAAACCGCTTCATGGTCCTCCTATTTTTCAGACCGTTTCATGCTCCTCATGTATTTCACACCATTTGAAGCTCTTCATATTTTTCACACCTTTTGAAGCGCTTCATATTTTTCACACCTTTTCGGGCTCTTCATGTTTTTCAACACCGCTTCATGATCCTCCTATTTTTTGGACCGTTTCATGCTCCTCATATTTTTGACACCTTTTGAAGCTCTTCATATTTTTCACACTTTTCAGACTCTTCATGTTTTTCAACACCACTTCATGTTCCTCGTATTTTTCAGACCGTTTCATGCTCCTCATATTTTTGACACCTTTTGAAGCTCTTCATATTTCTCACAGCTTTTCAGGCTCTTTATGTTTTTCAGCACTGCTTCATGCTCCTCCTATTTTTCCAACTGTTTCGTTCTCCTCATATTTTTGACACGTTTTGAGGCTCTTCATATTTTTCACACCTTTTCAGGCTCTTCATGTTTTTGAACACTGCTTTATGCTAATATTATTTTTCAGACGGTTTCATGCTCCTCATGTATTTAACACCTTTTGAAGCTACACATATTTTCCACACCTTTTCAGGCTGTTCATGTTATTGAACACCGCTTCATGCTCCTCCTATTTTTCAGACCGTATCATGCTCCTCTTATTTTTCACTCCTTTTGAAGCTCTTCATATTTTTCACACCTTTTCAGGCTCTTCATATTTTTGAACACGATTTCATGCCCCTCTTATTTTTCAGACTGTTTCATGCTCATCTCATTTATGACATCTTTTGAAGCTTTGCATATTATTCACATCTTTTGAAGCTCTTCATATTTTTCCCATTTTTGAAGCTCTTCATATTTTTCACACGATTTCAAACTCTTCATGTTTTTCAACACCGGTTCATGCTCCTGCTATTTATCATACTGTTTCATACTCCTCATATTTTTGACACGTTTTGAGGCTCTTCATATTTTTCACACCTTTTCATCCTCTTCATGTTTTTGATCACCGCTTCATGCTCCGCCTATTTTTCAGACCTTTTCATTCTCCTCATATATTTGACACATTTTGAAGCTCTTCAGATATTTCACACCTTTTCAGGCTCTTCATTTTTTTCAACACCAATTCATGATCCTCCTATTTTTCAAATCGTTTCATGCTCATCTCATTTTGACACCTTTTGAAGCTCTTCATATATTTCACACCTTATGAAGCTCTTCATATTTTTCATACCTTTTCAGGTTCTTCATGATTTTCAACACCGCTTCATGCTCTTTGTATTTTTCAGACCTTTTCATGCTCATCTCTTTTTTGACACCTTTTGAAGCTCTTCATATTTTTCACACCTTTTGAAGCTCTTCATATTTTTCACATTTTTGAAGCTCTTCATACTTTTCACACGTTTTCAGACTCTTCATGTTTTTCAACACCGCTTCATGCTCCTGCTATTTTTCTGACCGTTTCATACTCCTCATGTATTTCACACATTTTGAAGCTCTTCATATTTTTCACACATTTTCAGACTCTTCATGTTTTTCAACACCGCTTCATGCTCCTCCTATGTTTCAGACCGTTTAATCCTCCTCATGTATTCCACACCTTTTGAATCTCTTCGTATTTTCAACACCTTTTCAGGCTCTTCATGTTTTTGAACATCATTTCATGCTCCTCCTATTTTGCAGACCGTTTCATTCTCCTCATATTTTTGACACCTTTTCAAGCTCTTCATATTTTTCACACCTTTTCAGGCTCTTCATGTTTTTCCACACCACTTCATGCTTCTATTTTTCAGATCGTTTCATGCTCCTCATGAATTTCACACCTTTTGAAGCTCTTCATATTTTTCACAACTTTTCAGGCTCTTCATGTTTCTGATCACCGTTTCATGCTCTTCCTATCTTTCACACCGTTTCATGCTTCTCATATTTTTGACACCATTTGAAGCTCTTCATATTTCTCACAGCTTTTCATGCTCTTCGTGTTTTTGAAAACCATTTCTTGCTCCTCCTATTTTGCAGACCGTTTCTTTCTCCTCATATTTTTAATACCTTTTGAAGCTCTTCATATATTTCACACCTTTTCAGGCTTTTCATTTTTTTCAACACCACTTCATGCTCCTCCTATTTTTCAGACCGTTTCATGCTCATCTCATTTTGACATCTTTTGATGCTCTTCATATTTTTCACATCTTTTGAAGCTCTTCATATTTTTCACGCCTTTTCAGGCTTTTCATGATTTTCAACACACCTTCATGCTCCTCGTATTTTTGAGACCGTTTCATGCTCATCTCATTTTTGACACCTTTTGAAGCTCTTCATATTTTTCACATCTTTGGAAGCTCTTCATATTTTTCACACTTTTTCAGTCTCTTCATGTTTTTCAACACCCTTTATTGCTCTTCCTTTTTTCAGACCGTTTCATGCTCCTCATAATTTTGACACCTTTTGAAGCTCTTCATATTTTTCACACCTATTCAGGCTCTTCACGTTTTTGAACACCACTTCATGTTCCTCCTATTTTTCAGAACGTTTCATGCTCCTCATATTTTTCACACTTTTTGAAGCTCTTCATATATTTCACACCTTTTCAGTCTCTTCATGTTTTTCACACCTTTTCAGGCATTTCATGTTTTTCAACAATGATTCATGCTCCTCCTATTTTTCACACCGTTTCATGCTCCTCATATTTTTGACACCTTTTGAAACTCTTCATATTTTTCACACCTTTTCAGGCTCTTCATATTATTCAACACCTCTTCATGCTCCTCCTATTTTTCAGACCTTTTAATTCTCCTCATATTTTTCACACATTTTGAAGCTCTTCATATATTTCACATCTTTTCAGGCTCCTCATGTTTTAGAGCACCGCTTCATGCTCCTCATATTTTCAGACCGTTTCATGCTCCTCATACATTTGACACCTTTGTAGCTCTTCATATTTTTCACACCTTTTCATGCTCTTCATGTTTTTCAACACCGCTTCATGCTCCTCCTATTTTTCAGACCGTTTCATGCTCCTCATGTATTTCACACCTTTGAAACTCTTCATTTTTTTGACACAATTTCAGCCTCTTCATGTTTCTGAACACCGTTTCATGCTCCTCCTATTTTTCAGACCGTTTCATGCTCTTCATATTTTTGACACCTATTGAAGTTCTTCATATTTTTCACACCTTTTGAACCTCTTCATATATTTCACACCTTTACAGGCTCTTCATGTTTTTCAACACCACTTCAGGCTCCTCCTATTTTTCAGACCGTTTCATGCTCATCTAATTTTTGAAATCTTTTGAAGCTCTTCATATATTTCACAGCTTTTGAAGCTCTTCATATATTTAATATTTTTGAAGCTCTTCATATTTTTCACAACTTTTCAGTCTCTTCATGTTTTTGAACACCGCTTCATGCTCCTCCTATTTTTCAGATCGTTTCATACTCCTCATATTTTTGAGACCTTTTGAAGCTCTTCATGTATTTCACACCTTTTCAGGCTCTTCAGGTTTTAGACCAACGCTTCATGCTCCTAATATTTTTCCGACCATATCATGCTCCTCATATTTTTCACACCTTTTGAAGCTCTTCATATTTTTCACACCTTTTCAGGCTGTTCATATTTTTGAACACCACTTCATGCTCCTACTATTTTTCAGAGAGTTTCATGCTCCTCATGTATTTCACACCTTTTGAAGCTCTTCATATTTTTCACAACTTTTCAGGCTGTTCATGTGTTTCAACACCGCTTCAGGCTCGTCCTATTTTTCAGAACTTTTCATGCTCCTCATATTTTTGACACCTTTTGAAGCTCTTCATATTTCTCACACATTTTCAGGCTCTTCATGTTTTTCAACACCGATTCATGCTCCTCCTGTTTTTCAGACGGTTTCATGCTCCTCATATTTTTGACACCTTTTGAAGCTCCTCATATTTTTTACACCTTTTGAAGCTCTTCATATATTTCATACTTTTTCAGGCTCTTCATGATTTGCAACAACACTTCATGCTCCTCCTATTTTTTAGACCGTTTCATGCTCCTCATATTTTTGACACCTTTTGAAGCTCTTCATATTTTTCACACCTTTTCAGGCTCTTCATGTTTCTCAACAGCGCTTCATGCACCTCCTACTTTTCAGACCGTTTCATGCTCCTCATATTTTTGACACCTTTTGAAGCTCTTCATATATTTCACACATTTTCAGGCTCTTCATGTTTTTCAACATCACTTCATGCTCCTCCTATTTTTCAGTCCGTTTCATGCACATCTCATTTTTGACAACTTTTGAAGCTCTTCATATTTTTCACACCTTTTCAAGCTCTTCATATTTTTCACACCTTTTCAAGCTCTTCATATTTTTCACACCTTTTCAGGCTCTGCATGTTTTTCAACACCGCTTCTTGCTCCTCCTATTTCTCAGACCATTTCATCCTCATCATATTTTTGACACCTTTTGATGCTCTTCATATTTTTCACACCTTTTGAAGCTCTTCATATTTTTCACACCGTTTCAGGCTCTTCATGATTTTCAACACCGCTTCATGCTCCTCCGATTTTTCAGACCGTTTCATGCTCATCTCATTTTTGACACCTTTTGAAGCTCTTCATATTTTTGACACCTTTTGAAGCTCTTCATATTTTTCACAACTTCTCATGCTATTCATGTTTTTGAACACCGTTTCATGATCCTCCTCTTTTTCAGAACGTTTCATGCTCCTCATATTTTTGACACCTTTTAAAATTCTTCATATTTTTCACACCTTTTAAGGCTCTTCATGCTTTTGAACACGGCTTCATGCTCCTCCTATTTTTCAGACCGTTTCATGCTACTCATATACTTGACAGCTTTTGAAGCTCTTTATATTTTTCACACCTTTTCAGACTCTTCATGTATTTGATCAGCGTTTCATGCTCCTTTATATTTCAGACCGTTTCATGCTCCTCATATTTTTGACACCTTTTGAAGCTCTTCATATTTTTCAAACCTTTTCAGGCTCTTCATTTTTTTCAACACCTCTTCATGCTCCTCGTATTTTTAAGACCGTTTCATGCTCCTCATATTTTTGACACATTTTGAAGCTCTTCATATTTTTCACACCTTTTCAGGCTCTTCATGTTTTTGAACACCGCTTCATGCTCCTCCTATTTTTCAGACCATTTCATGCTCCTCATATTTTTGACACTTTTTGAAGCTCCTCATATGTTTCACACATTTTGAAGCTCTTCATATATTTCACACCATTTCAGCATCTTCATGTTTTTCAACACCACTTCATGCTCCTCCTTTTTTTCAAACCGTTTCATGCTCCGAATAATTTTGACACCTTTTGAAGCTCTTCATATTTTTCACACTTTTGAAGCTCTTCATATTTTTCACACCTTTTCAGGCTCTTCATGTTTTTCAAAACCACTTCATTCTCCTCCTATTTTTCAGACCGTTTCATGCTCATCTACTTTTTGACACCTTTTGAAGCTCTTCATATTTTTCACACCTTTTGAAACTCTTCATATTTCTCACACCTTTTCAGGCTCTTCATGTTTTTCAACATCACTTCATGCTCCTCCTATTTTTCAGACCGTTTCATGCTCCTCCTGTATTTCACACCTTTTGAAGCTCTTTATATTTTTCACACCTTTTTAGCCTCTTCATGTTTTTGAACACGATTTCAGGCTCCTCCTATTTTTCGGAATGTTTCATGCTCATCTCATTTTTGACACCTTTTGAAGCTCTTCATAATTTTCACACCTTTTGAATCTCTTCATATTTCTCAAACGTTTTCACACTCTTCATGTTTTTCAACACCCCTTCTGGCTCATCCTATTTTTCAGACCGTTTCGTGTTTCTATCATTTCTGACAACTTTTGAAGCTCTTCATATATTTCACACATTTTCAGGTTCTTCATGTTTTTCAACACCAGTTCATGCTCCTCCTATTTTTCAGACCGTTTCAGGCTCATCTCATTTTTGACACATTTTGAAGCTCTTCATATTTTCCACACCTTTTGAAGCTCTTCATATTTTTCACACCTTTTCAGGCTCTTCATGTTTTTCAACACCATTTCATGCTCCTCCTATTTTTCAGACCGTTTCATACTCATCTCGCTTTTGACACATTTTGAAGCTCTTCATATTTTCCACACCTTTTGAAGCTCTTCATATTTTTCAAACGTTTTCAGGCTCTTAATGTTTTTCAACACCGCTTCTTGCTCCTCCTATTTATCAGACCGTTTCATGCTCCTCATATTTTTGAAACGTTTTGAAGCTCTTCATTTTTTTCACACCTTTTGAAGCTCTTCATATTTTTCACACCTTTTCAGGCTCTTCATGTTGATTACACCGCTTCATGCTGCTCCTATTTTTCAGACCGTTTCATGCTCCTCATATTTTTGACACCTTTTGAAGGTCTTCATATTCTTCATACGTTTTCAGGCTCTTCATGTTTTTTACACCGCTTCATGCTGCTCCTATTTTTCAGACCGTTTCATGCTCCTCCTATTTTTGACACCTTTTGAAGCTCTTCATATTTTTCACACATTTTCAGGCTCTTCATGTTTTTTACACCGCTTCATGCTGCTCCTATTTTTCAGACCGTTTCATGCTCCTCATATTTTTGACACGATTTGAAGCTCTTCATATTTTTCACACCTTTTCAGGGTCTTCATGATTTTCAACACTGCTTCATGCTCCTCCAATTTTCAGACCGTTTCATGCTCCACATATTTTTGACACGATTTGAAGGTCTTCATATTTTTCACACCTTTTCAGGGTCTTCATGTTTTTCTACACCGCTTCATGCTCCTCCTATTTTTGACACCTTTTGAAGCTGTTCATATATTGCACAACTTTTCAGGCGTTTCATGTTTTTGAACACCGTTTTATGCTCCTCATATTTTGACAGGTTTTGATCCTCTTCATATTTTTTACAGCTTTTAAGGCTCTTCATGTTTTTCAACACCACTTCATGCTCCTCCTATTTTTGACATCTTTTGAATCTCTTTGTATTTTTCACAACTTTTCAGGCTCTTCATGTTTTTGAACAACGTTTCATGCCCCTACTATTTTTCAGACCGTTTCATGCTCCTCTTGTATTTCACAACTTTTGAAGCTCTTCACATTTTTCACACATTTTCAGGCTCTTCATGTTTTTGAACACCGCTTCATGCTCCTCCTATTTTACACAACGCTTCATGCTCCTCATATTTATCACACCTTTTGAAGCTCTTCATATTACTCACACCTTTTCAGGCTCTTCATGTTTTTCAACACCACTTCATGCTCCTCCTATTTTTCAGACCGTTTCATGCAACTCATATTTTTTACACCTTTTGAAGCTCTTCATATTTTTCAGACCTTTTCAGGCTCTTCATGTTTTTCAACACCGCTTCATTATCCTCCTATTTTTCAGAGCGTTTCATGCTCCTCATATTTTTGACACCTTTTGAATCTCTTCATATATTTCACACCTTTTCAGGCTCTTCATGTTTTTGAACACCACTTCATGCTCCTCCTATTTTTCAGACTGTTTCCTGCTCCTCATGTATTTCACACCTTTTGAAGCTCTTCATATATTTCACACCTTTTTGAAACTCTTCATATATTTCACAGCTTTTCAGGCTCTTCATGTTTTTGAACACCGTTTCATGCTCCTCCTATTTTTCAGACCGTTTCATGCTCCTCCTTTATTTCAGCCGTTTCATGCTCCTCATATTTTTGGCACCTTTTGAAGTTCTTCATATTTTTCACAACTTTTCAGGTTCTTCATGTTTTTCAACACCGCTTTATGCTCCTCCTTTTTTTCAGACCGTTTCATGCTCCTCTTGTATTTCACAATTTTTGAAGCTCTTCACATTTTTCACACCTTTTCAGGCTCTTCATATTTTTCAACACCGCTTCATGCTCCTCCTATTTTTCAGACCGTTTCATGCTCCTCATGTATTTCACACATTGTGAAGCTCTTTATATTTTTCACACGTTTTCAGGCTCCGCATGTTTTTGAACACAATTTCTATTTCCTCCTATTTTTCAGACCGTTTCATGCTCCTCATATTTTTGACACCTTTTGAAGCTCCTCATATTTTTCACACCTTTTGAAGCTCTTCATATTTTTCACACCTTTTCAGGCTCTTCATGTATTTGAACACCGTTTCATGCTCCTCCTATTTTTCAGACCGTTTCATGCTCCTCATATATTTGACACATTTTGAAGGTCTTCATGTTTTTCACACCTTTTCAGGCTCTTCATGTTTTTGAACACCGCTTCAAGCTCCACCTATTTTTCAAACCGTTTCATGTTCCTCATGTATTTCACACCTTTTGAAGCTCTTCATATTTTTCACACCTTTTCAAGCTCTTCATGTTTTGAATGCTGTTTCATGCTCCTCCTATTTTTCAGACCGTTTCATGCTCCTCATATTTTTGACACGTTTTAAGCTCCCCATATTTTTCACACCTTTTGAAACTCTTCATATATTTCACACTTTTTCAAGCTCTTCATGTTTTTCAACTCCACTCCATGCTCTTCCTATTTTTCAGACCTTTTGATGCTCATCTCATTTTTGACACCTTTTGAAGCTCTTCATATTTTTCACACCTTTTGAAGCTCTTCATATTTTTCACACCTTTTGAAGCTCTTCATATTTTTCACACCTTTTCAGGCTCTTCACTTTTTTCAACACCACTTCATGCTCCTCCTATTTTTCAGACAGTTTCATGCTCCTAATATTTTTGACACCTTATGAAGCTCTTCATATTTTCCACACCTTTTCAGACTCTTCATGCTTTTCAAAACCGCTTCATGCTCCTCCTATTTTTCAGACCGGTTCATGCTCCTCATATTTTTCACATCTTTTGATGCTCTTCATATTTTTCACACCTTTTCAGGCTCTTCATGTTTTTAAACATCACTTCTTGCTCCTCCTATTTTTCAGACCGTTTCATTCTCCTCATATTTTTGACACATTTTGAAGATCTTCATATTTCTCACACCTTTTCAGGCTCTTCATGTTTTTCGACACCGCTTCATGCCCCTCCTATCTTTCAGACCATTTCATGCTCATCTCATTTTTGACACCTTTTGAAGCTCTTCATATATTTCACACCTTTTGAAGCTCTTCATAATTTTCACACGTTTTCAGGCTCTTCATGTTTTTCAACAAGATTTCATGCTCCTCCTATTTTTCAGATCGTTTCAAGCTCCTCATGTATTTCACACCATTTCAAGCTCTTCATATTTTTCACACCTTTTCAGACTCTTCATGTTTTTCAACACCGCTTCATGCTCCTCCTATCTTTCACACCATTTCATGCTCATCTCATTTTTGACACCTTTTGAAGCTCTTCATATATTTCACACCTTTTGAAGCTCTTCAGAATTTTCACACGTTTTCAGGCTCTTCATGTTTTTCAACACGGTTTCATGCTCCTCCTATTTTTCTGATCGTTTCCCGCTTCTCATATGTTTCACACCTTTTGAAGCTCTTCATGTTTTGTAACACCTTTTCATCCTCCTCCTATATTTCAGACAGTTTCATGCTCCTCATATTTTGACACCTTTTGAAGATCTTCATATTTTTCACACCTTTTCACGGTCTTCATGTTTTTCTACACCACTTCATGCTCCTCCTATTTTTCAGACCGTTTCCTGCTCCTCATATTTTTGACACCTTTTGAAGCTCTTTATATGTTTCACACCTTTTGTAGCTCTTCATGTTTTTTAACACCGTTTCATGCTCCTCCTATTTTTCAGACCGTTTCATGCCCCTCATATTTTTGACACCTTTTGAAGCTCTTCATATACTTCACACCTTTTCAGGCTCTTCATGTTCTTTAACACCGCTTCATGCTCCTACTATTTTTCAGACCGTTTCCTGCTCCTCATATTTTTCACACCTTTTGAAGCTCTTTATATGTTTCACAGCTTTTCAGGCTCTTCATGTTTTTGAATACCGCTTCATGCTCCTCCTATTTTTCAGACCGTTTCATGCTCCTCATATATATGACACATTTTGAGGCTCTTCATATTTTTCACACCTTTTCAGGCTCTTCATGTTTTTGAACTCCTTTTCTTGCTCCTCCGATATTTCAGACCGTTTCATTCTCCTCATATTTTTGACACCTTTTGAAGCTCTTCATATTTTTCACACATTTTCAGGCTCTTCATGTTTTTCTACACCGCTTCATGCTCCTCCTATTTTTCAGACCGTTTCATGCTCCTCATATTTTTGACACCTTTTGTAGCTCTTCCTATTTTTCACAACTTTTCATGTTCTTCATGTTTTTCAACACAACATCATGCTCCTCGTAATTTTCAGACCGTTACATGCTCCTCATATTTTTGAAACCTTTTGAAGCTCTTCATATATTTCACACCTGTTCAGGCTCTTCATGTATTTCAACACCTTTTCATGCTACTCCTATTTTTCAGACCGTTTCATGCTCCTCATATTTTTAACAGCTTTTGAAGCTCTTCATATTTTTCACACCTTTTCAGGCTCTTCATGTTTTTCAACACCATTTCATGCTCCTCCTCTTTTTCAGACCGTTTCCTGCTCCTCATATTTTTGACACCTTTTGAAGCTCTTCATATGTTTCACACCTTTTGAAGCTCTTCATGTTTTTTAACACCATTTCATGCTCCTCCTATTTTTCAGACCGTTTCATGCCCCTCATATTGTTGACACCTTTTGAAGCTCTTCATATAATTCACACCTTTTCAGGCTCTTCATGTTCTTTATCACCGCTTCATGCTCCTACTATTTTTCAGACCGTTTCCTGCTCCTCATATTTTTCACATCTTTTGAAGCTTGACATAATTTCACAGCTTTTCAGGCTCTTCATATTTTTGATCAGCATATCATGCTCCTTCTATTTTTCAGACCGTTTCATGCTCCTCATATTTTTGACACCTTTTGAAGCTCTTCATATTTTTCACACATTTTCAGGGTCTTCATGTTTTGAACACCGCTTCATGCTCCTCCTATTTTTCAGACCGTTTCATGCTCCTCATATTTTTGACACCTTATGAAGCTCTTCATATTTTTCACACTTTTCAGGCTCTTCATGTTTTTCAACACCACTTCATGCTCCTCCTATTTTTCAGACATTTTCACGCTCCTCCTATTTTTCAGACCGTTTCATGTTCTCATAATTTTGACACTTTTTGAAGCTCCTCATATTTTTCACACGTTATGAAGGTCTTCATATATTTCACAACATTTCAGTCTCTTCATGTTTTTCAACACCACTTCATGCTCCTCCTATTTTTCAGAGAGTTTCATGCTCCTCATGTATTTCACACCTTTTGAAGCTCTTCATATTTTTCACACCTTTTCAGGCTCTTCATATTTTTCAACACTACTTCTTGCTCCTCCAATTTTTCAGACCGTTTCATGCTTATCTAATTTTTGACACCTTTTGAAGCTCTGCGTATTTTTCACAACTTTTCAGGCTCTTCATGTTTTTGAACACCACTGCATGCTTCTCCTATTTTGCAGACAGTGTCATGCTATTCATATTTTTCACACCTTTTGAAGCTCTTCATATTTCTCACATCTTTTCAGGCTCTTCATGTTTTTGAACACCATTTCATGCTCCTCCTATTTTTCAGAGAGTTTCATGCTCCTCATGTATTTCACACATTTTGAAGCTCTTCATTTATTTCACACCTTTTCAGGCTCTTCATGTTTTTGAACACCGCTTCATGCTCCTCCTATTTCTCAGACCATTTCATGCTCCTCATGTATTTCACACCTTTTGAAGCTCTTCATATTTTGCACACATTTTCAGGCTTTTCATGTTTTTCACAACCACTTCATGCTGCTCCTATTTTTCAGACCGTTTCATGCACATCTCATTTTTGACACCTTTTGAAGCTCTTCATATTTTTCACACCATTTTCAGGCTCTTCATGTTTTTCAACACCGCTTTATGATCTTCCTATTTTTCAGACCGTTTCATATTCCTCATATTTTTGAGACATTTTGAAGCTCTTCATATTTTCTCACGTTTTCAAGCTCTTTATGGTTTTCAACACCACTTGATGCTCCTCCTACTTTTCATACCGTTTCATTGTCCTCATATTTTTCACACCTTTTGAAATTCTTCATATTTTTCACACATTTTCCGGCTTTTCATGTTTTTCAAAACCGCTTCATGCTTCTCCTATTTTTCAGACCGTTTCATGCTCTTTATAATTTTTACACATTTTGAAGCTCTTCATATTTTTCACCCCTTTTCAGGCTCTTCCTGTTTTTGAACACCACTTCATGCTCCCCCTTATTGTTCAGACCGTATCATGCTGCTCATATTTTTGACAACTTTTGAAGCTCTTCACAATTTTCACACCTTTTCAAGCTCTTCTTAGTTTTGAACAACGCTTCATGCTCCTCCTATTTTTCAGACCGTTTTATGCTCCTCATAATTTTGACACCTTTTTAAGCTCTTCATATTTTTCACCCCTTTTCAGGCTCTTCATGTTTTTGAACACCGCTTTATGCTCCTGCTATTTTTCAGACCGTTTCACGCTTATCTCATTTGACAGCTTTTGAAGCTCTTCATATTTTTCACACCTTTTTAAGCTCTTCATATTTTTCACACATTTTCAGGCTCTTCATGTTTTTCAACACCGCTTCTTGCTCCTCCTATTTTTCAGACCGTTTCATGTTCCTCATATTTTGACACGATTTGAAGCTATTCATATTTTTCACACCTTTTCAGGCTCTTCATGTTTTTGTACACCGTTTCATGCTCCGCCTATTTTTCAGACCGTTTCATTCTCCTCATATTTTTGACACCTTTTGAAGCTTTTCATATTTTTCACACCTTTTGAAGCTCTTCATATTTTTCACACCTTTTCAGGCTCTTCATGTTTTTCAACACCGCTTCATGATCCTCCTATTTTTCAGAAAGTTTCATGCTCCTCATATTTTTGACACCTTTTAAACGTCTTCATATTTTTCACACCTTTTCAGGCTCTTCATGTTTTTCAAAACCATTTCATGCTCCTCTTATTTTTAAGACCGTTTCATGTTGCTCCTATTTTTCAGACCGTTTCATGATCCTCATATTTTTGAAACCTTTTGAAGCTCTTCATATTTTTCACACCTTTTCAAGCTCTTCAAGATTTTCAACAACGCTTCATGCTCCTGCTTTTTTTCAGACCGTTTCATCCTCCTCATATTTTTCAAACCTTTTGAAGCTCTTCATATTTTTCACACCTTTTCAGGCTCTTCATGTTTTTAAACACCGCTTCATGCTCTTCCTATTTTTCAGACCGTTTCATGCTCCTCATATTTTTCACACCTTTTGAAGCTCTTCATATTTTTCACACCTTTTCATGCTCTTCATTTTTTTCACACCGTTTCATGCTCCTCCTATTTTTCAGACCGTTTCATGCTCCTCATATTTTTCACACATCTTGAAGCTCTTTATATTTGTCACACCTTTTCAGGCTCTTCATGTTTTTTAACACCGCTTCATGCTCCTCCTTTTTTTGAGATCGTTTTATGCTCCTCATATTTTTCACACCTTTTGAAGCTCTTCATATTTTTCGCACCTTCTCAGGCGCTTCATGTATTTGAGCATAGATTCATGCTCCTCCTATATTTCAGACCGTTTCATGCTCCTCCTATTTTTCAGACTGTTTCATGCACGTCTTATTATTGACACCTGTGAAGCTCTTCATATTTTTCACCCCTTTTCAGGCTCTTCATGTTTTTGAACACCGCTTCATGCTCCTGCTATTTTTCAGACCGTTTCATGCTCATCTCATTTGACAGCTTTTGAAGCTCTTCACATTTTTCACACCTTTTGAAGCTCTTCATATTCTTCACACATTTTCAGGCTCTTCATCTTTTTCAACACCGCTTCTTGGTCCTCCTATTTTTCAGACCGTTTCATGTTCCTCATATTTTGACACGTTTTGAAGCTCTTCATGTTTTTCACACCTTTTCAGGCTCTTCATGTTTTTGAACACCGTTTCATGCTCCGCCTATTTTTCAGACCGTTTCAGTCTCCTCATATTTTTGACACCTTTTGAAGCTCTTCATATTTTTCACACCTTTTCAGGCTCTTCATGTTTTTCAACACCGCTTCATGATCCTCCTGTTTTTACGACCGTTTCATGTAGCTCCTATTTTTCAGACCGTTTCATGATCCTCATATTTTTGAAAACTTTTGAAGCTCTTCATATTTTTCACACCTTTTCAAGCTCTTCAAGATTTTCAACAACGCTTCATGCTCCTGCTTTTTTTCAGACCTTTTCATGCTCATCCCATTTTTGACAGCTTTTGAAGCTCTTCATATTTTTCACACCTTTTGAAGCTCTTCATATTTTTCACACCTTTTCATGCTCTTCATGTTTTTCACACCGTTTCATGCTCCTCCTATTTTTCAGACCGTTACATGCTCCTCATATTTTTCACACGTTTTGAAGCTCTTTATATTTGTCACACCTTTTCAGGCTCTTCTTGTTTTGAACACCGCTTCATGCTCCTCCTATATTTCAGACCGTTTCATGCTGCTCAAGTTTTTTACACCTTTTGAAGCTCTTCATATTTTTCACACCTTTTCAGGCTCTTCATGTTTTTGAACACAGCTTCCTGCTCCTCCTATTTTTCAGATCATTTCATGCTCCTCCTATTTTCCGACCGTTTCTTGCTCCTCATATTTTTGACACTTTTTGAAGCTCTTCATATTTTTCACACCTTTTCTGACTCTTCATGTTTTTGAACACAGCTTCATGCTCCTCCTATTTTTCAGACCGTTTCATGCTCGTCATATTTTTCACACCCTTTAAAGCTCTTCATGTTTTTCACACCTTTTCAGGCTCTTCATGTTTTCAGCACCAGTTCATGCTCCTCCTATTTTTCAGAACGTTTCATGCTCATCTTATTTTTTACACCTTTTGAAGCTCTTCATATTTTGCACACCTTTTCAGGCTCTTCATGTTTTTCAACACAGCTTCATGCTCCTCCTATTTTTCATACCGTTTCATTCTCCTCAAGTTTTTGACACCTGTTGAAGCTCTTCACATTTTTCACACCATTTCAGGCTCTTCACGATTTTCAACACCGCTTCATGATCCTCCTATTTTTCAGACCGTTTCATGCTCTTCTTATTTTTCAGACCGTTTCATGCTCCTCCTATTTTTCAGACCGTTTCATTCTCCTCATATATTTGACACATTTTGAAGCTCCTCCTATTTTTCCACACCTTTTCCGGCTCTTCATGTTTCTCCACGCCGTTTAATGCTCCTCCTATTTTTCAGACCGTTTCATGCTCATCTAATTTCTGACACCTTTTGAAGCTCTTCATATTTTTCACACCTTTTCAGGCTCTTCATATTTTTCGCACCTTTTCAGTCTCTTCATTTTGTTGAACACAGCTTCATGCTCTTCCTATTTTTCAGACCGTTTAATGCTCCTCAAAATTTTGACACCTTTTGAAGCTCTTCATATTTTTCACACCTTTTCAGGCTCTTCATATTTTTCACACATTTTCAGGCTCTTCATGTTTTTCAACACCGCTTCTTGCTCCTCTTATTTTTCAGACCGTTTCATGCTCCTCATATTTTGACACCTTTTGAAGCTCTTCATATTTTTCACACCCTTTAAAGCTCTTCATATTTTTCACACCTTTTCAGGCTCTTCATATTTTTCACACCTTTTTAGGCTCTTCATGTTTTTGAACACCGTTTCATGCTCCGCCTATTTTTCAGACCGTTTCATTCTCCTCATATTTTTGACACCTTTTGAAGCTCTTCATATTTTTCACACCTTTTGACGCTCTTCATATTTTTCACACCTTTTCAGGCTCTTCATGTTTTTCAACACCGCTTCATGCTCCTGCTATTTTTCAGACCGTTTCTTACTCCTCATATTTTTGACATTTTTTAAGGCTCTTCATATTTTTCACACCTTTTCAGGCTCTTCATGTTTTTGAACACGGTTTCATGATCCTCCTATTTTTCAGAATGTTTCATGCTCCTCATATTTTTGACACCTTTTAATCCTCTTCATATTTTTTACACCTTTTCAGGCTCTTCATGTTTTTCAACACCGGTTCATGCTCCTCCTCTTTTTCAGAAAGTTTCATGCTCCTCATATTTTTGAAACCTTTTGAAGCTCTTCATATTTTTCTCGCATTTTAGGCTCTTCCTGTTTTTCAACACCATTTCATGCTCCTTTTATTTTTCAGAACGTTTCATGTTGCTCCTATTTTTCACACATCTTGAAGCTCTTTATATTTGTCACACCTTTTCAGGTTCTTCATGTTTTTTAACACCGCTTCATGCTCCTCCTATTTTTGAGATCGTTTCATGGTCCTCCTATTTTTCACACCTTTGAAGCTCTTCATATTTTTCGCACCTTCTCAGGCGCTTCATGTATTTGAGCACAGATTCATGTTCCTCCTATTTTCAGACCGTTTCATGCTCCTCATATTTTTCACACATCTTGAAGCTCTTTATATTTGTCACACCTTTTCAGGCTCTTCATGTTTTTTAACACTGCTTCATGCTCCTCCTATTTTTGAGATTGTTTCATGGTCCTCATATTTTTCACACCTTTTGAAGCTCTTCATATTTTTCGCACCTTCTCAGGCGCTTCATGTATTTGAGGACAGATTCATGTTCCTCCTATTTTTCAGACCGTTTCATGCTCCTCATATTTTTGACAATTTTGAAGCTCTTCATTTTTTTCACACCTTTTCATTCTCTTCATGTTTTTCAACACCGCTTCATGCTCCTCCTATTTTTGAGACCGTTTCATGCTCCTCATATTTTTGACACCTTTTGAAGCTCTTCATATATTTCACACCTTTTCATGCTCTTCATGTTTTTCACACCGTTTCATGCTCCTCCTATTTTTCAGACCGTTATGTGCTCCTCATATTTTTCACACGTTTTAAAGCTCTTTATATTTGTCACACCTTTTCAGGCTCTTCTTGTTTTGAACACCGCTTCATGCTCCTCCTATATTTCAGACCGTTTCATGCTCCTCCTATTTTTCAGACTGTTTCATGCACATCTTATTATTGACACCTTTTGAAGCTTTTCATTTTTTTCACACCTTTTCAGGCTCTTCATGTTTTTCAACACCGCTTCATGCTCCTCCTATTTTTCAGACCATTTCATGTTCCTCATGTATTTCACACTTTTTGAAGCTCTTCATATTTTCCATATCTTTCAGGCTCTTCATGTTTTTAAAAACCGCTTCATGCTCCTCCTATTTTTCACACCGTTTCATGCTCCTCATATTTTTGACACGTTTTGGGCTCTTCATATTTTTCACACCTTTTCAGGCTCTTCATGTTTTTCAACACCGCTTCATGCTCCTCCTATTTTTCAGACCATTTCATGCTCCTCATGTATTTCACACTTTTTGAAGCTCTTCATATTTTCCATATCTTTCAGGCTCTTCATGTTTTTAAAAACCGCTTCATGCTCCTCCTATTTTTCACACCGTTTCCTGCTCCTCATATTTTTGACACCTTTTGAAGCTCTTCGTATATTTCACACCTTTTCAGGCTCTTCATGTTCTTTAACACCGCTTCATGCTCCTCCTATTTTTCAGACACTTTCATGCTCCTCATATTTTTCACACCTTTTGAAGCTTGACATAATTGCACAGCTTTTCAGGCTCTTCATGGTTTTGAATACCGCTTCATGCTCCTCCTATTTTTCAGACCGTTTCATGCTCCTTATATTTTTGACACCTTTTGAAGCTCTTCATATATTTCACACCTTTTCAGGCACTTCATGTTTTTCAACACCACTTCATTCTTCTCCTATTTTTCAGACCGTTTCATGCTCCTCATATTTTTGACACCTTTTGAAGCTCTTCATATATTTCTCACTTTTTCAGGCTCATCATGTTTTTCAACACCACTTCATGCTCCTCCTATTTTTCAGGCCGTTTCATGCTCATCCCATTTTTGACACCTTTTGAAGCTCTTCATATTTTTCACACCTTTAGAAGCTCTTCATATTTTTCACACGTTCTCAGCCTCTTCATGTTTTTCAACACCGCTTCATGCACCTCCTTTTTTTCAGACCGTTTCATGCTCATCTCATTTTTGACACGTTTTGTAGGTCTTCATATTTTTCACAAATTTTCATGCTCTTCATGTCTTCGAACACCATTTCATGCTCCTCATATTTTTCACACCTTTTGAAGCTCTTCATATTTTTCACACCTTTTTAGGCTCTTCACGTTTTTCAAAACCGCTTCATGCTCCTCCTATTTTTCAGACCGGTTCATGCTCCTCATATTTTTCACATCTTTTGATGCTCTTCATATTTTTCACACCTTTTCAGGCTCTTCATGTTTTTAAACATCACTTCTTGCTCCTCCTATTTTTCAGACCGTTTCATGCTCCTCATATTTTTGACACATTTTGAAGATCTTCATATTTCTCACACCTTTTCAGGCTCTTCATGTTTTTCGACACCGCTTCATGCCCCTCCTATCTTTCAGACCATTTCATGCTCATCTCATTTTTGACACCTTTTGAAGCTCTTCATATATTTCACACCTTTTGAAGCTCTTCATAATTTTCACACGTTTTCAGGCTCTTCATGTTTTTCAACAAGATTTCATGCTCCTCCTATTTTTCAGATCGTTTCAAGCTCCTCATGTATTTCACACCATTTGAAGCTCTTCATATTATTCACACCTTTTCAGACTCTTCATGTTTTTCAACACCGCTTCATGCTCCTCCTATCTTTCAGACCATTTCATGCTCATCTCATTTTTGACACCTTTTGAAGCTCTTCATATATTTCACACCTTTTGAAGCTCTTCAGAATTTTCACACGTTTTCAGGCTCTTCATGTTTTTCAACACGGCTTCATGCTCCTCCTATTTTTCTGATCGTTTTCCGCTTCTCATATGTTTCACACCTTTTGAAGCTCTTCATGTTTTTTAACACCTTTTCATCCTCCTCCTATATTTCAGACAGTTTCATGCTCCTGATATTTTGACACCTTTTGAAGCACTTCATATTTTTCACACCTTTTCACGGTCTTCATGTTTTTCTACACCACTTCATGCTCCTCCTATTTTTCAGACCGTTTCCTGCTCCTCATATTTTTGACACCTTTTGAAGCTCTTTATATGTTACACACCTTTTGTAGCTCTTCATGTTTTTTAACACCGTTTCATGCTCCTCCTATTTTTCAGACCGTTTCATGCCCCTCATATTTTTGACACCTTTTGAAGCTCTTCATATACTTCACACCTTTTCAGGCTCTTCATGTTCTTTAACACCGCTTCATGCTCCTACTATTTTTCAGACCGTTTCCTGCTCCTCATATTTTTCACACCTTTTGAAGCTCTTTATATGTTTCACAGCTTTTCAGGCTCTTCATGTTTTTGAATACCGCTTCATGCTCCTCCTATTTTTCAGACCGTTTCCTGCTCCTCATATTTTTGACACCTTTTGAAGCTCTTCATATGTTTCACACCTTTTGAAGCTCTTCATGTTTTTTAACACCTTTTCATGCTCCTCCTATATTTCAGACCGTTTCATGCTCCTCATATTTTGACACCTTTTGAAGATCTTCATATTTTTCACACCTTTTCAGGGTCTTCATGTTTTTCTACACCACTTCATGCTCCTCCTTTTTTTCAGACCGTTTCATGCTCCTCATGCATTTCACACCTTTTGAAGCTCTTCATATTTTTCAAACCTTTTCTGGCTCTTCATGTTTTTGAACAGCGCTTCATGCTCCTCATATTTTTCAGACCGTTTAATGCTCCTCATGTATTTCACATGTTTTGAAGCTCTTCATATTTTTCACACCTTTTCAGGCTCTTCATGTTTTTGAACACCGTTTAATGCTCCTCATGTATTTCCCATCTTTTGAAGCTCTTCATATTTTTCACACCTTTTCTGGCTCTTCATGTTTTTGAACTCCGTTTCTTGCTCCTCCAATATTTCAGACCGTTTCATTCTCCTCATATTTTTCACACCTTTTGAAGCTCTTCATATTTTTCACACATTTTCAGGCTCTTCATGTTTTTCAACACCGATTCATGCTCCTCCTATTTTTCAGACCGTTCATGCTCCTCATATTTTTGACACCTTTTCAAGCTGTTCATATTTTTCACACCTTTTCAGTTTTACATGTTCTTCAACACAACTTCATGCTCCTCCTATTGTTCAGACCGTTTCATGATCCTCATATTTTTGACACCTTTTGAAGCTCTTCATATGTTTCACACCTTTTGAAGCTCTTCATGTTTTTTAACACCGTTTCATGCTCTTCCTATTTTTCAAACCGTTTCATGCTCCTCATATTTTTGAAACCTATTGAAGCTCTTCATATTTTTCACTCATTTTCCGGGTCTTCATGTTTTTTACACCACTTCATTCTCCTCTTATTTTTCAGACCGTTTCATGCTCGTCATATTTTTGACACCTTTTGAAGCTCTTCATATTTTTCAAATCTTTTCAGGCTCTTCATGTTATTGAATACCGATTCATGCTCCTCCTATTTTTCAGACGGTTTCATGCTCCTCATATTTTTGACACCTTTTGAAGCTCTTCATATTTTTCACACCTTTTCTGGCTCTTTATGTTTTTGAACACCATTTCTTGCTCCTACTATTTTTCAGACCGTTTCATGCTCCTCATATTTTTGACACGTTTTGAAGCTCTTCATATTTTTCACACCTTTTCAGGCTCTTCATGTTTTTCAACACCGCTTCATGCTCCTCCTATTTTTCAGACGGTTCATGCTCCTCATATTTTTGAAAACTTTTGTAGCTCTTCATATTTTTCAAATCTCTTCTGGCTCTTCATGTTTTTGAACTCCGTTTCTTGCTCTTCCAATTTTTCAGACCGTTTCATGCCCCTCATATTTTTGACACCTTTTGAAGCTCTTCATATTTGTCACACATTTTCAGGCTCTTCATGTTTTTCAACACTGCTTCATGCTCCTCCAATTTTTCAGACCGTTCATGCTCCTCATATTTTTGACCCCTTTTGAAGCTCTTCATATTTTTCACACCTTTTCAGGTTCTTCATGTTTTACAAAACCGCTTCATGCTCCTCCTATTTTTCAGACCGTTTCATGCTCCTCATATTTTTGACACCTTTTGAAGCTCTTCATATTTTTCACACCTTTTAGGCTCTTCATATTTTTCAACACCACTTCATGCTCCTCGTATTTTTCAGACCGTTTCATTTTCGTCATATTTTTGACACCTTTTGAAGCTCTGCCTATTTTTCACACCTTTTCAGGCTCTTCATGATTTTCAACACCGCTTCATGCTCCTCCTATTTTTCAGACCGTTCATGCTCCTCATATTTTTGACACCTTTTAAAGCTGTTCATATTTTTCACACCTTTTCAGTTTCTACATGTTCTTCAACACAACTTCATGCTCCTCCTATTGTTCAGATCGTTTCATGATCCTCATATTTTTGACACCTTTTGAAGCTCTTCATATGTTTCACACCTTTTGAAGCTCTTCATGTTTTTTAACACCGTTTCATGCTATTCCTATTTTTCAAACCGTTTCATGCTCCTCATATTTTTGAAACCTATTGAAGCTCTTCATATTTTTCACTCATTTTCCGGGTCTTCATGTTTTTCTACACCACTTCATTCTCCTCCTATTTTTCAGACCGTTTCATGCTCGTCATATTTTTGACACCTTTTAAAGCTCTTCATATTTTTCAAATCTTTTCAGGCTCTTCATGTTTTTGAATACCGATTCATGCTCCTCCTATTTTTCAGACCGTTTCATGCTCCTCATATTTTTGACACGTTTTGAAGCTCTTCATATTTTTCACACCTTTTCAGGCTCTTCATGTTTTTCAACACCGCTTCATGCTCCTCCTATTTTTCAGACGGTTCATGCTCCTCATATTTTTGACAACTTTTGTAGCTCTTCATATTTTTCACATCTCTTCTGGCTCTTCATGTTTTTGAACTCCGTTTCTTGCTCTTCCAATATTTCAGACCGTTTCATGCCCCTCATATTTTTGACACCTTTTGAAGCTCTTCATATTTGTCACACATTTTCAGGCTCTTCATGTTTTTCAGCACTGCTTCATGCTCCTCCAATTTTTCAGACCGTTCATGCTCCTCATATTTTTGACACCTTTTGAAGCTCTTCATATTTTTCACACCTTTTCAGGTTCTTCATGTTTTTCAACACCACTTCATGCTCCTCGTATTTTTCAGACCATTTCATTCTCGTCATATTTTTGACACCTTTTGAAGCTCTGCCTATTTTTCACACCTTTTCAGGCTCTTCATGATTTTCAACACCGCTTCATGCTCCTCCTATTTTTCAGACCGTTTCATGCTCATCTCATTTTTCACACCTTTTGAATCTTTTCATATTTTTCATATTTTTGAAGCTCTTCATATTTTTCACACGTTTTCAGGCTCTTCATGTTTTCAACATCACTTCACGCTCCCCCTGTTTTTCAGACCGTTACATGCTCCTCGTATTTTTGACAACTTTTCAAGCTCTTCATATTTTTCACCCCTTTTCAGGCTCTTCCTGTTTTTGAACACCACTTCATGCTCTTCCTAATTTTCAGACTGTTTCAGGCTCGTCATATTTTTGACACCTTTGGAGCTCTTCATATTTTTCACTCCTTTTCAGGCTCTTCATGTTTTTGAACACCACTTCATGCTCTTCCTAATTTTCAGACTGTTTCATGCTACTCATATTTTTGACACCTTTTGAAACTCTTCATATCTTTCACACCTTTTCAGGCTCTTCATGTTTTTCAACAGCGCTTCATGCTCCTCCTATTTTTCAGAACGTTTCATGCTCCTTAGATTTTTCACACCTTTTGAAGCTCTTCATACTTTTCAGAACTTTTCAGGCTCTTCATGATTTTGAACACCGTTTCATGCTCCTCCTATTTTTCAGACCGTTTCATGCTCCCCATATATTTGACACCTTTTGACGCTCTTCATATTTTTCACATCTTTTAAGGCTCTTCATGTTTTGAACACCGCTTCATGCTCCTCCTATTTTTCAGACCGTTTCATGCTCCTCAAATTTCTGACACCTTTTGAAGCTCTTCATATTTTTCACACCTTTTCAGGCTCTTCATGTTTTTCAACACCACTTCATGCTCCTCCTTTTTTTCAGACCGTTTCATGCTCCTCATGCATTTCACACCTTTTGAAGCTCTTCATATTTTTCAAACCTTTTCTGGCTCTTCATGTTTTTGAACAGCGCTTCATGCTCCTCATATTTTTCAGACCGTTTAATGCTCCTCATGTATTTCACATCTTTTGAAGCTCTTCATATTTTTCACACCTTTTCAGGCTCTTCATGTTTTTGAACACCGTTTAATGCTCCTCATGTATTTCCCATCTTTTGAAGCTCTTCATATTTTTCACACCTTTTCTGGCTCTTCATGTTTTTGAACTCCGTTTCTTGCTCCTCCAATATTTCAGACCGTTTCATTCTCCTCATATTTTTCACACCTTTTGAAGCTCTTCATATTTTTCACACATTTTCAGGCTCTTCATGTTTTTCAACACCGATTCATGCTCCTCCTATTTTTCAGACCGTTCATGCTCCTCATATTTTTGACACCTTTTCAAGCTGTTCATATTTTTCACACCTTTTCAGTTTTACATGTTCTTCAACACAACTTCATGCTCCTCCTATTGTTCAGACCGTTTCATGATCCTCATATTTTTGACACCTTTTGAAGCTCTTCATATTTTTCACGCATTTTCAGGGTCTTCATGTTTTTTACACCGCTTCATGCTCCTCCTATTTTTCAGACCGTCATGCTCCTCCTATTTTTGACACCTTTTGAAGCTCTTCATATTTTTCACACCATTTCAGGCTCTTCATGTTTTTGAACACCGTTTAATGCTCCTCCTATTTTTCAAACCGTTTCATGCTCCTCATATTTTTGACACCTTTTGAAGCTCTTCATATTTTACCCACCTTTTCAGGCTCTTCATGTTTTTCAACACCGCTTCATGCTCCTCCAATTTTTCAGACCGTTCATGCTCCTCATATTTTTGACCCCTTTTGAAGCTCTTCATATTTTTCACACCTTTTCAGGTTCTTCATGGTTTACAAAACCGCTTCATGCTCCTCCTATTTTTCAGACCGTTTCATGCTCCTCATATTTTTGACACCTTTTGAAGCTCTTCATATTTTTCACACCTTTTAGGCTCTTCATATTTTTCAACACCACTTCATGCTCCTCGTATTTTTCAGACCGTTTCATTTTCGTCATATTTTTGACACCTTTTGAAGCTCTGCCTATTTTTCACACCTTTTCAGGCTCTTCATGATTTTCAACACCGCTTCATGCTCCTCCTATTTTTCAGACCGTTCATGCTCCTCATATTTTTGACACCTTTTAAAGCTGTTCATATTTTTCACACCTTTTCAGTTTCTACATGTTCTTCAACACAACTTCATGCTCCTCCTATTGTTCAGATCGTTTCATGATCCTCATATTTTTGACACCTTTTGAAGCTCTTCATATGTTTCACACCTTTTGAAGCTCTTCATGTTTTTTAACACCGTTTCATGCTATTCCTATTTTTCAAACCGTTTCATGCTCCTCATATTTTTGAAACCTATTGAAGCTCTTCATATTTTTCACTCATTTTCCGGGTCTTCATGTTTTTCTACACCACTTCATTCTCCTCCTATTTTTCAGACCGTTTCATGCTCGTCATATTTTTGACACCTTTTAAAGCTCTTCATATTTTTCAAATCTTTTCAGGCTCTTCATGTTTTTGAATACCGATTCATGCTCCTCCTATTTTTCAGACCGTTTCATGTTCCTCATATTTTTGACACGTTTTGAAGCTCTTCATATTTTTCACACCTTTTCAGGCTCTTCATGTTTTTCAACACCGCTTCATGCTCCTCCTATTTTTCAGACGGTTCATGCTCCTCATATTTTTGACAACTTTTGTAGCTCTTCATATTTTTCACATCTCTTCTGGCTCTTCATGTTTTTGAACTCCGTTTCTTGCTCTTCCAATATTTCAGACCGTTTCATGCCCCTCATATTTTTGACACCTTTTGAAGCTCTTCATATTTGTCACACATTTTCAGGCTCTTCATGTTTTTCAGCACTGCTTCATGCTCCTCCAATTTTTCAGACCGTTCATGCTCCTCATATTTTTGACACCTTTTGAAGCTCTTCATATTTTTCACACCTTTTCAGGTTCTTCATGTTTTTCAACACCACTTCATGCTCCTCGTATTTTTCAGACCATTTCATTCTCGTCATATTTTTGACACCTTTTGAAGCTCTGCCTATTTTTCACACCTTTTCAGGCTCTTCATGATTTTCAACACCGCTTCATGCTCCTCCTATTTTTCAGACCGTTTCATGCTCATCTCATTTTTCACACCTTTTGAATCTTTTCATATTTTTCATATTTTTGAAGCTCTTCATATTTTTCACACGTTTTCAGGCTCTTCATGTTTTCAACATCACTTCACGCTCCCCCTGTTTTTCAGACCGTTACATGCTCCTCGTATTTTTGACAACTTTTCAAGCTCTTCATATTTTTCACCCCTTTTCAGGCTCTTCCTGTTTTTGAACACCACTTCATGCTCTTCCTAATTTTCAGACTGTTTCAGGCTCGTCATATTTTTGACACCTTTGGAGCTCTTCATATTTTTCACTCCTTTTCAGGCTCTTCATGTTTTTGAACACCACTTCATGCTCTTCCTAATTTTCAGACTGTTTCATGCTACTCATATTTTTGACACCTTTTGAAACTCTTCATATCTTTCACACCTTTTCAGGCTCTTCATGTTTTTCAACAGCGCTTCATGCTCCTCCTATTTTTCAGAACGTTTCATGCTCCTTAGATTTTTCACACCTTTTGAAGCTCTTCATACTTTTCAGAACTTTTCAGGCTCTTCATGATTTTGAACACCGTTTCATGCTCCTCCTATTTTTCAGACCGTTTCATGCTCCCCATATATTTGACACCTTTTGACGCTCTTCATATTTTTCACATCTTTTAAGGCTCTTCATGTTTTGAACACCGCTTCATGCTCCTCCTATTTTTCAGACCGTTTCATGCTCCTCAAATTTCTGACACCTTTTGAAGCTCTTCATATTTTTCACACCTTTTCAGGCTCTTCATGTTTTTCAACACCACTTCATGCTCCTCCTTTTTTTCAGACCGTTTCATGCTCCTCATGCATTTCACACCTTTTGAAGCTCTTCATATTTTTCAAACCTTTTCTGGCTCTTCATGTTTTTGAACAGCGCTTCATGCTCCTCATATTTTTCAGACCGTTTAATGCTCCTCATGTATTTCACATCTTTTGAAGCTCTTCATATTTTTCACACCTTTTCAGGCTCTTCATGTTTTTGAACACCGTTTAATGCTCCTCATGTATTTCCCATCTTTTGAAGCTCTTCATATTTTTCACACCTTTTCTGGCTCTTCATGTTTTTGAACTCCGTTTCTTGCTCCTCCAATATTTCAGACCGTTTCATTCTCCTCATATTTTTCACACCTTTTGAAGCTCTTCATATTTTTCACACATTTTCAGGCTCTTCATGTTTTTCAACACCGATTCATGCTCCTCCTATTTTTCAGACCGTTCATGCTCCTCATATTTTTGACACCTTTTCAAGCTGTTCATATTTTTCACACCTTTTCAGTTTTACATGTTCTTCAACACAACTTCATGCTCCTCCTATTGTTCAGACCGTTTCATGATCCTCATATTTTTGACACCTTTTGAAGCTCTTCATATTTTTCACGCATTTTCAGGGTCTTCATGTTTTTTACACCGCTTCATGCTCCTCCTATTTTTCAGACCGTCATGCTCCTCCTATTTTTGACACCTTTTGAAGCTCTTCATATTTTTCACACCATTTCAGGCTCTTCATGTTTTTGAACACCGTTTAATGCTCCTCCTATTTTTCAAACCGTTTCATGCTCCTCATATTTTTGACACCTTTTGAAGCTCTTCATATTTTACCCACCTTTTCAGGCTCTTCATGTTTTTCAACACCGCTTCATGCTCCTCTTATTTTTCAGACCGTTTCATGCTCTCCATGTATTTCCAACCCTTTGAAGCTCTTCATATTTTTCACACCTTTTGAATCTCTTCATATTTTTCATATTTTTGAAGCTCTTCATATTTTTCACGCGTTTTCAGGCTCTTCATGTTTTTCAATACCACTTCATGCTCCTCCTATTTTTCAGACCGTTTCATGCTCATCTCATTTTTGACACCTTTTGATGCACTTCATATTTTTCACACCTTTTGAAGCTCTTCGTATATTTCACACCTTTTCAGGCTCTTCATGTTTTCTACACCACTTCATGCTCCTCCTATTTTTCAGACCCTTTCATTCTAAACTAATTTGACACCTTATGAAGCTTTTCATGTTTTTCACACCTTTTCATGCTCTTTATGTTTTTGAACACCGGTTCATGCTCCTCCTATTTTTCAACCAGTTTCACGCTCCTCCTATTTTTTACACCTTTTGAAGCTCTTCATATTTTTCACAATTTTACAATCTCTGCATTTTTTTGAAGACCGCTTCATGCTCCTCCTATTTTTTAGACCGTTTCATGCTCATCTCATTTTGACACATTTTGAAGCTCTTCATATTTTTACACCTTTTGAAGCTCTTCATATTTTTCACACCTTTTCAGGCTCTTCATGTTTTTCAACACCACTTCATGCTCCTCCTATTTTTCAGACCGTTTCATACTCCTCATATATTTGACACCTTTTGAAGCTCTTCATATTTTTCACACTTTTTCAGGCTCTTCATGTTTTTCAACACAACTTCCTGCTCCTCCTATTTTGCAGACAGTATCATGCTCCTCATATATTTGACACCTTTTGAAGCTCTTCATATTTCTCACAACTTTTCAGGCTCTTCATGATTTTGAACACCACTTCATGCACCTCCTATTTTTCAGACAGTTTCATGATCCTCATGTATTTCACACCTTTTGAAGCTCTTCTTATTTTTCACACCTTTTCAGGCTCTTCGTGATTTTCAAACCCGTTTCAGACCGTATCATGCTCCTCATATTTTTGATCTCTTTTGAAGCTCCTAATATTTTTCACACCTTTTGAAGCTCTTCATATATTTCACACTTTTTCAGGCTCTTCATGTTTTTCAAGACCACTTCATGTTAGTCCTATTTTTCAGACCGTTTCATGCTCATCTCATTTTGACAGCTTTTGAAGCTCTTCATATTTTTCACACCTTTTGAAGCTCTTCATATATTTCACACCTTTTCAGGCTCTTCATGTTTATGAACATCGCTTCATGCTCCTCCTATAATTCAGACGGTTTCATGCTCCTCATGTATTTAACACCTTTTGAAGCTCTTCATATTTTTCTCACCTTTTCAGGCTTTCATGTTTTTGAACATCTTTTCATGCTCCTCCTATTTTTCAGACCGTTTGATGCTCTGCATGTATTTCACAGCTTTTGAAGCTCTTTATATTTTTCACACCTTTTCAGGCTCCTCATGTTTTTGAACACGATTTCATGCTCCTCCTATTTTTCAGACCGTTTCATGCTCCTCCCATTTTTGACACCTTTGAAGCTCTTCATATTTTTCACAACTTTTCAGGCTCTTCATGTTTTTCAACACCGCTTCTTGATCCACCTATTTTTCAGACCGTTTCATGCTCCTCATATTTTTGACACGTTTTGAAGCTCTTCATATTTTACACACATTTTCAGGCTCTTCATATTTTTGAACACCGCTTCATGCTCCTCCTATTTTTAACACCTTTTGAAGCTCTTTATATATTTCACACTTTTTCAGTCTCTTCATGTTTTTCAACAGCACTTCATGCTCCTCCTATTTTTCAGACCGTTTCATGCTAATCTAATTTTTGACACCTTTTGAAGCTCTTCATATTTTTCACACCTTTTCAGGCTCTTCATGTTTTTGAACTCCTCTTCATGCTCCTCCTATTTTTCAGACCGTTTCATGCTCCTCATGTATTTCACACCTTTTGAATCTCTTCATATATTTCACACCTTTTCAGGCTCTTCATGTTTTTGACACGGTTTCATGCTCCTCCTATTTTTCAGACCGTTTCATGCTCCTCACATTTTTGACACCTTTTGAAGCTCTTCATATTTTTCACAACTTTTCAGACTCTTCATGTTTTTCAACACCGCTTCAGGATCCTCCAATTTTTCAGACCGTTTCATGCTCCTCATATTTGTGACATCTTTTGAAGCTTTTCTTATTTTTCACACCTTTTAGGCTCTTCATGTTTTTCAGCACTACTTCATGCTCCTCCTATTTCTCAGACAGTTTCTTCCTCCTCATATTGTGGACACCTTTTGAAGCTCTTCATAATTTTCACATCTTTTGAAGCTGTTCATATTTTTCACACCTTTTCAGGCTCTTCATGTTTTTGAACACGGTTTCATGCTCCTCCTCTTTTTCAGACCGTTTCATGCTCCTCATATTTTTGACACCTTTAAAAGCTCTTCATATTTTTCACACCTTTTCAGGTTCTTTATGTTTTGAAGACCGTTTCATGGTCCTCCTATTTTTGACACATTTTGAACCTTTTCATATTTTTCACACGTTTTCAGGCTCTTCATGTTTTTGAACACCGCTCATGCTCCTCCTAATTTTCAGACCGTTTCATGCTCCTCATGTATTTAACACCTTTTGAAGCTCTTCATATTTTTCTCACCTTTTCAGGCTTTCATGTTTTTGAACAACTTTTCATGCTCCTCCTATTTTTCAGACCGTTTGATGCTCCGCATGTATTTCACAGCTTTTGAAGCTCTTTATATTTTTCACACCTTTTCAGGCTCTTCATGTTTTTGAACACGATTTCATGCTGCTCCTATTTTTCAGACCGTTTCATGCTCATCTCATTTTTGACACCATTTTAAGCTCTTCATATTTTTCACACCTTTTGAACCTCTTCATATTTTTCACACGTTTTCACGCTCTTCATGTTTTTCAACACCGCTTCTTGATCCACCTATTTTTCAGACCGTTTCATGCTCCTCATATTTTTGACACGTTTTGAAGCTCTTCATATTTTACACACATTTTCAGGCTCTTCATGTTTTTGAACACCGCTTCATGCTCCTCCTATTTTTAACACCTTTTGAAGCTCTTTATATATTTCACACTTTTTCAGGCTCTTCATGTTTTTCAACAGCACTTCATGCTCCTCCTAATTTTCAGACCGTTTCATGCTAATCTAATTTTTGACACCTTTTGAAGCTCTTCATATTTTTCACACCTTTTCAGGCTCTTCATGTTTTTGAACTCCTCTTCATGCTCCTCCTATTTTTCAGACCGTTTCATGCTCCTCATGTATTTCACACCTTTTGAATCTCTTCATATATTTCACACCTTTTCAGGCTCTTCATGTTTTTGACACGGTTTCATGCTCCTCCTATTTTTCAGACCGTTTCATGCTCCTCACATTTTTGACACCTTTTGAAGCTCTTCATATTTTTCACAACTTTTCAGACTCTTCATGTTTTTCAACACCGCTTCATGATCTTCCAATTTTTCAGACCGTTTCATGCTCCTCATATTTTTGACATCTTTTGAAGCTTTTCTTATTTTTTACACCTTTTAGGCTCTTCATGTTTTTCAGCACTACTTCATGCTCCTCCTATTTCTCAGACAGTTTCTTCCTCCTCATATTGTGGACACCTTTTGAAGCTCTTCATAATTTTCACAACTTTTGAAGCTGTTCATATTTTTCACACCTTTTCAGGCTCTTCATGTTTTTGAACACGGTTTCATGCTCCTCCTCTTTTTCAGACCGTTTCATGCTCCTCATATTTTTGACACCTTTAAAAGCTCTTCATATTTTTCACACCTTTTCAGGTTCTTTATGTTTTGAAGACCGTTTCATGGTCCTCCTATTTTTGACACATTTTGAACCTTTTCATATTTTTCACACGTTTTCAGGCTCTTCATGTTTTTGAACACCGCTCATGCTCCTCCTAATTTTCAGACCGTTTCATGCTCCTCATGAATTTAACAGCTTTTGAAGCTCTTCATATTTTTCTCACCTTTTCAGGCTCTTCATGTTTTTGAACACGATTTCATGGTCCTCCTATTTTTCAGACCGTTTCATGCTCCTCCCATTTTTGACACCTTTGAAGCTCTTCATATTTTTCACAACTTTTCAGGCTCTTCATGTTTTTCAACACCGCTTCATGATCCTCCAATTTTTCAGACCGTTTCATGCTCCTCATATTTTTGACACATTTTGAATCTCTTCATATATTTTACACCTTTTCAGGCTCTTCATGGTTTTCAACACCACTTCATGCTCCCTCTTTTTCAGACCATTTCATGCTCATCTCATTTGTCACACTTTTTGAAGCTCTTCATATTTTTGACACCTTTTGAGCTATTCATATTTTTCACACCTTTTGAGGCTCTTCATGTTTTTCAACACCGTTTCATGCTCCTCCTATAATTCAGTCGGTTTCATGCTCTTCAAGTCTTTCACTCCTTTTGAAGCTCTTCATATTTTACACACCTTTTCAGGCTCTTCATGATTTTCAACCCCACTTCATGCTCCTCCGATTTTTCAGACCGTTTCATGCTCCTCATATTTTTGACACCTTTTGAAATCTTCATATACTTCCCACCTTTTCAGGCTCTTCATTGTTTAAAAACAACTTCATGCTCCTTCTATTTTTCAGACCGTTTCATGGTCATCTCATTTTTGACACCTTTTGAAGCTCTTCATATTTTTCATACCTTTTGAAGATCTTCATATTTTTCACACGTTTTCAGGCTCTTCATATTTTTCATCACGGCGTCATGCTCCTCCTATTTTTCAGACAGTTTCATGCTCCTGATATTTTTGACACGTTTTGAAGCTCTTCATATTTTTCACACCTTTTCAGGCTCTTCATGGTTTTCAACACTGTTTCATGTTCCTCCTATTTTTCAGACCGTTTCATGCTCCTCATAATTTTGACACCCTTTGAAGCTCTTCTTATATTTCACACCTTTTCAGACTCTTCATGTTTTCGAACACCACTTCAAGTTCCTCCTATTTTTGCGACCATTTCATGCTCTTCATATTTTTGACACCTTTTGAAGCTCTTCATATTTTTCACACCTTTTGAAGCTCTTCATATATTTCACACATTTTCAGGCTCTTCATGTTTTTCAACACCACTTCATGCTCCTCCTATTTTTCAAACCGTTTCATGCTCATCTAATTTTTGACACCTTTTCAAGCTCTTCATATATTTCACACCTTTTGAAGCTCTTCATATATTTCACATTTTTGAAGCTATTCAAATTTTTCACACGTTTTCAGGCTCTTCATGCTTTGGAAAACCGCTTCATGCTCCTGCTATTTTTCACAAAGTTTCACACTCCTCATATTTTTGACACGTTTTGAGGCTACTCATATTTTTCACACCTTTTCAGGCTCTTCATGTTTTTGAACAGCGTTTCATGATCCTCCTATTTTTCAGAACGTTTCATGCTCCTCATATTCTTGACACCTTTTAAATTTCTTCATAGTTTTCACACCTTTTAAGGCTCTTCATGTTTTGAACACCGTTTCATGCTCCTCCTATTTTCAGACCGTTTCATGCTCTTCATTTCTTTGACACCTTTTGAAGCTCTTCATATTTTTCACACCTTTTGAAGCTCTTCATGTATTTCACACCTTTTCAAGCTCTTCATGTTTTTGAACACCGCTTCATGCTCCTCCTATTTTTCAGACCGTTTCATGCTCTTCATTTTTTTGTCACCTTTTGAAGCTCCTCATATTTTTCACACCTTTGAAGCTCTTCATATATTTCACTCCTTTTCAGGCTCTTCATGTTTTTCAACACCACTTTATGCTCCTCCTATTTTTCAGACCATCTCATGCTCATCTAATTTTTGACACCTTTTGAAGCTCCTCATATATTTCACACCTTTTCAAGCTCTTCATATTTTTCACATTTTTGAAGCTCTTCATATTTTTCACACGTTTTCAGGCTCTTCATGATTTTGAACACCACTTCATGCACCTCCTATTTTTCAGACAGTTTCATGATCCTCATGTATTTCACACCTTTTGAAGCTCTTCTTATTTTTCACACCTTTTCAGGCTCTTCGTGATTTTCAAACCCGTTTCATGCTCGTCCTATTTTTCAGACCGTATCATGCTCCTCATATTTTTGACCTCTTTTGAAGCTCCTAATATTTTTCACACCTTTTGAAGCTCTTCATATATTTCACACTTTTTCAAGCTCTTCATGTTTTTCAACACCACTTCATGTTAGTCCTATTTTTCAGACCGTTTCATGCTCATCTCATTTTTGACAGCTTTTGAAGCTCTTCATATTTTTCACACCTTTTGAAGCTCTTCATATATTTCACACCTTTTCAGGCTCTTCATGTTTATGAACATCGCTTCATGCTCCTCCTATAATTCAGACGGTTTCATACTCCTCATGTATTTCACTCCTTTTGAAGCTCTTCATATTTTACACACCTTTTCAGGCTCTTCATGATTTTCAAACCCACTTCATGCTCCTTCTATTTTTCAGACCGTTTCATGTTCCTCATATTTTTGACACCTTTTGAAGCTCTTCATATTTTCTACACCTTTTCAGGCTCTTCATGTTTTTCAACACGGCTTCATGCTCCTCTTATTTTTCAGAGCATTTCGTGCTCCTCATATTTTTCACAGCTTTTGAAGCTCTTCATATTTTTCACAACTTTTCAGACTCTTCATGTTTTTCAACACCGCTTCAGGATCCTCCAATTTTTCAGACCGTTTCATGCTCCTCATATTTGTGACATCTTTTGAAGCTTTTCTTATTTTTCACACCTTTTAGGCTCTTCATGTTTTTCAGCACTACTTCATGCTCCTCCTATTTCTCAGACAGTTTCTTCCTCCTCATATTGTGGACACCTTTTGAAGCTCTTCATAATTTTCACATCTTTTGAAGCTGTTCATATTTTTCACACCTTTTCAGGCTCTTCATGTTTTTGAACACGGTTTCATGCTCCTCCTCTTTTTCAGACCGTTTCATGCTCCTCATATTTTTGACACCTTTAAAAGCTCTTCATATTTTTCACACCTTTTCAGGTTCTTTATGTTTTGAAGACCGTTTCATGGTCCTCCTATTTTTGACACAATTTGAACCTTTTCATATTTTTCACACGTTTTCAGGCTCTTCTTGTTTTTGAACACCGCTCATGCTCCTCCTAATTTTCAGACCGTTTCATGCTCCTCATGTATTTAACACCTTTTGAAGCTCTTCATATTTTTCTCACCTTTTCAGGCTTTCATGTTTTTGAACACCTTTTCATGCTCCTCCTATTTTTCAGTCCGTTTGATGCTCCGCATGTATTTCACAGCTTTTGAAGCTCTTTATATTTTTCACACCTTTTCAGGCTCTTCATGTTTTTGAACACGATTTCATGCTCCTCCTATTTTTCAGACCGTTTCATGCTCCTCCCATTTTTGACACCTTTGAAGCTCTTCATATTTTTCACACCTTTTGAACCTCTTCATATTTTTCACACGTTTTCACGCTCTTCATGTTTTTCAACACCGCTTCTTGATCCACCTATTTTTCAGACCGTTTCATGCTCCTCATATTTTTGACACGTTTTGAAGCTCTTCATATTTTACACACATTTTCAGGCTCTTCATGTTTTTGAACACCGCTTCATGCTCCTCCTATTTTTAACACCTTTTGAAGCTCTTTATATATTTCACACTTTTTCAGGCTCTTCATGTTTTTCAACAGCACTTCATGCTCCTCCTAATTTTCAGACCGTTTCATGCTAATCTAATTTTTGACACCTTTTGAAGCTCTTCATATTTTTCACACCTTTTCAGGCTCTTCATGTTTTTGAACTCCTCTTCATGCTCCTCCTATTTTTCAGACCGTTTCATGCTCCTCATGTATTTCACACCTTTTGAATCTCTTCATATATTTCACACCTTTTCAGGCTCTTCATGTTTTTGACACGGTTTCATGCTCCTCCTATTTTTCAGACCGTTTCATGCTCCTCACATTTTTGACACCTTTTGAAGCTCTTCATATTTTTCACAACTTTTCAGACTCTTCATGTTTTTCAACACCGCTTCATGATCTTCCAATTTTTCAGACCGTTTCATGCTCCTCATATTTTTGACATCTTTTGAAGCTTTTCTTATTTTTCACACCTTTTAGGCTCTTCATGTTTTTCAGCACTACTTCATGCTCCTCCTATTTCTCAGACAGTTTCTTCCTCCTCATATTGTGGACACCTTTTGAAGCTCTTCATAATTTTCACATCTTTTGAAGCTGTTCATATTTTTCACACCTTTTCAGGCTCTTCATGTTTTTGAACACGGTTACATGCCCCTCCTCTTTTTCAGACCGTTTCATGCTCCTCATATTTTTGACACCTTTAAAAGCTCTTCATATTTTTCACACCTTTTCAGGTTCTTTATGTTTTGAAGACCGTTTCATGGTCCTCCTATTTTTGACACATTTTGAACCTTTTCATATTTTTCACACGTTTTCAGGCTCTTCATGTTTTTGAACACCGCTCATGCTCCTCCTAATTTTCAGACCGTTTCATGCTCCTCATGAATTTAACAGCTTTTGAAGCTCTTCATATTTTTCTCACCTTTTCAGGCTCTTCATGTTTTTGAACACGATTTCATGGTCCTCCTATTTTTCAGACCGTTTCATGCTCCTCCCATTTTTGACACCTTTGAAGCTCTTCATATTTTTCACAACTTTTCAGGCTCTTCATGTTTTTCAACACCGCTTCATGATCCTCCAATTTTTCAGACCGTTTCATGCTCCTCATATTTTTGACACATTTTGAATCTCTTCATATATTTTACACCTTTTCAGGCTCTTCATGTTTTTCAACACCACTTCATGCTCCTCCTTTTCAGACCATTTCATGCTCATCTCATTTGTCACACTTTTTGAAGCTCTTCATATTTTTGACACCTTTTGAGCTATTCATATTTTTCACACCTTTTGAGGCTCTTCATGTTTTTCAACACCGTTTCATGCTCCTCCTATAATTCAGTCGGTTTCATGCTCTTCAAGTCTTTCACTCCTTTTGAAGCTCTTCATATTTTACACACCTTTTCAGGCTCTTCATGATTTTCAACCCCACTTCATGCTCCTCCGATTTTTCAGACCGTTTCATGCTCCTCATATTTTTGACACCTTTTGAAATCTTCATATACTTCCCACCTTTTCAGGCTCTTCATTGTTTAAAAACAACTTCATGCTCCTTCTATTTTTCAGACCGTTTCATGGTCATCTCATTTTGACACCTTTTGAAGCTCTTCATATTTTTCATACCTTTTGAAGATCTTCATATTTTTCACACGTTTTCAGGCTCTTCATATTTTTCATCACGGCGTCATGCTCCTCCTATTTTTCAGACAGTTTCATGCTCCTGATATTTTTGACACGTTTTGAAGCTCTTCATATTTTTCACACCTTTTCAGGCTCTTCATGGTTTTCAACACTGTTTCATGTTCCTCCTATTTTTCAGACCGTTTCATGCTCCTCATAATTTTGACACCCTTTGAAGCTCTTCTTATATTTCACACCTTTTCAGACTCTTCATGTTTTCGAACACCACTTCAAGTTCCTCCTATTTTTGCGACCATTTCATGCTCTTCATATTTTTGACACCTTTTGAAGCTCTTCATATTTTTCACACCTTTTGAAGCTCTTCATATATTTCACACATTTTCAGGCTCTTCATGTTTTTCAACACCACTTCATGCTCCTCCTATTTTTCAAACCGTTTCATGCTCATCTAATTTTTGACACCTTTTCAAGCTCTTCATATATTTCACACCTTTTGAAGCTCTTCATATATTTCACATTTTTGAAGCTATTCAAATTTTTCACACGTTTTCAGGCTCTTCATGCTTTGGAAAACCGCTTCATGCTCCTGCTATTTTTCACAAAGTTTCACACTCCTCATATTTTTGACACGTTTTGAGGCTACTCATATTTTTCACACCTTTTCAGGCTCTTCATGTTTTTGAACAGCGTTTCATGATCCTCCTATTTTTCAGAACGTTTCATGCTCCTCATATTCTTGACACCTTTTAAATTTCTTCATAGTTTTCACACCTTTTAAGGCTCTTCATGTTTTGAACACCGTTTCATGCTCCTCCTATTTTCAGACCGTTTCATGCTCTTCATTTCTTTGACACCTTTTGAAGCTCTTCATATTTTTCACACCTTTTGAAGCTCTTCATGTATTTCACACCTTTTCAAGCTCTTCATGTTTTTGAACACCGCTTCATGCTCCTCCTATTTTTCAGACCGTTTCATGCTCTTCATTTTTTTGTCACCTTTTGAAGCTCCTCATATTTTTCACACCTTTGAAGCTCTTCATATATTTCACTCCTTTTCAGGCTCTTCATGTTTTTCAACACCACTTTATGCTCCTCCTATTTTTCAGACCATCTCATGCTCATCTAATTTTTGACACCTTTTGAAGCTCCTCATATATTTCACACCTTTTCAAGCTCTTCATATTTTTCACATTTTTGAAGCTCTTCATATTTTTCACACGTTTTCAGGCTCTTCATGATTTTGAACACCACTTCATGCACCTCCTATTTTTCAGACAGTTTCATGATCCTCATGTATTTCACACCTTTTGAAGCTCTTCTTATTTTTCACACCTTTTCAGGCTCTTCGTGATTTTCAAACCCGTTTCATGCTCGTCCTATTTTTCAGACCGTATCATGCTCCTCATATTTTTGACCTCTTTTGAAGCTCCTAATATTTTTCACACCTTTTGAAGCTCTTCATATATTTCACACTTTTTCAAGCTCTTCATGTTTTTCAACACCACTTCATGTTAGTCCTATTTTTCAGACCGTTTCATGCTCATCTCATTTTTGACAGCTTTTGAAGCTCTTCATATTTTTCACACCTTTTGAAGCTCTTCATATATTTCACACCTTTTCAGGCTCTTCATGTTTATGAACATCGCTTCATGCTCCTCCTATAATTCAGACGGTTTCATACTCCTCATGTATTTCACTCCTTTTGAAGCTCTTCATATTTTACACACCTTTTCAGGCTCTTCATGATTTTCAAACCCACTTCATGCTCCTTCTATTTTTCAGACCGTTTCATGTTCCTCATATTTTTGACACCTTTTGAAGCTCTTCATATTTTCTACACCTTTTCAGGCTCTTCATGTTTTTCAACACGGCTTCATGCTCCTCTTATTTTTCAGAGCATTTCGTGCTCCTCATATTTTTCACAGCTTTTGAAGCTCTTCATATTTTTCACACCTTTTCAGGCTCGTCATGTTTTTCAACACCACGTCATGCTCCTCCTATATTTCAGACCCTTTCATGCTCGTCATATTTTTGACACCTTTTGAAGCTCTTCATGTTTTTCACACCGTTTCAGGCTCCTCCTGTTTTTGAACACCGTTTCATGCTCCTCCTATTTTTCAGACCGTTTCATGCTCCTCATATTTTTGACACCTTTTGAAGCTCTTCATATTTTTCACACCTTTTGAAGCTCTTCATATTTTTCACACCTTTTCAGGCTCCTCATGTTTTTCAACACCGCTTCATGCTCCTCCTATTTTTCAGACCGTTTCATGCTCCTCTCATTTCTGAAATCTTTTGAAGCTCTTCATATATTTCACACTTTTTCAGGCTCTTCATGTTTTTCAACACCACTTCATGCTTCTCCTATTTCTCAGACCGTTTCATGCTCACCTCATTTTTGACAGCATTTGAAGCTCTTCATATGTTTCACAACTTTTGAAGCTCTTCATATTTTTCACACCTTTTCAGGCTCCTCATGTTTTTCAACACCGCTTCATGCTCCTCCTATTTTTCAGACCGTTTCATGCTCCTCTCATTTCTGAAATCTTTTGAAGCTCTTCATATATTTCACACATTTTCAGGCTCTTAATGTTTTTCAACACCGCTTCATGCTACTCCTATTTTTCAGACCGATTAATGCTCCTCATGTATTTCTCACCTTTTGAAGCTCTTCATATTTTTCACACGATTTCAGGCTCTTCATGTTTTTCAACAACACTTCATGCTCCACCATTTTTGAGACGGCTTCATGCTCATCTAATTTTTGACACCTTTTCAAGCTCTTCATATATTTCACACCTTTTGAAGCTCTTCATATATTTCACATTTTTGAAGCTATTCAAATTTTTCACACGTTTTCAGGCTCTTCATGCTTTGGAAAACCGCTTCATGCTCCTGCTATTTTTCACAAAGTTTCACACTCTTCATATTTTTGACACGTTTTGAGGCTACTCATATTTTTCACACCTTTTCAGGCTCTTCATGTTTTTGAACAGCGTTTCATGATCCTCCTATTTTTCAGAACGTTTCATGCTCCTCATATTCTTGACACCTTTTAAATTTCTTCATAGTTTTCACACCTTTTAAGGCTCTTCATGTTTTGAACACCGTTTCATGCTCCTCCTATTTTCAGACCGTTTCATGCTCTTCATTTCTTTGACACCTTTTGAAGCTCTTCATATTTTTCACACCTTTTGAAGCTCTTCATGTATTTCACACCTTTTCAAGCTCTTCATGTTTTTGAACACCGCTTCATGCTCCTCCTATTTTTCAGACCGTTTCATGCTCTTCATTTTTTTGTCACCTTTTGAAGCTCCTCATATTTTTCACACCTTTGAAGCTCTTCATATATTTCACTCCTTTTCAGGCTCTTCATGTTTTTCAACACCACTTTATGCTCCTCCTATTTTTCAGACCATCTCATGCTCATCTAATTTTTGACACCTTTTGAAGCTCCTCATATATTTCACACCTTTTCAAGCTCTTCATATTTTTCACATTTTTGAAGCTCTTCATATTTTTCACACGTTTTCAGGCTCTTCATGATTTTGAACACCACTTCATGCACCTCCTATTTTTCAGACAGTTTCATGATCCTCATGTATTTCACACCTTTTGAAGCTCTTCTTATTTTTCACACCTTTTCAGGCTCTTCGTGATTTTCAAACCCGTTTCATGCTCGTCCTATTTTTCAGACCGTATCATGCTCCTCATATTTTTGACCTCTTTTGAAGCTCCTAATATTTTTCACACCTTTTGAAGCTCTTCATATATTTCACACTTTTTCAAGCTCTTCATGTTTTTCAACACCACTTCATGTTAGTCCTATTTTTCAGACCGTTTCATGCTCATCTCATTTTTGACAGCTTTTGAAGCTCTTCATATTTTTCACACCTTTTGAAGCTCTTCATATATTTCACACCTTTTCAGGCTCTTCATGTTTATGAACATCGCTTCATGCTCCTCCTATAATTCAGACGGTTTCATACTCCTCATGTATTTCACTCCTTTTGAAGCTCTTCATATTTTACACACCTTTTCAGGCTCTTCATGATTTTCAAACCCACTTCATGCTCCTTCTATTTTTCAGACCGTTTCATGTTCCTCATATTTTTGACACCTTTTGAAGCTCTTCATATTTTCTACACCTTTTCAGGCTCTTCATGTTTTTCAACACGGCTTCATGCTCCTCTTATTTTTCAGAGCATTTCGTGCTCCTCATATTTTTCACAGCTTTTGAAGCTCTTCATATTTTTCACAACTTTTCAGACTCTTCATGTTTTTCAACACCGCTTCAGGATCCTCCAATTTTTCAGACCGTTTCATGCTCCTCATATTTGTGACATCTTTTGAAGCTTTTCTTATTTTTCACACCTTTTAGGCTCTTCATGTTTTTCAGCACTACTTCATGCTCCTCCTATTTCTCAGACAGTTTCTTCCTCCTCATATTGTGGACACCTTTTGAAGCTCTTCATAATTTTCACATCTTTTGAAGCTGTTCATATTTTTCACACCTTTTCAGGCTCTTCATGTTTTTGAACACGGTTTCATGCTCCTCCTCTTTTTCAGACCGTTTCATGCTCCTCATATTTTTGACACCTTTAAAAGCTCTTCATATTTTTCACACCTTTTCAGGTTCTTTATGTTTTGAAGACCGTTTCATGGTCCTCCTATTTTTGACACAATTTGAACCTTTTCATATTTTTCACACGTTTTCAGGCTCTTCTTGTTTTTGAACACCGCTCATGCTCCTCCTAATTTTCAGACCGTTTCATGCTCCTCATGTATTTAACACCTTTTGAAGCTCTTCATATTTTTCTCACCTTTTCAGGCTTTCATGTTTTTGAACACCTTTTCATGCTCCTCCTATTTTTCAGTCCGTTTGATGCTCCGCATGTATTTCACAGCTTTTGAAGCTCTTTATATTTTTCACACCTTTTCAGGCTCTTCATGTTTTTGAACACGATTTCATGCTCCTCCTATTTTTCAGACCGTTTCATGCTCCTCCCATTTTTGACACCTTTGAAGCTCTTCATATTTTTCACACCTTTTGAACCTCTTCATATTTTTCACACGTTTTCACGCTCTTCATGTTTTTCAACACCGCTTCTTGATCCACCTATTTTTCAGACCGTTTCATGCTCCTCATATTTTTGACACGTTTTGAAGCTCTTCATATTTTACACACATTTTCAGGCTCTTCATGTTTTTGAACACCGCTTCATGCTCCTCCTATTTTTAACACCTTTTGAAGCTCTTTATATATTTCACACTTTTTCAGGCTCTTCATGTTTTTCAACAGCACTTCATGCTCCTCCTAATTTTCAGACCGTTTCATGCTAATCTAATTTTTGACACCTTTTGAAGCTCTTCATATTTTTCACACCTTTTCAGGCTCTTCATGTTTTTGAACTCCTCTTCATGCTCCTCCTATTTTTCAGACCGTTTCATGCTCCTCATGTATTTCACACCTTTTGAATCTCTTCATATATTTCACACCTTTTCAGGCTCTTCATGTTTTTGACACGGTTTCATGCTCCTCCTATTTTTCAGACCGTTTCATGCTCCTCACATTTTTGACACCTTTTGAAGCTCTTCATATTTTTCACAACTTTTCAGACTCTTCATGTTTTTCAACACCGCTTCATGATCTTCCAATTTTTCAGACCGTTTCATGCTCCTCATATTTTTGACATCTTTTGAAGCTTTTCTTATTTTTCACACCTTTTAGGCTCTTCATGTTTTTCAGCACTACTTCATGCTCCTCCTATTTCTCAGACAGTTTCTTCCTCCTCATATTGTGGACACCTTTTGAAGCTCTTCATAATTTTCACATCTTTTGAAGCTGTTCATATTTTTCACACCTTTTCAGGCTCTTCATGTTTTTGAACACGGTTTCATGCCCCTCCTCTTTTTCAGACCGTTTCATGCTCCTCATATTTTTGACACCTTTAAAAGCTCTTCATATTTTTCACACCTTTTCAGGTTCTTTATGTTTTGAAGACCGTTTCATGGTCCTCCTATTTTTGACACATTTTGAACCTTTTCATATTTTTCACACGTTTTCAGGCTCTTCATGTTTTTGAACACCGCTCATGCTCCTCCTAATTTTCAGACCGTTTCATGCTCCTCATGAATTTAACAGCTTTTGAAGCTCTTCATATTTTTCTCACCTTTTCAGGCTCTTCATGTTTTTGAACACGATTTCATGGTCCTCCTATTTTTCAGACCGTTTCATGCTCCTCCCATTTTTGACACCTTTGAAGCTCTTCATATTTTTCACAACTTTTCAGGCTCTTCATGTTTTTCAACACCGCTTCATGATCCTCCAATTTTTCAGACCGTTTCATGCTCCTCATATTTTTGACACATTTTGAATCTCTTCATATATTTTACACCTTTTCAGGCTCTTCATGTTTTTCAACACCACTTCATGCTCCTCCTTTTCAGACCATTTCATGCTCATCTCATTTGTCACACTTTTTGAAGCTCTTCATATTTTTGACACCTTTTGAGCTATTCATATTTTTCACACCTTTTGAGGCTCTTCATGTTTTTCAACACCGTTTCATGCTCCTCCTATAATTCAGTCGGTTTCATGCTCTTCAAGTCTTTCACTCCTTTTGAAGCTCTTCATATTTTACACACCTTTTCAGGCTCTTCATGATTTTCAACCCCACTTCATGCTCCTCCGATTTTTCAGACCGTTTCATGCTCCTCATATTTTTGACACCTTTTGAAATCTTCATATACTTCCCACCTTTTCAGGCTCTTCATTGTTTAAAAACAACTTCATGCTCCTTCTATTTTTCAGACCGTTTCATGGTCATCTCATTTTGACACCTTTTGAAGCTCTTCATATTTTTCATACCTTTTGAAGATCTTCATATTTTTCACACGTTTTCAGGCTCTTCATATTTTTCATCACGGCGTCATGCTCCTCCTATTTTTCAGACAGTTTCATGCTCCTGATATTTTTGACACGTTTTGAAGCTCTTCATATTTTTCACACCTTTTCAGGCTCTTCATGGTTTTCAACACTGTTTCATGTTCCTCCTATTTTTCAGACCGTTTCATGCTCCTCATAATTTTGACACCCTTTGAAGCTCTTCTTATATTTCACACCTTTTCAGACTCTTCATGTTTTCGAACACCACTTCAAGTTCCTCCTATTTTTGCGACCATTTCATGCTCTTCATATTTTTGACACCTTTTGAAGCTCTTCATATTTTTCACACCTTTTGAAGCTCTTCATATATTTCACACATTTTCAGGCTCTTCATGTTTTTCAACACCACTTCATGCTCCTCCTATTTTTCAAACCGTTTCATGCTCATCTAATTTTTGACACCTTTTCAAGCTCTTCATATATTTCACACCTTTTGAAGCTCTTCATATATTTCACATTTTTGAAGCTATTCAAATTTTTCACACGTTTTCAGGCTCTTCATGCTTTGGAAAACCGCTTCATGCTCCTGCTATTTTTCACAAAGTTTCACACTCCTCATATTTTTGACACGTTTTGAGGCTACTCATATTTTTCACACCTTTTCAGGCTCTTCATGTTTTTGAACAGCGTTTCATGATCCTCCTATTTTTCAGAACGTTTCATGCTCCTCATATTCTTGACACCTTTTAAATTTCTTCATAGTTTTCACACCTTTTAAGGCTCTTCATGTTTTGAACACCGTTTCATGCTCCTCCTATTTTCAGACCGTTTCATGCTCTTCATTTCTTTGACACCTTTTGAAGCTCTTCATATTTTTCACACCTTTTGAAGCTCTTCATGTATTTCACACCTTTTCAAGCTCTTCATGTTTTTGAACACCGCTTCATGCTCCTCCTATTTTTCAGACCGTTTCATGCTCTTCATTTTTTTGTCACCTTTTGAAGCTCCTCATATTTTTCACACCTTTGAAGCTCTTCATATATTTCACTCCTTTTCAGGCTCTTCATGTTTTTCAACACCACTTTATGCTCCTCCTATTTTTCAGACCATCTCATGCTCATCTAATTTTTGACACCTTTTGAAGCTCCTCATATATTTCACACCTTTTCAAGCTCTTCATATTTTTCACATTTTTGAAGCTCTTCATATTTTTCACACGTTTTCAGGCTCTTCATGATTTTGAACACCACTTCATGCACCTCCTATTTTTCAGACAGTTTCATGATCCTCATGTATTTCACACCTTTTGAAGCTCTTCTTATTTTTCACACCTTTTCAGGCTCTTCGTGATTTTCAAACCCGTTTCATGCTCGTCCTATTTTTCAGACCGTATCATGCTCCTCATATTTTTGACCTCTTTTGAAGCTCCTAATATTTTTCACACCTTTTGAAGCTCTTCATATATTTCACACTTTTTCAAGCTCTTCATGTTTTTCAACACCACTTCATGTTAGTCCTATTTTTCAGACCGTTTCATGCTCATCTCATTTTTGACAGCTTTTGAAGCTCTTCATATTTTTCACACCTTTTGAAGCTCTTCATATATTTCACACCTTTTCAGGCTCTTCATGTTTATGAACATCGCTTCATGCTCCTCCTATAATTCAGACGGTTTCATACTCCTCATGTATTTCACTCCTTTTGAAGCTCTTCATATTTTACACACCTTTTCAGGCTCTTCATGATTTTCAAACCCACTTCATGCTCCTTCTATTTTTCAGACCGTTTCATGTTCCTCATATTTTTGACACCTTTTGAAGCTCTTCATATTTTCTACACCTTTTCAGGCTCTTCATGTTTTTCAACACGGCTTCATGCTCCTCTTATTTTTCAGAGCATTTCGTGCTCCTCATATTTTTCACAGCTTTTGAAGCTCTTCATATTTTTCACACCTTTTCAGGCTCGTCATGTTTTTCAACACCACGTCATGCTCCTCCTATATTTCAGACCCTTTCATGCTCCTCATATTTTTGACACCTTTTGAAGCTCTTCATGTTTTTCACACCGTTTCAGGCTCCTCCTGTTTTTGAACACCGTTTCATGCTCCTCCTATTTTTCAGACCGTTTCATGCTCCTCATATTTTTGACACCTTTTGAAGCTCTTCATATTTTTCACACCTTTTGAAGCTCTTCATATTTTTCACACCTTTTCAGGCTCCTCATGTTTTTCAACACCGCTTCATGCTCCTCCTATTTTTCAGACCGTTTCATGCTCCTCTCATTTCTGAAATCTTTTGAAGCTCTTCATATATTTCACACTTTTTCAGGCTCTTCATGTTTTTCAACACCACTTCATGCTTCTCCTATTTCTCAGACCGTTTCATGCTCACCTCATTTTTGACAGCATTTGAAGCTCTTCATATGTTTCACAACTTTTGAAGCTCTTCATATTTTTCACACCTTTTCAGGCTCCTCATGTTTTTCAACACCGCTTCATGCTCCTCCTATTTTTCAGACCGTTTCATGCTCCTCTCATTTCTGAAATCTTTTGAAGCTCTTCATATATTTCACACATTTTCAGGCTCTTAATGTTTTTCAACACCGCTTCATGCTACTCCTATTTTTCAGACCGATTAATGCTCCTCATGTATTTCTCACCTTTTGAAGCTCTTCATATTTTTCACACGATTTCAGGCTCTTCATGTTTTTCAACAACACTTCATGCTCCACCATTTTTGAGACGGCTTCATGCTCATCTCATTTTTGACACTTTTTGAAGCTGTTCATATTTTTCACACCTTTTGAAGCTCTTCATGTTTTTCACACGTTTTCAGGCTCTTCATGTTTTTCAACACCGCTTCATGCTTCTCCTATTTTTCACACCTGTTGAAGCTCTTCATATTTTTCACACGTTTTCAGGCTCTTCATGTTTTTGAACACCTCTTCATTCTGCTCCTATTTTTCAGACCGTTTCATGCTTCTCATATTTTTGCAATGATTTGAAGCTCTTCATATTTTTCACAAATTTACAGTCTCTTCATGTTTTTCAACACCACTTCATGCTTTTCCTATTTTTCAGACCGTTACCTGCTCCTCATATTTTTGACACCTTTTGAAGCTCTTCATATTTTTAACACCTTTTCAGGTTCTTCATGTGTTTCAACACCGCTTCATGCTCCCCCTATTTTTCTGACCGTTTCATGCTCCTCATGTATTTCACTCCTTTTGAAGCTCTTTATATTTTTCACACCTTTTGTAGCTCTTCATATTTTTCACACCTTTTGAAGCTCTTCATATTTTTCACACCTTTTGTAGCTCTTCATATTTTTAACACCTTTTCAGGTTCTTCATGTGTTTCAACACCACTTCATGCTCTTCCTATTTTTCAGACCCTTTCATGCTCCTCATATTTTTGACACCTTTTGAAGCTCTTCATATTTTTCACACCATTTCAGGCTCCTCCTGTTTTTGAACACCTTTTCATGCTCCTCCTTTTTTTCAGACCGTTTCATGCTCCTCATATTTTTGACACGTTTTAAATCTCTTCATATATTTCACTCCTTTTCAGGCTCTTCATGTATTGGAACACCGCTTCATGCTCCTCCTATTTTTCGGACGGTTTCATTCTCCTCATGTACTTTACACCTTTTGAAGCTCTTCATATATTTCACACTTTTTCAGGCTCTTAATGTTTTTCAACACCACTTCATGCTTCTCCTATTTCTCCGACCGATTCATGCTCATCTCATTTTTGACAGCTTTTGAAGTTCTTCATATTTTTCACATCATTTGAAACTATTCATATTTTTCACACCTTTTCAGGCTCTTCATGTTTTTCAACACCGCTTTATGCTCCTCCTATTTTTCAGACCGTTTCATGCTCCTCATATTTTTGACACCTTTTGTAGCTCTTCATATTTTTCACACCTTTTCAGGCTCTTCATGTTTTTCAACACCGTTTCATGCTCCTCCTATTTTCAGACCGTTTCTTGCTCCTCATAATTTTGACACCTTTGAATGTCTTCATATTTTTCACACCTTTTGAAGCTGTTCATATTTTTCACACCTTTTCAGGCTCTTCATGTTTTTCTACACTGCTTCATGGTCCTCCTATTTTTCAGACTGTTTCATGCTCCTCATATATTTGACACCTTTTGAAGCTCTTCAGATTTTTCACACCTTTCAGGCTCTTCATGTTTTTGAACACCGCTTCATGCTCCTCCTGTTTTTCAGAGCATTTCATGCTCCTCATTTATTTCACATCTTTTGAAGCTCTTCATATTTTTGACACTTTTTGAAGCTCTTCATATTTTTCACACCTTTTCAGGCTCTTCATTTTTTTGAACACGGCTTCATGCTCGTCCTATTTTTCAGACCGTTTCATGCTCCTCAAGTATTTCACACCTTGAGGCTCTTCATATATTTCACAGCTTTTCAGGCTCTTCATGTTTTTGAACACCGCTTTTTGATCCTCCTATTTTTCAGACCGTTTCATGCTCCTCATTTATTTCTCACCATTTGAAGCTCTTCATATATTTCACACCTTTTGAAGCTCTTCATATATTTCACACCATTTCAGGCACTTCATGTTTTTCAACACCACTTCATGCTCCTCCTATTTTTCAGACCGTTTCAGGCTCATCTCATTTTTGACACCTTTGGAAGCTCTTCATATTTTTCACACCTTTTGAAGCTCTTCATATTTTTCACAGTTTTTCAGGCTCTTCATATTTTTCAACACCGCTTCATGATCGTCCTGTTTTTCAGACCGTTTCATTCTCCTCATATTATTGACAGCTTTTGAAGCTCTTCATATTTTTCACACTTTTTCAGGCTCTTCATGTTTATGAACACCATTTTATGCTCCTCCTATTTTTCAGACCGTTTCATGCTGCTCATATTGTTGACACCTTTTGAAGCTCTTCATATTTTTTACACCTTTTCAGGCTCTTCATGGTTTTGAACACCGTTTCATGCTCCTCCTATTTTTCAGACCGTTTCATGCTCCTCATTTTTTTGACACCTTTTGAATCTCTTCATATATTTCACACCTTTTCAGGCTCTTCATGTTTTTGAACACAGCTTCAAGCTCTTCCTATTTTTAGACAGTTTCATGGTCCTCATATATTTCTCACCTTTTGAAGCTCTTCATATTTTTCACACCTTTTCAGGCTCTTTATGTTTTTGACCACCGGTTCATGCTCCTCCTATTTTTCAGACCGTTTCATGATCCTCATATATTTGACACCTTTTGAAGCTCTTCATATTTTTCACAAATTTTCAGGCTCTTCATATTTTTGAACACCGCTTCATGCTCCTCCTATTTTTCAGAGCGTTTCATAATCCTCATGTATTTCACACCTTTTGAAGCTCTTCGTATTTTACACAGCTTTTCAGGGTCTTCATGATTTTCAACACCACTTCATGCTCCTCCTATATTTCAGACCGTTTCATGCTCCTCATATTTTTGGCACCTTTTGAAGCTCTTCATATTTTTCACACCTTTTCAGGCTCTTCATGTTTTTCAACACCGCTTCATGCTCCTCCTATTTTTCAGACCGTTTCATGCTCCTCATGTATTTCACACATTTTGAAGCTCTTCATATCTTTCACACCTTTTCAGCCTCTTCATGTTTTTGAATACCGTTTCATGCTCTTCCTATTTTTCAGATGGTTTCATGCTCCTCATATTTTTCACACATTTTGAAGCTCTTCATATTTTTCATACCCTTTCAGGCTCTTCATGTTTTTCAACACCTCTTGATGATCCTCCTATTTTTCAGACCGTTTACTGCTCCTCATATTTTTGACTCGTTTTGAAGCTCTTCATATTTTTCACAGCTTTTCAGCCTCTTCATGTTTTTCAACACCGCTTCATGCTCCTCCAATTTTTCAGACTGTTTCAAGCTCCTCATATTTTTGACACGTTTTGAAGCTCTTCATATTTTTCACAGCTTTTCAGGTTTTTCTTGTGTTTCAATTCCGCTTCATGCTCCTCCTATTTTTCAGACCGTTTCATGCTCCTCATATTTTTGACACCTTTTGAAGCTCTTCATATTTTTCACATTTTTGAAGCTCTTCATATATTTCACACGTTTTCAGTCTCTTCAGGTTTTTCAACACCGCTTCATGCTCCTCCTATATTTCAGACCGTTTCATTCTCCTCATATTTTTGACACCTTTTGAAGCTCTTCGTATTTTTCACACATTTTCAGGCTCTTCATGTTTTTCAACATGGCTTCATGATCCTCCTATATTTCAGATCGTTTCATGCTCCTCATATTTTTGACACATTTTGAAGCTCTTCATATTTTTCACACATTTTCAGGCTCTTCATTTTTTTCAACACCGCTTCATGCTCCTCCCTTTTTTCAGATCGTTTCATGCTCCTCATGTATTTCACACCTTTTGAAGCTCTTCAAATTTTTCACACCTTTTCAAGCTCTTCATGTTTTTGAAGACCGTTTCATGCTCCTCCTATTTATCAGACAGTTTCATGCTCCTCATATTTTTGACACCTTTTGAAGCTCTTCATATATTTCATACCTTTTCAGACTCTTCATATTTTTGAACACCGCTTCATGCTCCTCCTATTTTTCAGACCGTTTCATGTTCCTCCTATTTTTCAGATCATTTCATGCTCCTCATATTTTTGACACCTTTTGAAGCTCTTCATATTTTTCACACCTTTTCAGGCTCTTCATGTTTTTCAACACCGCTTCATGCTCCTCCTATTTTTCAGACCGTTTCATGTTCCTCCTATTTTTCAGATCATTTCATGCTCCTCATATTTTTGACACCTTTTGAAGCTCTTCATATTTTTCACACCTTTTCAGGCTCTTCATGTTTTTCAACACCGTGTCATGCTCCTCCTATTTTTCACACGGCTTCATGCTCCTCATATTTTTCACACCTTTAAAGCTCTTCATATTTTTCTCACATTTTAAGGCTCTTCATGTTTTTCAACACCGTGTCATGCTCCTCCTATTTTTCAGACGGTTTCATGCTCCTCATAATTTTCACACCTTTAAAGCTCTTCATATTTTTCACATCTTTTAAGGCTCTTCATGTTTTTGAACACCACTTCATGCTCCTCCTATTTTTCAGACCGTTTCATGTTCCTCCTATTTTTCAGATCATTTCATGCTCCTGATATTTTTGACACCTTTTGAAGCTCTTCATATTTTTCACACCTTTTGAAGCTCTTCATATTTTTCACACCTTTTAAGGCTCTTCATGTTTTTGAACACAGCTTCATGCTCCTCCTATTTTTCAGACCGTTTCATGTTCCTCCTATTTTTCAGATCATTTCATGCTCCTGATATTTTTGACACCTTTCGAAGCTCTTCATATTTTTCACACCTTTTGCAGCTCTTCATATTTTTCACACATTTTCAGGCTCTTCATGTTTTTGAACACCGTTTCATGCTCCTCCTATTTTTCAGACCGTTTCATGCTCCTCATATTTTGCCACCTTTTGAAGCTCTTCATATTTTTCACACATTTTCATGCTCTTCAGGTTTTTCAACACCGCTTCATGCTCCTCCTATTTTTCAGGCTGTTTCATGCTCCTCTTGTATTTCACACCTTTGGAAGCTCTTCATATTTTTCACACCTTTTCATGCTCTTCATGTTTTTGAACATCGCTGCAATCCTCCTCCTATTCTTCAGACCGTTTCATGCTCCTCATATTTTTCACACCATTTGAAGCTCTTCATATTTTTCACACCTTTTCAGTCTCTTCATATTTTTCAACACCGCTTCATGCTCCTCCGTTTTTTAAGACCGTTTCATGCTCCTCATATTTTTGACACATTTTGAAGCTCCTCATATTTTTCACACTTTTTGAAGCTCTTCATATATTTCACACTTTTTCAGTATCTTCATGTTTTCAGCACCACTTCATGCTCCTCCTATTTTTCAGACCGTTTCATGCTCATCTCATTATTGACAGCTTTTGAAGCTCTTCATATATTTCACACCTTTTGAAGCTCTTCATATTTTTCACACCTTTTCAGGTTTTTCTTGTTTTTCAACACCGCTTCATGCTCCTCCTATTTTTCAGACCGTTTCATGCTCCTCATATTTTTGACACCTTTTGAAGCTCTTCATATATTTCATACCTTTTTAGACTCTTCATGTTTTTGAACACCGCTTCATGCTCCTCCTGTTTTTCAGAATGTTTCCTGTTCCTCTTTTTTTTTCAGATCATTTCATGCTCCTCATATTTTTGACTCCTTTTGAAGCTCTTCATATTTTTCACACCTTTTCAGGCTCTTCATCTTTTTCAACACCACTTCATGCTCCTCCTATTTTTCAGACCGTTTCAGGCTCCTCATATTTTTGACAGCTTTAGAATCTCTTCATAATTTTCCCACCATTTCAGGCTCTTCATGTTTTTCAACACCGCTTCATGCTCCTCCTTTATTTCAGACAGTTTCATTCTCCTCCCATTTTTCACACCTTTTGAAGCTCTTATTATATTTCACACCTTTTCAAGCTCGTCATGTTTTTGAACACTGCTTCATTCTCCTCCTCTTTTTCTGACCGTTTCATGGTCCTCGTATTTTTAACACCTTTTGAAGCTCTTCATATTTTTCACACCTATTCAGGCTCTTCATGTTTTTAAACATCGTTTCCTGCTCCTCTTATTTTTCAGACCGTTTCATGCTCCTCATATTTCTGTCACATTTTGAAGCTCTTATTATTTTTCACACCTTTTCAGGCTCTTCATGTTTTTGAACACCATTTCATGCTCCTCGTATTTTTCAGACATTTTCATGCTCCTCATATTTTTGACTCGTTTTGAAGCTCTTCATATTTTTCACAGCTTTTCAGGCTCTTCATGTTTTTCAACACCGCTTCATGCTCCACCTATTTTTCAGACCTTTTCATGCTCCTCATATTTTTGACTCCTTTGAAGCTCTTCATATTATTCACACCTTTTCATGCTCTTCATGTTTTTCAACACTGCTTCAAGATCCTCCTATTTTTCATACCGTTTCATGCTCCTCATATTTTTGACACATTTTGAAGCTCTTCATATTTTTCACACCTTTTCAGGGTCTTCATGTTTTTCAACACCACTTCATGCTCCTCCTATTTTTCAGACTGTTTCATTCTCATCTCATTTTTGACACATTTTGAAGCTCTTCATAGTTTCCACACCTTTTCAGCCTCTTCATGTTTTTGAACACCATTTCATGCTCCTCTTATTTTTTTGTATTGTTTTTTTTTTAAATTTTTTTTATTATTTTTATTTTTTTTCCCAGTCGGTTTTGTCATACATTGATATGAATCAGCCATGGATTTACATGTATTCCCAATCCCAATCCCCCCTCCCACCTCCCTCTCCACCCGATTCCTCTCGGTCTTCCCAGTTCACCAAGCCGGAGCACTTGTCTCGTGCATCCTACCTGGGCTGGTGATCTGTTTCACCATAGATAGCATGCATGCTGTTCTTTTGAAATATCCCAACCTCGCATTCTCCCACAAAGTTCAAAAGTCTGTTCTGTATTTCTGTGTCTCTTTTTCTGTTCTGCATATAGGGTTATCGTTATCACCTTTCTAAATTCCATATACATGTGTCAGCATGCTCTAATGTTCTTTATCTTTCTGGCTTACTTCACTCTGTATAATGGGCTCCAGCTTCATCCATCTCATTAGGACTGATTCAAATGAATTCTTTTTAATGGCTGAGTAATATTCCATGGTGTATATGTACCACAGCTTTCTTATCCATTCATCTGCTGACGGGCATCTAGGTTGCTTCCATGTCCTGGCTATTATAAACAGTGCTGCGATGAACATTGGGGTGCACGTGTCTCTTTCAGACGAACCTATGGACACCTTATCTTTGACAAAGGAGGCAAGGATATACAATGGAAAAAAGACAACCTCTTTAACAAGTGGTGCTGGGAAAACTGGTCAACCACTTGTAAAAGAATGAAAATAGAACACTTTCTAACACCATACACAAAAATGAACTCAAAATGGATTAAAGATCTAAATGTAAGACCAGAAACTATAAAACTCCTAGAGGAGAACATAGGCAAAACACTCTCCGACATAAATCAAAGCAAGATCCTCTATGACCCACCTCCCAGAATATTGGAAATAAAAGCAAAACTAAACAAATGGGACCTAATGAAACTTAAAAGCTTTTGCACTACAAAGGAAACTATAAGTAAGGTGAAAAGACAGCCCTCAGATTGGGAGAAAATAATAGCAAATGAAGAAACAGACAAAGGATTAATCTCAAAAATATACAAGCAAATCCTGCAGCTCAATTCCAGAAAAATAAATGACCCAATAAAAAATGAGCCAAAGAAATAAACAGACATTTCTCCAAAGAAGACATACAGATGGATAACAAACACATGAAAAGATGCTCAACATCACTCATTATTAGAGAAATGCAAATCAAAACCACAATGAGGTACCATTACATGCCAGTCAGGATGGCTGCTATCCAAAAGTCTACAAGCAATAAATGCTGGAGATGGTGTGGAGAAAAGGGAAGCCTCTTATACTGTTGGTGGGAATGCACACTAGTACAGCCCCTATGGAAAACAGTGTGGAGATTTCTTAAAAAACTGGAAATAGAACTGCCATATGACCCAGCAATCCCACTTCTGGGCATACACACTGAGGAAACCAGATCCTCTTATTTTTCAGACCGTTTCAAGCTCCTCATATTTTTTACACCTTTTGAAGCTCTTCATATATTTCACACATTTTCAGGCTCTTCATGCTTTTCAAATCCGCTTCATGCTCCTCCTATTTTTCAGACTGTTTCATGCTTCTCATATTTTTGACACCTTTTGAATCTCTTCATATTTTTCACACCTTTTCAGACTCTTCATGTTTTTGAACACCGCTTCATGCTCCTCCCATTTTTCAGACCGTTTCATACTCCTCATATATTTGACACCTTTTGAAGCTCTTCATATTTTTCACAACTTTTCAGGTTCTTCATGTTTTCAACACCACTTCATGCTCCTCCTATATTTCTGAACCGTGTCATGCTCCTCATATTTTTGACATCTTTTGAAGCTCTTCATATTTTTCACGCCTTTTCAGACTCTTCATGTTTTTCTACACCGCTTCATGCTCCTCCTATTTTTGACATCTTTTGAAGCTCTTCATATATTTCACACCTTTTCAGGGTTTTCATGTTTTTGAACACCATTTCATGCTCCTCATATTTTTCAGACCGTTTCATGCTCCTCATATTTTTGACACCTTTTGAAGCTCTTCATATTTTTCACACCTTTTCAGGCTCTTCATATTTTCAACACCGTTTCATGCTCCTCCTATTTTTCAGACCGTTTCTTGCTCCTCATATTTTGACTCCTTTTGAAGCTTTTCATATTTTTCACACCTTTTCAGGCTCTTCATGTTTTTCAACACCACTTCTTGCTCATCCTCTTTTTCAGACCGTTTCACGGCCCTCATATTTTTGACACCTTTTCAAGCTCTTCACATTTTTCAAACCTTTTCAGGCTCTGCATGTTTTTGAACAACGTTTCATGCTCCTCCTATTTTTCAGACAGTTTCATGCCCCTCATATTTTTGACACCTTTTCAAGCTCTTCACATTTTTCAAACCTTTTCAGGCTCTTCATGTTTTGAACACCGTTTCATCCTCCTCCTAATTTTCAGACCGTTTCATGCTCCTCATACATTTGACACCTTTTGAAGCTCTTCATATTTTTCACAACTTTTCATGTTCTTCATGTTTTCAACACCACTTCATGCTCCTCCTATATTTCTGACCGTGGCATGCTCCTCATATTTTTGACAAGTTTTGAAGCTCTTCATATTTTTCACACCTTTTCATGCTGTTCATGTTTTTCTACACCGCTTCATGCTCCTCCTATTTTTGACATCTTTTGAACCTCTTCATATATTTCACACCTTTTCAGGGTTTTCATGTTTTTGAACACCGTTTCATGCTCCTCATATTTTTCAGACCGTTTCATGCTCCTCATACTTTTGACACCTTTTGAAGCTCTTCATATATTTCACACCATTTTAGGGTTTTCATGTTTTTGAACACCGTTTCATTCTCCTCATATTTTTCAGACTGTTTCATGCTCCTCATATTTTTGACACCTTTTGAAACTCTTCATATTTTTCACAATTTTTCAGGGTCCTTATGTTTTTGAACACCGTTTCATGCTCCTCCTATTTTTCAGACCGTTTCATGCTCCTCATATTTTGACACCTTTTGAAGCTCTTCATATTTTTCACACCTTTTCAGGCTCTTCAAATTTTTCAACAAGGTTTCATGCTCCTCCTATATTTCAGACCATTTAATGCTCCCCATAATTTTGACACCTTTTGAAGCGCTTCATAATTATCACACCTTTTCAGGCTCTTCATGTTTTTCAAATCTGCTTCTGCTCCTCCTATTTTTCAGACTGTTTCATGCTCCTCATATTTTTCACAGCTTTTGAAGCTCTTCATATTTTTCACACCTTTTCAGGCTCGTCATGTTTTTCAACACCACGTCATGCTCCTCCTATATTTCAGACCCTTTCATGCTCCTCATATTTTTGACACCTTTTGAAGCTCTTCATATTTTTCACACCGTTTCAGGCTCCTCCTGTTTTTGAACACCGTTTCATGCTCCTCCTATTTTTCAGACCGTTTCATGCTCCTCATATTTTTGATACCTTTTGAAGCTCTTCATATTTTTCACACCTTTTGAAGCTCTTCATATTTTTCACACCTTTTCAGGCTCCTCATGTTTTTCAACACCGCTTCATGCTCCTCCTATTTTTCAGACCGTTTCATGCTCCTCTCATTTCTGAAATCTTTTGAAGCTCTTCATATATTTCACACTTTTTCAGGCTCTTCATGTTTTTCAACACCACTTCATGCTTCTCCTATTTCTCAGACCGTTTCATGCTCACCTCATTTTTGACAGCATTTGAAGCTCTTCATATGTTTCACAACTTTTGAAGCTCTTCATATTTTTCACACCTTTTCAGGCTCCTCATGTTTTTCAACACCGCTTCATGCTCCTCCTATTTTTCAGACCGTTTCATGCTCCTCTCATTTCTGAAATCTTTTGAAGCTCTTCATATATTTCACACATTTTCAGGCTCTTAATGTTTTTCAACACCGCTTCATGCTACTCCTATTTTTCAGACCGATTAATGCTCCTCATGTATTTCTCACCTTTTGAAGCTCTTCATATTTTTCACACGATTTCAGGCTCTTCATGTTTTTCAACAACACTTCATGCTCCACCATTTTTGAGACGGCTTCATGCTCATCTCATTTTTGACACTTTTTGAAGCTGTTCATATTTTTCACACCTTTTGAAGCTCTTCATGTTTTTCACACGTTTTCAGGCTCTTCATGTTTTTCAACACCGCTTCATGCTTCTCCTATTTTTCACACCTGTTGAAGCTCTTCATATTTTTCACACGTTTTCAGGCTCTTCATGTTTTTGAACACCTCTTCATTCTGCTCCTATTTTTCAGACCGTTTCATGCTTCTCATATTTTTGCAATGATTTGAAGCTCTTCATATTTTTCACAAATTTACAGTCTCTTCATGTTTTTCAACACCACTTCATGCTTTTCCTATTTTTCAGACCGTTACCTGCTCCTCATATTTTTGACACCTTTTGAAGCTCTTCATATTTTTAACACCTTTTCAGGTTCTTCATGTGTTTCAACACCGCTTCATGCTCCCCCTATTTTTCTGACCGTTTCATGCTCCTCATGTATTTCACTCCTTTTGAAGCTCTTTATATTTTTCACACCTTTTGTAGCTCTTCATATTTTTCACACCTTTTGAAGCTCTTCATATTTTTCACACCTTTTGTAGCTCTTCATATTTTTAACACCTTTTCAGGTTCTTCATGTGTTTCAACACCACTTCATGCTCTTCCTATTTTTCAGACCCTTTCATGCTCCTCATATTTTTGACACCTTTTGAAGCTCTTCATATTTTTCACACCATTTCAGGCTCCTCCTGTTTTTGAACACCGTTTCATGCTCCTCCTTTTTTTCAGACCGTTTCATGCTCCTCATATTTTTGACACGTTTTAAATCTCTTCATATATTTCACTCCTTTTCAGGCTCTTCATGTATTGGAACACCGCTTCATGCTCCTCCTATTTTTCGGACGGTTTCATTCTCCTCATGTACTTTACACCTTTTGAAGCTCTTCATATATTTCACACTTTTTCAGGCTCTTAATGTTTTTCAACACCACTTCATGCTTCTCCTATTTCTCCGACCGATTCATGCTCATCTCATTTTTGACAGCTTTTGAAGTTCTTCATATTTTTCACATCATTTGAAACTATTCATATTTTTCACACCTTTTCAGGCTCTTCATGTTTTTCAACACCGCTTTATGCTCCTCCTATTTTTCAGACCGTTTCATGCTCCTCATATTTTTGACACCTTTTGTAGCTCTTCATATTTTTCACACCTTTTCAGGCTCTTCATGTTTTTCAACACCGTTTCATGCTCCTCCTATTTTCAGACCGTTTCTTGCTCCTCATAATTTTGACACCTTTGAATGTCTTCATATTTTTCACACCTTTTGAAGCTGTTCATATTTTTCACACCTTTTCAGGCTCTTCATGTTTTTCTACACTGCTTCATGGTCCTCCTATTTTTCAGACTGTTTCATGCTCCTCATATATTTGACACCTTTTGAAGCTCTTCAGATTTTTCACACCTTTCAGGCTCTTCATGTTTTTGAACACCGCTTCATGCTCCTCCTATTTTTCAGACCGTTTCATGCTCCTCATATATTTGACACCTTTTGAAGCTCTTCAGATTTTTCACACCTTTCAGGCTCTTCATGTTTTTGAACACCGCTTCATGCTCCTCCTGTTTTTCACAGCATTTCATGCTCCTCATGTATTTCACATCTTTTGAAGCTCTTCATATTTTTGACACTTTTTGAAGCTCTTCATATTTTTCACACCTTTTCAGGCTCTTCATTTTTTTGAACACGGCTTCATGCTCGTCCTATTTTTCAGACCGTTTCATGCTCCTCAAGTATTTCACACCTTGAGGCTCTTCATATATTTCACAGCTTTTCAGGCTCTTCATGTTTTTGAACACCGCTTGTTGATCCTCCTATTTTTCAGACCGCTTCATGGTCCTCAAATGTTTGACACTTTTTGTAGCTCTTCATATTTTTCACACCATTTCAGGCTGTTCATGGTTTTCTACACCGCTTCATGATCCTCCTATTTTTCGGACCGTTTCATGCTCGTCATACTTTTGACACTTTTTGAAGCTCTTCATGTTTTTGAACACCATTTCATGCTCCTCCTATATTTCAGAATGTTTCATGCTCCTCATGTATTTCACACCTTTTGAAGCTCTTCATATTTTTCACAACTTTTCAGGCTCTTCATGCCTTTGAACACCGCTTCATGCTCCTTCTATTTTTCAGACAGTTTCATGCTCCTCATATTTTTGACACCTTTTGAAGCTCTTCATATTTTTCACACCTTTTCAGCCTCTTCAAGTTTTTCAATACAGCTTCAGGATCCTTCTATTTTTCAGACCGTTACATGCTCCTCATGTATTTCACACCTTTTGAAGCTCTTCATATTTTTCACACCTATTCAGGCTCTTCATCTTTTTGAACACCGTTTCATGCTCCTCCTATTTTTCAGACCGTTTCATGCTCCTCATGTTTTGACACCTTTTGAAGTTGCTCATATTTTTGAGACCTTTTGAAGCTCTTCATATATTTCACAGTTTTTCAGGCTCTTCATGTTTTTCAACACCACTTCATGCTCCTCCTATTTTTCACACCGTTTCATGCTCATCTCATTTTTTACAGCTTTTGAAGCTCTTCATATTTTTCACACCTTTTGAAGCTCTTCATATTTTTCACACTATTTCAGGCTCTTCATGTATTTGAACACCATTTCATGCTCCTCCTATTTTTAAGACCGTTTCATGCTCCTCATATATTTGACACATTTTGAAGGTCTTCATATTTTTCACACCTTTTCAGGCTCTTCATGCTTTTGAACACCGCTTCAAGCTCCTCCTATTTTTCAAACCGTTTCATGCTCCTCATGTATTTCACACCTTTTGAAGCTCTTCATATTTTTCACAGCTTTTCAGGCTCTTCATGTTTTAGAACATGGTTTCAGGCTCCTCCTATTTTTCAGACCGTTTCATGCTCCTCATATATTTGACAACTTTTGAAGCTCTTCATATTTTTCACACCTTTTCAGGCTTTACATGTTTTTCACAACCACTTCATGATCCTCATAATTTTCAGACCAATTCATGCTCCTCATATTTTTGACACCTTTTGAAGCCCTTCATATTTTTCACACCTTTTCAGGCTCTTCATGTTTTTAAACACCGCTTCATGCTCCTCCTATTTTTCAGACCGTTTCATGCTCCTCATATTTTGACACGTTTTGAGACTCTTCATATATTTCACACCTTTTCAGGCCCTTCATGTTTTTGAACACCTTTTTATGTTCCTCCTATTTTTCAGACCGTTTCATGCTCCTCATGTATTTCACAACTTTTGAAGCTCTTCATTTTTTCACATCTTTTCAGGCTCTTCATTTTTTTGAACACCGCTTCATGCTCCTTTTATTTTTCAGTCCGTTTCATGCTCCTCATATTTTTCACACCTTTTGAAGCTCATTATATATTTCACACCTTTTCAGGCACTTCATGTTCTTCAACACGACTTCATGCTCCTCCTATTTTTCAGACCGCTTCATGCTCATCTCATTTTTGACACCTTTTGAAGCTCTTCATATTTTTCACATATTTTCAGGCTCTTCATGTTTTTCAACTCCACTTCATGCTCCTCCAATTTTTCAGACCGATTCATGCTCCTCATATTTTTGACACTTTTTGAAGCTCTTCATATTTTTCACACATTTTCAAGCTCTTCATGTTTCTCAACAACGCTTCATGCTCCTCCTATTTTTCACAGCTTTTGAAGCTCTTCATATATTTCACACCTTTTCAGGCTCTTCATGTTTTTGAACACCGTTTCATGCTGCTCCTGTTTTTCACCGTTTCATGCTCCTCATATTTTTGACACCTTTTGAAGCTGTTCATATTTTTCAAACATTTTCAGGCTGTTCATGCTTTTCAACACCGCTTCATTATCCTCCTATTTTTCAGACCATTTCATGCTCCTCATATTTTTGACTCCTTTTGAAGCTCTTCATATTTTTCACACATTTTCAGGCTCTTCATGTTTCACAACAACGCTTCATGCTCCTCCTATTTTTTACACCTTTTGAAGCTCTTCGTATATTTCACACCTTTTCAGGCTCTTCGTGTTTTTGAACAGCGTTTCAAGCTCCTCCTATTTTTCAGTCCGTTTCATGCTCCTCATATATTTGGCACCTTTTGAAGCTCTACATATTTTACACAACTTGTCAGGCTCTTCATGTTTTTGAACACTGCTTGATGCTCCTCCTAATTTTCAGACCGTTTCATGTTCGTCATATTTTTCACACCTTTTGAAGCTCTTCATATTTTTCACAGCTTTTCAGGCTCTTCACGATTTTCAACACCGCTTCATGCTCCTCCTATTTTTCAGACCGTTTCATGCTCCTCATGTATTTCACACCTTTTGAAGCTCTTCATATTTTTCACACATGTTCAGTCTCTTCATGTTTTTCAACACCACTTCATGCTCCTCCTATTTTTCAGACCGTTTCATGCTCCTCATATTTTGACACGTTTTGAGACTCTTCATATATTTCACACCTTTTCAGGCCCTTCATGTTTTTGAACACCTTTTTATGTTCCTCCTATTTTTCAGACCGTTTCATGCTCCTCATGTATTTCACAACTTTTGAAGCTCTTCATTTTTTCACATCTTTTCAGGCTCTTCATTTTTTTGAACACCGCTTCATGCTCCTTTTATTTTTCAGTCCGTTTCATGCTCCTCATATTTTTCACACCTTTTGAAGCTCATTATATATTTCACACCTTTTCAGGCACTTCATGTTCTTCAACACGCCTTCATGCTCCTCCTATTTTTCAGACCGCTTCATGCTCATCTCATTTTTGACACCTTTTGAAGCTCTTCATATTTTTCACATATTTTCAGGCTCTTCATGTTTTTCAACTCCACTTCATGCTCCTCCAATTTTTCAGACCGATTCATGCTCCTCATATTTTTGACACTTTTTGAAGCTCTTCATATTTTTCACACATTTTCAAGCTCTTCATGTTTCTCAACAACGCTTCATGCTCCTCCTATTTTTCACAGCTTTTGAAGCTCTTCATATATTTCACACCTTTTCAGGCTCTTCATGTTTTTGAACACCGTTTCATGCTGCTCCTGTTTTTCACCGTTTCATGCTCCTCATATTTTTGACACCTTTTGAAGCTGTTCATATTTTTCAAACATTTTCAGGCTGTTCATGCTTTTCAACACCGCTTCATTATCCTCCTATTTTTCAGACCATTTCATGCTCCTCATATTTTTGACTCCTTTTGAAGCTCTTCATATTTTTCACACATTTTCAGGCTCTTCATGTTTCACAACAACGCTTCATGCTCCTCCTATTTTTTACACCTTTTGAAGCTCTTCGTATATTTCACACCTTTTCAGGCTCTTCGTGTTTTTGAACAGCGTTTCAAGCTCCTCCTATTTTTCAGTCCGTTTCATGCTCCTCATATATTTGGCACCTTTTGAAGCTCTACATATTTTACACAACTTGTCAGGCTCTTCATGTTTTTGAACACTGCTTGATGCTCCTCCTAATTTTCAGACCGTTTCATGTTCGTCATATTTTTCACACCTTTTGAAGCTCTTCATATTTTTCACAGCTTTTGAAGCTCTTCATATTTTTCACACCTTTTCAGGTTCTTCATGATTTTGAACACCGATTCATGCTCCTTCTATTTTTCAGCCCATTTCATGCTACTCATATTTTTGACACCTTTTCAAGCTCTTCATATTTTTCACAGCTTTTGAAGCTCTTCATATTTTTCACACCTTTTCAGGCTCTTCATGATTTTCAACACCGCTTCATGCACCTCCTATTTTTCAGACCGTTTCATGCTCATCTAATTTTTGACAACTTTTGAAGCTCTTCTTATTTTTCATACCTTTTGAAGCTCTTCATATTTTTCACATTTTTGAAGCTCTTCTTATTTTTCTCACGGTTTCAGGCTCTTCATTTTTTTTCAAGACCGCTTCATTCTCCTCCTATTTTTGAGACCATTACATACTCCTTATATGTTTGACATTTTTTGAGGCTCTTCATATTTTTAACACCTTTTAAGGCTCTTCTTGCTTTTGAAAACCGTTTCATGCTCCTCTTATATTTCATATCGTTTCAAGCTCCTCTTATTTTTCACAACTTTTGAAGCTCTTCATATCTTTCACACCTTTTCAGGCTCTTCATGTTTTTGAACACCGCTTCATGCTCCTCCTATTTTTCAGACCGTATATAGCTCCTCATATATTTCACACCTTTTGAAGCTCTTCATATTTTTCACTACTTTTGAAGCTCTTCATGACTTTCACCTTTTTGAAGCTCTTCATATTTTTCACATTTTTGAAGCTCTTCATATTTTTCACACGTTTTAATCCTCTTCAGGTTTTTCAACACCGCTTCACGCTCCTGCTATTTTCCAGAACGTTTCATACTCCTCATATTTTTGACTTTTTTTGAAGCTCTTCACATTTTTCACACTTTTTCAGGCTCTTCATGTTTTTGAACACCGTTTCATGATCCTCCTATTTTTCAGAACGTTTCATGCTCCTCATATTTTTGACACCATTTAATGCTCTTCAAATTTTTCACACCTTTTCAGACTCTTCACGTTTTTGAACACCACTTCATCCTCCTCCTATTTTTCAGACCGTTTCATGATCCTCATATTATTGACACCTTTTGAAGCTCTTCATATTTCTCACACCTTTTCAAGCTCTTCATGTTTTTGAACACCGCTTCATGCTCCTCCTATTTTTCAGACCGTTTCATGCTCCTCATAGTTTTGACACCTTTTGAAGCTCTTCATATTTTTCACACCTTTTCAAGCTCTTCATGTTTTTGAACACCGCTTCATGCTCCTCCTGTTTTTCGACCGTTTCATGCTCCTCTTATTTTTCACACGTTTTGAAGCTCTTCATATTTTTCGCACTTTTCAGGCTCTTCATTTTTTTCAATACCACTTCATGCTCCTCCTATTTTACAGACAGTTTCATGCTCATCTCATTTTTGACACCTTTTGTAGCTCTTCATATTTTTCACACCTTTTGAAGCTCTTCATATTTTTCACACGTTTTCAGGCTCTTCATGTTTTTCAACACCGCTTCATGACTTCCTATTTTTCAGACCGTTTCATGCTCCTCATATATTTGACAGCTTTTGAAGCTCTTCATATTTTTCACACCTTTTCAGGCTCTTCATGTTTTTCAACACCACTTCATGCTCCTCTTATTTTTCAGACCGTCTCATGCTCCTCATATTTTTCACACCTTGTAACTCTTCATATTTTTCACACCTTTTCAGGCTCTTCATGGTTTGAACACCGCTTCATGGTCCTCCTATTTTTCAGACCGTTTCATTCTCCTCATATTTTTGACACCTTTTGAAGCTCTTCATATTTTTCACACCTTTTCAGGCTCTTCATGTTTTTGAACACCACTTCATGCTCCTCCAATTTTTCAGACCGTTTCATGTTCCTCATAAGTTTGACACCTTTGAAAGCTCTTCACATATCTCACACCTTTTAAGGCTCTTCATGTTTTTCAACACCACTTCATGCTCCTCCTATTTTTCAGACCATTTCATGCTCATCTCATTTTTGACACTTTTTGAAGCTCTTCATATTTTTCACACCTTTTCAGGCTCTTCATGTTTTTGAACACTACTTCATCCTCCTCGTATTTTTCAGACCGTTTCATGCTCCTCATATTATTGACACCTTTTGAAACTCTTCATATTTCTCACACCTTTTCAGGCCCTTCATGTTTTTCAACACAACTTAACGCTTCTCTTATTTTTCAGACCATTTCATGCTCCTCATGTATTTCACACTTTTTGAAGCTCTTCATATTTTTCACACCTTTTCAGTCTCTTCATGTTTTTGAACACCGTTTCATGCTACTCACATTTTTCAGACCGTTTCATGCTCCTCATATTATTGACACCTTTTGAAGCTCTTCATATTTTTCACACCTTTTCAACCTCTTCATGTTTTTCAACACCACTTCATGCTCCTCCTATTTTTCAGACGTTTCATGCTCATCTCATTTTTGATATCTTTTGAAGCTCTTCATATTTTTCACGTCTTTTGAAACTCTTCATAATTTTCACACCTTCTCAGGCTCTTCATTTTTTTCAACACCACTTCATACTCCTCCTATTTTTCAGACCGTTTCATGCTCATCTCATTTTTGACACGTTTTGAAGCTCTTCATATTTTGACACCTTTTGAAGCTCTTCATATTTTTCACACATTTTCAGTCTCTGCATGTTTTTGAACACCACTTCATGCCCTTCCTATTTTTCATACGGTTTCATCTCCTCATGAATTTCACACCTTTTGAAGCTCTTCATATTTTGCACACCTTTTCAGGCTCTTCATGTTTTCAACAACGACTTCATGCTCCTCCTACTTTTCAGACCGTTTCATGCTCCTCATATTTTTGACACGTTTTGAAGCTCTTCATATTTTTCACACCTTATCAGGCTCTTCATGTTTTCAACACCGCTTCATGCTCCTCCTATTTTTCAAACCGTTTCATGCTCGTCATATATTTGACACATTTTGAAGCTCTTCATATATTTCACACATTTTCATTCTCTTCATGTTTTTCAACACCACTTCATGCTCCTCCGATTTTTTAGTCCGTTTCATGCACATCTCATTTTTGACATCTTTTGAAACTCTTCATATTTTTCACACCTTTTGAAGCTCTTCATATTTTTCACACGTTTTCAGGGTCTTCATGTTTTTCAACACCACTTCTTGCTCCTCCTATTTTTCAGACCGTTTCGTGCTCCTCATATTTTTGACACGTTTTGAAGCTCTTCATATTTTTCACACCTTTTCAGGCTCTTCATGTTTTTGAACACCGTTTCATGCTCCTCCTATTTTTCAGACCGTTTCATGCTCCTCATGTATTTCACACCTTTTTAAGCTCTTCATATTTTTCACACCTTTTCAGGCTCTTCATGATTTTCAACACTGCTTCATGCTCCTCCTATTTTTCAGACCGTTTCATGCTCCTCATGTATTTCACACCTTTTGAAGCTGTTCATATTTTTCACACCTTTTCAGGCTCTTCATGTTTTTGAACACCGTGTCCTGCTCCTCCTATTTTTCAGACCGTATCATTCTCCTCATATTTTTGACACCTTTTGAAGCTTTTCATAATTTTCACAACTTTTCAGGCTCTTCATGTTTTTGAACACCGCTTCATGCTCCTCCTATTTTTCAGACCTTATCATGCTCCTCATATTTTTCGCCCCTTTAGAAGCTCTTCATATTTTTCACTACTTTTGAAGCTCTTCATGATTTTCACCTTTTTGAAGCTCTTCATATTTTTCACACCTTTTCAACCTCTTCATGTTTTTCAACACCGCTTCATGCTCCTCCTGTTTTTCGACCGTTTCATGCTCCTCTTATTTTTCACACGTTTTGAAGCTCTTCATATTTTTCACACTTTTCAGGCTCTTCATTTTTTTCAATACCACTTCATGCTCCTCCTATTTTACAGACAGTTTCATGCTCATCTCATTTTTGACACCTTTTGTAGCTCTTCATATTTTTCACACCTTTTGAAGCTCTTCATATTTTTCACACGTTTTCAGGCTCTTCATGTTTTTCAACACCGCTTCATGCTCTTCCTATTTTTCAGACCTTTTCATGCTCCTCATATTTTTGACAGCTTTTGAAGCTCTTCATATTTCTCACACCTTTTCAGGCCCTTCATGTTTTTCAACACAACTTAACGCTTCTCTTATTTTTCAGACCATTTCATGCTCCTCATGTATTTCACAGTTTTTGAAGCTCTTCATATTTTTCACATCTTTTCATGCTCTTCATGTTTTTGAACACCGTTTCATGCTACTCACATTTTTCAGACCGTTTCATGCTCCTCATATTATTGACACCTTTTGAAGCTCTTCATATTTTTCACACCTTTTCAACCTCTTCATGTTTTTCAACACCACTTCATGCTCCTCCTATTTTTCAGACGTTTCATGCTCATCTCATTTTTGATATCTTTTGAAGCTCTTCATATTTTTCACGTCTTTTGAAACTCTTCATATTTTTCACACCTTCTCAGACTCTTCATTTTTTTCAACACCACTTCATACTCCTCCTATTTTTCAGACCGTTTCATGCTCATCTCATTTTTGACACCTTTTGAAGCTCTTCATATTTTGACACCTTTTGAAGCTCTTCATATTTTTCACACATTTTCAGTCTCTGCATGTTTTTGAACACCACTTCATGCCCTTCCTATTTTTCATACGGTTTCATCTCCTCATGAATTTCACACCTTTTGAAGCTCTTCATATTTTGAACACCTTTTCAGGCTCTTCATGTTTTTCACAACGACTTCATGCTCCTCCTACTTTTCAGACCGTTTCATGCTCCTCATATTTTTGACACCTTTTGAAGCTCTTCATATTTTTCACACCTTATCAGGCTCTTCATGTTTTCAACACCGCTTCATGCTCCTCCTATTTTTCAAACCGTTTCATGCTCGTCATATATTTGACACATTTTGAAGCTCTTCATATATTTCACACATTTTCATGCTCTTCATGTTTTTCAACACCACTTCCTGCTCTTCTGATTTTTTAGTCCGTTTCATGCACATCTCATTTTTGACATCTTTTGAAACTCTTCATATTTTTCACACCTTTTGAAGCTCTTCATATTTTTCACACGTTTTCAGGGTCTTCATGTTTTTCAACACCACTTCTTGCTCCTCCTATTTTTCAGACCGTTTCGTGCTCCTCATATTTTTGACACGTTTTGAAGCTCTTCATATTTTTCATACCTTTTCAGGCTCTTCATGTTTTTGAACACCGTTTCATGCTCCTCCTATTTTTCAGACCGTTTCATGCTCCTCATAATTTTGACACCTTTTGAAACTCTTCATATTTTTCACAACCTTTGAAGCTCTTCATATTTTTCACATTTTTGAAGCTCTTCGTATTTTTCACACCTTTTGAAGCTCTTCATACTTTTCACATTTTTGAAGCTCTTCATATTTTTCACACGTTTTCAGGCTCTTCATGTTTTTCAACACCGCTTCATGCTCCTCCTATTTTTCAGACCGTTTCATGCTCCTCATGTATTTCACACCTTTTGAAGCTGTTCATATTTTTCACACCTTTTCAGGCTTTTCATGTTTTTGAACACCGTGTCCTGCTCCTCCTATTTTTCAGACCGTATCATTCTCCTCATATTTTTGACACCTTTTGAAGCTTTTCATAATTTTCACAACTTTTCAGGCTCTTCATGTTTTTGAACACCGCTTCATGCTCCTCCTATTTTTCAGACCTTATCATGCTCCTCATATTTTTCGCCCCTTTAGAAGCTCTTCATATTTTTCACTACTTTTGAAGCTCTTCATGATTTTCACCTTTTTGAAGCTCTTCATATTTTTCACACCTTTTCAACCTCTTCATGTTTTTCAACACCACTTCATGCTCCTCCTATTTTTCAGACGTTTCATTCTCATCTCATTTTTGATATCTTTTGAAGCTCTTCATATTTTTCACGTCTTTTGAAACTCTTCATATTTTTCACACCTTCTCAGGCTCTTCATTTTTTTCAACACCATTTCATACTCCTCCTATTTTTCAGACCGTTTCATGCTCATCTCATTTTTGACACGTTTTGAAGCTCTTCATATTTTGACACCTTTTGAAGCTCTTCATATTTTTCACACCTTTTCAGGCTCTTCATGTTTTTGAACACCGCTTCATGCTCCTCCTATTTTTCAAACCTTATCATGCTCCTCATATTTTTTGCCCCTTTAGTAGCTCTTCATATTTTTCACTACTTTTGAAGCTCTTCATGATTTTCACCTTTTTGAAGCTCTTCATATTTTTCACATTTTTGAAGCTCTTCATATTTTTCACATGTTTTAATCCTCTTCAGGTTTTTCAACACCGCTTCACGCTCCTGCTATTTTTTCAGAACGTTTCATACTCCTCATATTTTTGACTTTTTTGAAGCTCTTCACATTTTTCACACTTTTTCAGGCTCTTCATGTTTTTGAACACCGTTTCATGATCCTCCTATTTTTCAGAACGTTTCATGCTCCTCATATTTTTGACACCATTTAATGCTCTTCAAATTTTTCACACCTTTTCACACTCTTCACGTTTTTGAACACCACTTCATCCTCCTCCTATTTTTCAGACCGTTTCATGATCCTCATATTATTGACACCTTTTGAAGCTCTTCATATTTCTCACATCTTTTCAAGCTCTTCATGTTTTTGAACACCGCTTCATGCTCCTCCTATTTTTCAGACCGTTTCATGCTCCTCATAGTTTTGACACCTTTTGAAGCTCTTCATATTTTTCACATCTTTTCAAGCTCTTCATGTTTTTGAACACCGCTTCATGCTCCTCCTGTTTTTCGACCGTTTCATGCTCCTCTTATTTTTCACACGTTTTGAAGCTCTTCATATTTTTCACACTTTTCAGGCTCTTCATTTTTTTCAATACCACTTCATGCTCCTCCTATTTTACAGACAGTTTCATGCTCATCTCATTTTTGACACCTTTTGTAGCTCTTCATATTTTTCACACCTTTTGAAGCTCTTCATATTTTTCACACGTTTTCAGGCTTTAATGTTTTTCAACACCGCTTCATGCTCTTCCTATTTTTCAGACCTTTTCATGCTCCTCATATTTTTGACAGCTTTTGAAGCTCTTCATATTTCTCACACCTTTTCAGGCCCTTCATGTTTTTCAACACAACTTAACGCTTCTCTTATTTTTCAGACCATTTCATGCTCCTCATGTATTTCACAGTTTTTGAAGCTCTTCATATTTTTCACATCTTTTCATGCTCTTCATGTTTTTGAACACCGTTTCATGCTACTCACATTTTTCAGACCGTTTCATGCTCCTCATATTATTGACACCTTTTGAAGCTCTTCATATTTTTCACACCTTTTCAACCTCTTCATGTTTTTCAACACCACTTCATGCTCCTCCTATTTTTCAGACGTTTCATGCTCATCTCATTTTTGATATCTTTTGAAGCTCTTCATATTTTTCACGTCTTTTGAAACTCTTCATATTTTTCACACCTTCTCAGACTCTTCATTTTTTTCAACACCACTTCATACTCCTCCTATTTTTCAGACCGTTTCATGCTCATCTCATTTTTGACACCTTTTGAAGCTCTTCATATTTTGACACCTTTTGAAGCTCTTCATATTTTTCACACATTTTCAGTCTCTGCATGTTTTTGAACACCACTTCATGCCCTTCCCATTTTTCATACGGTTTCATCTCCTCATGAATTTCACACCTTTTGAAGCTCTTCATATTTTGAACACCTTTTCAGGCTCTTCATGTTTTTCACAACGACTTCATGCTCCTCCTACTTTTCAGACCGTTTCATGCTCCTCATATTTTTGACACCTTTTGAAGCTCTTCATATTTTTCACACCTTATCAGGCTCTTCATGTTTTCAACACCGCTTCATGCTCCTCCTATTTTTCAAACCGTTTCATGCTCGTCATATATTTGACACATTTTGAAGCTCTTCATATATTTCACACATTTTCATGCTCTTCATGTTTTTCAACACCACTTCCTGCTCCTCTGATTTTTTAGTCCGTTTCATGCACATCTCATTTTTGACATCTTTTGAAACTCTTCATATTTTTCACACCTTTTGAAGCTCTTCATATTTTTCACACGTTTTCAGGGTCTTCATGTTTTTCAACACCACTTCTTGCTCCTCCTATTTTTCAGACCGTTTCGTGCTCCTCATATTTTTGACACGTTTTGAAGCTCTTCATATTTTTCACACCTTTTCAGGCTCTTCATGTTTTTGAACACCGTTTCATGCTCCTCCTATTTTTCAGACCGTTTCATGCTCCTCATAATTTTGACACCTTTTGAAACTCTTCATATTTTTCACAACCTTTGAAGCTCTTCATATTTTTCACATTTTTGAAGCTCTTCGTATTTTTCACACCTTTTGAAGCTCTTCATACTTTTCACATTTTTGAAGCTCTTCATATTTTTCACACGTTTTCAGGCTCTTCATGTTTTTCAACACCGCTTCATGCTCCTCCTATTTTTCAGACCGTTTCATGCTCCTCATGTATTTCACACCTTTTTAAGCTCTTCATATTTTTCACACCTTTTCAGGCTCTTCATGTTTTTCAACACTGCTTCATGTTCCTCCTATTTTTCAGACCGTTTCATGCTCCTCATGTATTTCACAGCTTTTGAAGCTGTTCATATTTTTCACACCTTTTCAGGCTCTTCATGTTTTTGAACACCGTGTCCTGCTCCTCCTATTTTTCAGACCGTATCATTCTCCTCATATTTTTGACACCTTTTGAAGCTTTTCATAATTTTCACAACTTTTCAGGCTCTTCATGTTTTTGAACACCGCTTCATGCTCCTCCTATTTTTCAGACCTTATCATGCTCCTCATATTTTTTGCCCCTTTAGTAGCTCTTCATATTTTTCACTACTTTTGAAGCTCTTCATGATTTTCACCTTTTTGAAGCTCTTCATATTTTTCACAATTTTGAAGCTCTTCATATTTTTCACACGTTTTAATCCTCTTCAGGTTTTTCAACACCGCCTCACGCTCCTGCTCTTTTTCAGAACGTTTCATACTCCTCATATTTTTGACTTTTTTTGAAGCTCTTCACATTTTTCACACTTTTTCAGGCTCTTCATGTTTTTGAACACCGTTTCATGATCCTCCTATTTTTCAGAACGTTTCATGCTCCTCATATTTTTGACACCATTTAATGCTCTTCAAATTTTTCACACCTTTTCAGACTCTTCACGTTTTTGAACACCACTTCATCCTCCTCCTATTTTTCAGACCGTTTCATGATCCTCATATTATTGACACCTTTTGAAGCTCTTCATATTTCTCACACCTTTTCAAGCTCTTCATGTTTTTGAACACCGCTTCATGCTCCTCCTATTTTTCAGACCGTTTCATGCTCCTCATAGTTTTGACACCTTTTGAAGCTCTTCATATTTTTCACACCTTTTCAAGCTCTTCATGTTTTTGAACACCGCTTCATGCTCCTCCTGTTTTTCGACCGTTTCATGCTCCTCTTATTTTTCACACGTTTTGAAGCTCTTCATATTTTTCACACTTTTCAGGCTCTTCATTTTTTTCAATACCACTTCATGCTCCTCCTATTTTACAGACAGTTTCATGCTCATCTCATTTTTGACACCTTTTGTAGCTCTTTATATTTTTCACACCTTTTGAAGCTCTTCATATTTTTCACACGTTTTCAGGCTCTTCATGTTTTTCAACACAGCTTCATGCTCTTCCTATTTTTCAGACCGTTTCATGCTCCTCATATTTTTGACAGCTTTTGAAGCTCTTCATATTTCTCACACCTTTTCAGGCCCTTCATGTTTTTCAACACAACTTAACGCTTCTCTTATTTTTCAGACCATTTCATGCTCCTCATGTATTTCACACTTTTTGAAGCTCTTCATATTTTTCACACCTTTTCAGGCTCTTCATGTTTTTGAACACCGTTTCATGCTACTCACATTTTTCAGACCGTTTCATGCTCCTCATATTATTGACACCTTTTGAAGCTCTTCATATTTTTCACACCTTTTCAACCTCTTCATGTTTTTCAACACCACTTCATGCTCCTCCTATTTTTCAGACGTTTGATGCTCATCTCATTTTTGATATCTTTTGAAGCTCTTCATATTTTTCACGGCTTTTGAAACTCTTCATATTTTTCACACCTTCTCAGGCTCTTCATTTTTTTCAACACCACTTCATACTCCTCCTATTTTTCAGACCGTTTCATGCTCATCTCATTTTTGACACCTTTTGAAGCTCTTCATATTTTGACACCTTTTGAAGCTCTTCATATTTTTCATACATTTTCAGTCTCTGCATGTTTTTGAACACCACTTCATGCCCTTCCTATTTTTCATACGGTTTCATCTCCTCATGAATTTCACACCTTTTGAAGCTCTTCATATTTTGCACACCTTTTCAGGCTCTTCATGTTTTTCACAACGACTTCATGCTCCTCCTACTTTTCAGACCGTTTCATGCTCCTCATATTTTTGACACCTTTTGAAGCTCTTCATATTTTTCACACCTTATCAGGCTCTTCATGTTTTCAACACCGCTTCATGCTCCTCCTATTTTTCAAACCGTTTCATGCTCGTCATATATTTGACACATTTTGAAGCTCTTCATATATTTCACACATTTTCATGCTCCTCATGTTTTTCAACACCACTTCAATCTCCTCCGATTTTTTAGTCCGTTTCATGCACATCTCATTTTTGACATCTTTTGAAACTCTTCATATTTTTCACACCTTTTGAAGCTCTTCATATTTTTCACACGTTTTCAGGGTCTTCATGTTTTTCAACACCACTTCTTGCTCCTCCTATTTTTCAGACCGTTTTGTGCTCCTCATATTTTTGACACGTTTTGAAGCTCTTCATATTTTTCACACCTTTTCAGGCTCTTCATGTTTTTGAACACCGTTTCATGCTCCTCCTATTTTTCAGACCGTTTCATGCTCCTCATAATTTTGACACCTTTTGAAACTCTTCATATTTTTCACAACCTTTGAAGCTCTTCATATTTTTCACATTTTTGAAGCTCTTCGTATTTTTCACACCTTTTGAAGCTCTTCATACTTTTCACATTTTTGAAGCTCTTCATATTTTTCACACGTTTTCAGGCTCTTCATGTTTTTCAACACCGCTTCATGCTCCTCCTATTTTTCAGACCGTTTCATGCTCCTCATATATTTGACACGGTTTGAGGCTCTTCATAATTTTCACACCATTCCAGGCTCTTCATGTTTTTGAACACCGCTTCATGCTCCTCCCATTTTTGAGACCGTTACATGCTCCTCATAGTTTTGACACCTTTTGAAGCTCTTCACATTTTTCACAACTTTTCAGGCTCTTCATGTTTTTGAACACCGCTTCATGCTCCTCCTATTTTTCAGAACGTTTCTTGCTCCTCATATTTTCCACACCTTTTGAAGCTCTTCATATTTTTCCCGCCTTTTCAGGCTCTTCATGTTTTTCAACACCGTTTCATGCTCCTCCTATTTTTCAGACCGTTTCATGCTCCTCATATATTTGACACCTTTTCAAGCTCTTCATATTTTTCACACCTTTTCAGGCTCTTCATGTTTCTCAACACCGCTTCATGCTCCTCCTATTTTTCAGACCGTTTCATGCTCCTCATATTTTTCACACCTTTTGAAGCTCTTCATATTTTTCACACCTTTTAAGGCTCTTCATGTTTTTCAACACCGCTTCATGCTCCTCCTATTTTTCAGACCGTTTCATGCTCCTCATGTATTTCACTCCTTTTGAAGCTCTTCATATTTTTCACATATTTTTAGTCTCTTCATGAATTTCCACAACGTTTCAGCCTCTCCTATTTTTCAGACCGTTTCATGCTCCTCATATTTTTCACACCTTTTGAAGCTCTTCATATATTTCACAACTTTTAAGGCTCTTCATGTATTTCAACACCGTTTCATGATTCCCCTATTTTACAGACCGTTTCATGCTCCTATTGTATTTCACACCTTTTGAAGCTCTTCATATTTTTCACACCTTTTCAGGCTCTTCATGTTTTTGAACACCATTTCAAGCTCCTCTTATTTTTCAGACCGTTTCAGGCTACTCATATTTTTGACATATTTTCAAACTCTTCATATTTTTCACACCTTTTCAGGCTCTTCATGTTTTTAAACACTGCTTCATGCTCCTCCTATTTTTCAGACCGTTTCATTCTCCTCATATTTTGTCACCTTTTGAAGCTCTTCATATTTTCACACCTTTTGAAGCTCTTCATATATTCACAGTTTTTCAGGCTCTTCATGTTTTTCAACAGTACCTCATGCTCCTCCTATTTTTCAGATCGCTTCATGCTCTTCTCATTTTTGACAGCTTTTGAAGCTCCTAATATTTTTCACACCTTTTGAAGCTCTTCATATATTTCACACTTTTTTAGGCTCTTCATGTTTTTCAACACCACTTCATGCTGCTCCTATTTTTCAGACCGTTTCATGCTCATCTCATTTTTGACAGATTTTGAAGCTCTTCATATTTTTCACACCTTTTGAAACTCTTCATATTTTTCACAACATTTCAGGCTCTTCATGTTTATGAACACCGCTTCATGCTCCTCCTGTAATTCAGACGGTTTCATGCTCCTCATGTATTTCAGTCCTTTTGAAGCTCTTCATATTTTACACACCTTTTCAGCTCTTCATGATTTTCAACCCCACTTCATGCTCCTCCTATTTTCTGACCGTTTCATGTTCCTCATATTTTTGACACCTTTTGAAGCTCTTCATGTTTTTTACACCTTCTCAGGCTCTTCATGTTTTTCAACACGGCTTCATGCTCCTCTTATTTTTCAGACCGTTTCATGCTACTCATATTTTTGACAGCTTCTGAAGCACTTCATAATTTTCACACCTTTTTTAGGCTCTTCATGTTTTTCAACAATGCTTCATGCTCCTCCTATGTTTCAGACCGTTCCATTCTCTTCATGTGTTTCACACCTTTTGAAGCTCTTCATATTTTTCACACCTTTTCAGGCTACTCATGTTTTTGAACACCGTTTCATGCTCCTACTATTTTTCAGACCGTTTTATGCTCCTCATATTTTTGAAACCTTTTGAAGCTCTTCATATTTTTCACACCTTTTCAGGCTCTTCATGTTTTTCAACATTGCTTCATAATCCTCCTATTTTTCAGAACGTTTCATGCTCCTCATATTTTGACACCTTTTGAAGCTCTTCATATTTTTCACACCTTATCAGGCTCTTCATTTTTTTCAACACCACTTCATACTCCTCCGATTTTTCAGACCGTTTCATGCTCCTTATATATTTGACACCTTTTGAAGCTCTTCATATTTTTCACACCTTTTCAGGCTCTTCAAGTTTTTCAACAATGTTACAATGCTCTTCCTATTTTTCAGACCGTTTCATGCTCCTCATATTTTTTACACCTTTTGAAGCTCCTCATATTTTTGAAACCTTTTGAAGCTCTTCATATTTTTCACACCTTTTCAGGCTCTTCATGTTTTTCAACAACGCTTCATACTCCTCCTATTTTTCACACCTTTTGAAGCTCTTCATATTTTTCACACCTTTTCAGGCTCTTCATGTTTTTCAACAACGCTTCATACTCCTCCTATTTTTCACACCTTTTGAAGCTCTTCATATTTTTCAAACCTTTTCAGGCTCTTCATGGTTTTAAACAACGCTTCATGCTACTCCTATTTTTCAGACCGTTTCATGCTCCTCATGTATTTCACACATTTTGAAGCTCTTCATATTTTTCACACCTTTTCAGTCTCTTCATTGTTTTGAACATGGTTTCATGCTCCTCCTATTTTCAGACCGCTTCATGCTCCTCACATTTTTGAGACCTTTTGAAGCTCTTCATATTTTTCACAACTTTTCAGGCTCTTCATGTTTTTCCACACCGCTTCATGATCCTCCAATTTTTCAGACCGTTTCATGCTCCTCATATTTGTGACATCTTTTGAAGCTTTTCATATTTTTCACAACTTTTAGGCTCTTCATGTTTTTCAGCACCACTTCATGCTCCTCCTATTTCTCAGACCGGTTCATGCTCCTCATATTGTTGACACCTTTAGAAGCTCTTCATGTTTTTCACATCTTTTCAGGCTCTTCATGTTTTTCAGCACCACTTCATGCTCCTCCTATTTCTCAGACAGGTTCATGCTCCTCATATTTTTCACACCTTTAAATCTCTTCATATTTTTCACACATTTTAAGGCTCTTCATATTTTTCAACACCGTGTCATGCTCCTGCTATTTTTCAGACGGTTTCATGCTCCTCATAATTTTCACAACTTTAAAGCTCTTCATATTTTTCACACCTTTTAAGGCTCTTCATGTTTTTGAACACCAGTACATGCTCCTCCTATTTTTCAGACCGTTTCATGCTCCTCATATTTTTGACACCTTTTGAAGCTCTTCATATTTTTAACACCTTTTCAGGCTCTTCATGTTTTTGAACACCATTTCATGCTCCTCATATTTTGACAACTATTGAAACTCTTCATATTTTTCAGACCGTTTCATGCTCCTCATATTTTGACACCTTTTGAAGCTCTTCACATATTTCACAGATTTTCAGGCTCTTCAGGTTTTTGAACATCGTTTCATGCTCCTCCTATTTTTCAGAACGTTCCATGCTCCTCATATTTTTCACACCTTTTGCAGCTCTTCATATTTTTCACACCTTTTCTGGCTCTTCATATTTTTAAACACCACTTAATGCTCCTCCTATGTTTAGAACGTTTAATGCTCTTAATAATTTTGACACCTTTTGCAGCTCTTCATATTTTTCACACTTTTTCTGGCTCTTCATATTTTTCAACACCACTTTATGCTCCTCCTATGTTGAGAACATTTAATGCTCCTCATAATTTTGACACCTTTTGAAGCTCTTCATATTTTTCACTCCTTTTCAGTCTCTTCATGTTTTGAACACCGCTTCATGATCCTCCTATTTTTCAGACCGTTTCATGCTCCGCATATATTTCACACCATTTGAAACTCTTCATATTTTTCACACCTTTTCTGGTTCTCATGTTTTTGAACACAGCTTCATGCTTCTCCTATTTTTCAGACCGTTTCATGCTCCTCATATATTTCACACCTTTTGAAGCTCTTCCTATTTTTCAGACCTTTTCAGGCTCTTCATGTTTTTCAACAGCATTTCATGCTCCTCCGCTTTTTCAGACCGTTTCATGCTCCTCATAGTTTTGACACCTTTTGAAGCTCTTCATATTTTTCACACCATTTCAGGCTCTTCCTGTTTTTGAACAACAAATCTTGCTCCTCCTATTTTTCAGACCGTTTCATGCTGCTTATGTATTTCACACCTTTTGAACCTCTTCATATTTTTCACAACTTTTCAGGCTCTTCATGTTTTTGAACACCGCTTCATGCTCCTCCTATTTTTCAGACTGTTTCATGCTCCTCATATTTTTGACATCTTTTGAAGCTCTTCATATTTTTCACACCTTTTCAGGATCTTCATGTTTTTCAACACTGCTTCATGCTCCTCCTATTTTTCAGACCGTTTCATGCTCCTCATATTTTTGACACATTTTGAAGGTCTTCATATTTTTCACACATTTTCAGGCTCTTCATGTTTTTGAAGAATGCTTCATGCTCCTCCTATTTTTCACACCTTTTGAAGCTCTGCATATTTATCACACGTTTTAACGCTCTTCATGTTTTTCAACATTGCTTCATGCTCCTCATATTTTTCAGACTGTTTCATGCTCCTCATATTTTTGACACCTTTTCAAGCTCTTCATATTTTTCACACCTTTTCTGGCTCTTCATGTTTTTGAACACCGCTTCATGCTGCTCCTATTTAGCAGACCGTTTCATGCTCCTCATATATTTGACACCTTTTGAATCTCTTCATAGTTTTCACATCTTTTCAGGCTCTTCATGTTTTTCAACACCGTTTCATGCTCCTCCTATTGTTCAGACCGTTTCATGCTCCTCATATTTGTGACACCATTTGGAGCTCTTCATTTTTTCACACCTTTTCAGGCTCTTCATGTTTTTGAACATCGCTTCATTATCCTCCTATTTTTCAGATCGTTTCATTCTCCTCATATATTTGACACCTTTTGAAACTCTTCATATTTTTCACACCTTTTCAGCCTCTTCATGTTTTTGAACACTGATTCATGCTCCTCCTATTTTTCAGACCGTTTCATGCTCCTCATATTTTTCGCACCTTTTGAAGCTCTTCATATTTTTTCACACCTTTTCAGGCTCTTCATGATTTTGAAGACCTTTTCATGCTCCTCCTATTTTTTAGACCGTTTCATGCTCCTCATGTATTTCACTCCTTTTGAAGCTCTTCATATTTTTCACACCTTTTGAAGCTCTTCATATTTTTCACACGTTTTCAGGGTCTTCATGTTTTTCAACACCACTTCTTGCTCCTCCTATTTTTCAGACCGTTTCGTGCTCCTCATATTTTTGACACGTTTTGAAGCTCTTCATATTTTTCACACCTTTTCAGGCTCTTCATGTTTTTGAACACCGTTTCATGCTCCTCCTATTTTTCAGACCGTTTCATGCTCCTCATAATTTTGACACCTTTTGAAACTCTTCATATTTTTCACAACCTTTGAAGCTCTTCATATTTTTCACATTTTTGAAGCTCTTCGTATTTTTCACACCTTTTGAAGCTCTTCATACTTTTCACATTTTTGAAGCTCTTCATATTTTTCACACATTTTCAGGCTCTTCATGTTTTTCAACACCGGTTCATGCTCCTCCTATTTTTCAGACCGTTTCATGCTCCTCATATATTTGACACGGTTTGAGGCTCTTCATAATTTTCACACCATTCCAGGCTCTTCATGTTTTTGAACACCGCTTCATGCTCCTCCCATTTTTGAGACCGTTACATGCTCCTCATAGTTTTGACACCTTTTGAAGCTCTTCACATTTTTCACAACTTTTCAGGCTCTTCATATTTTTGAACACCGCTTCATGCTCCTCCTATTTTTCAGAACGTTTCTTGCTCCTCATATTTTCCACACCTTTTGAAGCTCTTCATATTTTTCCCGCCTTTTCAGGCTCTTCATGTTTTTCAACACCGTTTCATGCTCCTCCTATTTTTCAGACCGTTTCATGCTCCTCATATATTTGACACCTTTTCAAGCTCTTCATATTTTTCACACCTTTTCAGGCTCTTCATGTTTCTCAACACCGCTTCATGCTCCTCCTATTTTTCAGACCGTTTCATGCTCCTCATATTTTTCACACCTTTTGAAGCTCTTCATATTTTTCACACCTTTTAAGGCTCTTCATGTTTTTCAACACCGCTTCATGCTCCTCCTATTTTTCAGACCGTTTCATGCTCCTCATGTGTTTCACTCCTTTTGAAGCTCTTCATATTTTTCACATATTTTTAGTCTCTTCATGAATTTCCACAACGTTTCAGCCTCTCCTATTTTTCAGACCGTTTCATGCTCCTCATATTTTTCACACCTTTTGAAGCTCTTCATATATTTCACAACTTTTAAGGCTCTTCATGTATTTCAACACCGTTTCATGATTCCCCTATTTTACAGACCGTTTCATGCTCCTATTGTATTTCACACCTTTTGAAGCTCTTCATATTTTTCACACCTTTTCAGGCTCTTCATGTTTTTGAACACCATTTCAAGCTCCTCTTATTTTTCAGACCGTTTCAGGCTACTCATATTTTTGACATATTTTCAAACTCTTCATATTTTTCACACCTTTCAGGCTCTTCATATTTTTAAACACTGCTTCATGCTCCTCCTATTTTTCAGACCGTTTCATTCTCCTCATATTTTGTCACCTTTTGAAGCTCTTCATATTTTCACACCTTTTGAAGCTCTTCATATATTCACAGTTTTTCAGGCTCTTCATGTTTTTCAACAGTACCTCATGCTCCTCCTATTTTTCAGATCGCTTCATGCTCTTCTCATTTTTGACAGCTTTTGAAGCTCCTAATATTTTTCACACCTTTTGAAGCTCTTCATATATTTCACACTTTTTTAGGCTCTTCATGTTTTTCAACACCACTTCATGCTGCTCCTATTTTTCAGACCGTTTCATGCTCATCTCATTTTTGACAGATTTTGAAGCTCTTCATATTTTTCACACCTTTTGAAACTCTTCATATTTTTCACAACATTTCAGGCTCTTCATGTTTATGAACACCGCTTCATGCTCCTCCTGTAATTCAGACGGTTTCATGCTCCTCATGTATTTCAGTCCTTTTGAAGCTCTTCATATTTTACACACCTTTTCAGCTCTTCATGATTTTCAACCCCACTTCATGCTCCTCCTATTTTCTGACCGTTTCATGTTCCTCATATTTTTGACACCTTTTGAAGCTCTTCATGTTTTTTACACCTTCTCAGGCTCTTCATGTTTTTCAACACGGCTTCATGCTCCTCTTATTTTTCAGACCGTTTCATGCTACTCATATTTTTGACAGCTTCTGAAGCACTTCATAATTTTCACACCTTTTTTAGGCTCTTCATGTTTTTCAACAACGCTTCATGCTCCTCCTATATTTCAGACCGTTCCATTCTCTTCATGTGTTTCACACCTTTTGAAGCTCTTCATATTTTTCACACCTTTTCAGGCTACTGATGTTTTTGAACACCGTTTCATGCTCCTACTATTTTTCAGACCGTTTTATGCTCCTCATATTTTTGAAACCTTTTGAAGCTCTTCATATTTTTCACACCTTTTCAGGCTCTTCATGTTTTTCAACACCGCTTCATAATCCTCCTATTTTTCAGAACGTTTCATGCTCCTCATATTTTGACACCTTTTGAAGCTCTTCATATTTTTCACACCTTATCAGGCTCTTCATTTTTTTCAACACCACTTCATACTCCTCCGATTTTTCAGACCGTTTCATGCTCCTTATATATTTGACACCTTTTGAAGCTCTTCATATTTTTCACACCTTTTCAGGCTCTTCAAGTTTTTCAACAATGTTACAATGCTCTTCCTATTTTTCAGACCGTTTCATGCTCCTCATATTTTTTACACCTTTTGAAGCTCCTCATATTTTTGAAACCTTTTGAAGCTCTTCATATTTTTCACACCTTTTCAGGCTCTTCATGTTTTTCAACAACGCTTCATACTCCTCCTATTTTTCACACCTTTTGAAGCTCTTCATATTTTTCACACCTTTTCAGGCTCTTCATGTTTTTCAACAACGCTTCATACTCCTCCTATTTTTCACACCTTTTGAAGCTCTTCATATTTTTCAAACCTTTTCAGGCTCTTCATGGTTTTAAACAACGCTTCATGCTACTCCTATTTTTCAGACCGTTTCATGCTCCTCATGTATTTCACACATTTTGAAGCTCTTCATATTTTTCACACCTTTTCAGTCTCTTCATTGTTTTGAACATGGTTTCATGCTCCTCCTATTTTCAGACCGCTTCATGCTCCTCACATTTTTGAGACCTTTTGAAGCTCTTCATATTTTTCACAACTTTTCAGGCTCTTCATGTTTTTCCACACCGCTTCATGATCCTCCAATTTTTCAGACCGTTTCATGCTCCTCATATTTGTGACATCTTTTGAAGCTTTTCATATTTTTCACAACTTTTAGGCTCTTCATGTTTTTCAGCACCACTTCATGCTCCTCCTATTTCTCAGACCGGTTCATGCTCCTCATATTGTTGACACCTTTAGAAGCTCTTCATGTTTTTCACATCTTTTCAGGCTCTTCATGTTTTTCAGCACCACTTCATGCTCCTCCTATTTCTCAGACAGGTTCATGCTCCTCATATTTTTCACACCTTTAAATCTCTTCATATTTTTCACACATTTTAAGGCTCTTCATATTTTTCAACACCGTGTCATGCTCCTGCTATTTTTCAGACGGTTTCATGCTCCTCATAATTTTCACAACTTTAAAGCTCTTCATATTTTTCACACCTTTTAAGGCTCTTCATGTTTTTGAACACCAGTACATGCTCCTCCTATTTTTCAGACCGTTTCATGCTCCTCATATTTTTGACACCTTTTGAAGCTCTTCATATTTTTAACACCTTTTCAGGCTCTTCATGTTTTTGAACACCATTTCATGCTCCTCATATTTTGACAACTATTGAAACTCTTCATATTTTTCAGACCGTTTCATGCTCCTCATATTTTGACACCTTTTGAAGCTCTTCACATATTTCACAGATTTTCAGGCTCTTCAGGTTTTTGAACATCGTTTCATGCTCCTCCTATTTTTCAGAACGTTCCATGCTCCTCATATTTTTCACACCTTTTGCAGCTCTTCATATTTTTCACACCTTTTCTGGCTCTTCATATTTTTAAACACCACTTAATGCTCCTCCTATGTTTAGAACGTTTAATGCTCTTAATAATTTTGATACCTTTTGCAGCTCTTCATATTTTTCACACCTTTTCTGGTTCTCATGTTTTTGAACACAGCTTCATGCTTCTCCTATTTTTCAGACCGTTTCATGCTCCTCATATATTTCACACCTTTTGAAGCTCTTCCTATTTTTCAGACCTTTTCCGGCTCTTCATGTTTTTCAACAGCATTTCATGCTCCTCCGCTTTTTCAGACCGTTTCATGCTCCTCATAGTTTTGACACCTTTTGAAGCTCTTCATATTTTTCACACCATTTCAGGCTCTTCCTGTTTTTGAACAACAAATCTTGCTCCTCCTATTTTTCAGACCGTTTCATGCTGCTTATGTATTTCACACCTTTTGAACCTCTTCATATTTTTCACAACTTTTCAGGCTCTTCATGTTTTTGAACACCGCTTCATGCTCCTCCTATTTTTCAGACTGTTTCATGCTCCTCATATTTTTGACATCTTTTGAAGCTCTTCATATTTTTCACACCTTTTCAGGATCTTCATGTTTTTCAACACTGCTTCATGCTCCTCCTATTTTTCAGACCGTTTCATGCTCCTCATATTTTTGACACATTTTGAAGGTCTTCATATTTTTCACACATTTTCAGGCTCTTCATGTTTTTGAAGAATGCTTCATGCTCCTCCTATTTTTCACACCTTTTGAAGCTCTGCATATTTATCACACGTTTTAACGCTCTTCATGTTTTTCAACATTGCTTCATGCTCCTCATATTTTTCAGACTGTTTCATGCTTCTCATATTTTTGACACCTTTTCAAGCTCTTCATATTTTTCACACCTTTTCTGGCTCTTCATGTTTTTGAACACCGCTTCATGCTGCTCCTATTTAGCAGACCGTTTCATGCTCCTCATATATTTGACACCTTTTGAATCTCTTCATAGTTTTCACATCTTTTCAGGCTCTTCATGTTTTTCAACACCGTTTCATGCTCCTCCTATTGTTCAGACCGTTTCATGCTCCTCATATTTGTGACACCATTTGGAGCTCTTCATTTTTTCACACCTTTTCAGGCTCTTCATGTTTTTGAACATCGCTTCATTATCCTCCTATTTTTCAGATCGTTTCATTCTCCTCATATATTTGACACCTTTTGAAACTCTTCATATTTTTCACACCTTTTCAGCCTCTTCAGGATTTTGAACACTGATTCATGCTCCTCCTATTTTTCAGACCGTTTCATGCTCCTCATATTTTTCGCACCTTTTGAAGCTCTTCATATTTTTTCACACCTTTTCAGGCTCTTCATGATTTTGAAAACCTTTTCATGCTCCTCCTATTTTTTAGACCGTTTCATGCTCCTCATGTGTTTCACTCCTTTTGAAGCTCTTCATATTTTTCACACCTTTCCAGGCTCTCCATGTTTTTAAACACCGTTTCATACTCCTCCTATTTTTCAGACCGTTTCATGCTCCTCATATTTTTGAAAACTTTGACGCTTTTCATATATTTCACACCTTTTCAGGCTCTTCATGTTTTTGAACACTGCTTCATGCTCTTCCTATTTTTCTGACCGTTTCATGCATCATATTTTTCACACATTTTGAAGGTCTTCATATTTTTCACAACTTTTCAGGCTCTTCATGATTTTGAACACAACTTCATTCTCCTCCTATTTTTCAGACCGTTTCATGCATCTCATGTATTTCACACCTTTTGAAGCTCTTCATATTTTTCACACGTTTTCAGGCTCTTCATGCTTTTCAACACCTCTTCATTCTCCTCCTATTTTTCAGACCGTTTCATGCTCCTCATATTTTTGACACGTTTTGAGGCTCTTCATATTTTTCAGACCTTTTCAGGATCTTTATGGTTTTGAATACCATTTCATGCTCCTCATATTTTTCAGAACTTTTCATGCTCCTCATATTTTTGACACATTCTGAAGCTCTTCATATTTTTCAAACATTTTCAGGCTCTTCATGTTTTTGAACAATGCTTCATGCTCCTCCTATTTTTCACACCTTTTGAAGCTCTGCATATTTATCACACGTTTTCACGCTCTTCATGTTTTTCAACATCGCTTCATGCTCCTCCTATTTTTCAGACCGTTTCATGCTCCTCATATTTTTGACACCTTTTGAAGCTTATCATATTTTTCACAACTTTTCAGGCTCTTCATGTTTTTGAACACCATTTCATGCTCCTCCTTTTTTTTGACACATTTTGAAGGTCTTCATAATTTTCACACCTTTTCAGGCTCTTCATGTTTTTCAACACCGTTTCATGCTCCTCCTATATTTCACACCTTTTGAAGCTCTGCATATTTATCACACGTTTTCACGCTCTTCATGTTTTTGAACACCACTTCATGCTCCTCCTATTTTTCAGACCGTATCATGCTCCTCATGTTTTTCACACTTTTTGAACCTCTTCATATTTTTCACACATTTTCAGGCTCTTCATGTTTTTCAACACAACTTCATGCATCTCCTATTTTTCGGACCGTTTCATGCTCCTCATGTTTTTCACACCTTTTGAAGCTCTTCATATTTTCACACCTATTCAGGCTCTTCATGTTTTTGAACACCGCTTCATGCTCCTCCTTTTTTCAGACCGTTTCATTCTCCTCATATATTTCACACCTTTTGAAGCTCTTCATATTTTTCACAGCTTTTTAGGATCTTCAAGGTTTTCAACACCGTTTCATGCTCCTCTTATTTTTCAGACCGTTTCATGCTCATCTCATTTTTGACACCTTTGGAAGCTCTTCATATTTTTCAAAGCTTTTGAAGCTCTTCATATTTTTCACACCTTTTCAGGCTCTTCATGTTTTTCAACACCGTTTCATGCTCCTCCTATTTTTCCAACCGTTTCATGTTCCTCATAATTTTGACACCTATTGAAGTTCTTCATAATTTTCACACATTTTCAGGCTCTTCATGTGTTTGAACACCGCTTCATGTTCCTCCTATTTTTCAGACCGTTTCATGCTCCTCATATTTTTGACACCTTTTGAAGCTCTTCATATTTTTCATACCTTTTGAAGCTCTTCATGTTTTTGAACACTGCTTCATGCTCCTCGTATTTTTCAGATCGTTTCATGCTCCTCATGTTTTTGACACTTTATGAGCTCTTCATATTTTTCAAACCTTTTCAGGCTCTTCATGTTTTCGAACTCTGCTTCATGCTCCTCCAATTTTTCAAACCGTTTCATGATCCTCATGTATTTCACAACATTGAACCTCTTCATATTTTTCACACCTTTTCATGCTCTTCAAGATTTTCAACATCACTTCATGCTCCTACTTTTTTGCAGACCGTTTCATGCTCCTCATATTTTTGACACCTTTTGAAGCTCTTCATATTTCTCACACCTTTTCAGGCTCTTCATGTCTTTCAACACGGCTTCATGCTCCTCCTATTTTTCAGACGGGTTCATGCTCATCTCATTTTTGACACCTTTTGAAGCTTTTCATATTTTTCACACCTTTTCAGGCTCTTCATATTTTTGAACACTGGTTGATGCTCCTCCTATTTTTCAGAACGTTTCATGCTCCTCATATTTTTGACACCTTTTGAAGCTCTTCATATTTTTCACATCTTTTCAGGCTCTTCATGTTTTTCAACACCGTTTCATGATCCTCCTATTTTTCAGACCGTTTCATGCTCATCTCATTTTGACATCTTTTGAAGCTTTTCATATTTTTCACACCTTTTCAAGCTCTTCATATTTTTAAACACCACTTCATGCTTCTCCTATTTTTCAGCCCATTTCATGCTCCTCATGTATTTCACACCTTTTGAAGCTCTTCATATTTTTCACACCTTTTCAGGATCCTCATGTTTTGGAACACAGCTTCATGCTCCTCCTATTTATCAGACCTTTTCATGCTCCTCATATTTTTGACACCTTTTGAAGCTCTTTATATTTTTCACAGTTTTTCAGGCTCTTCATGATATTCAACACCGTTTCATGTTATTCATATTTGTCAGACCGTTTAATGCTCATCTCATTTTTAACACCTTTTGAAGCTTTTCATATTTTTCACAACTTTTCAGGCTCTTCAAGTTTTTGAACACCGCTTCATTTTCCTCCTATTTTTCAGAGAGTTTCATGCTCCTCATGTATTTCACAGCTTTTGAAGCTCTTCATATTTTCCACACCTTTGCAGGCTCCTCATGTTTTTGAACACCGCTTCATGCTACTCATATTTTTCAGATCGTTTCATGCTCCTCATACTTTTGACACCTTTTGAAGCTCTTCATGTTTTTGAACACTGTTTCATGCTCCTCCTATTTTTCAGAATGTTTCATGCTCCTCATGTATTTCACACCTTTTGAAGCTCTTCATATTTTTCACATCTTTTCAGACTGTTCATGTTTTTGAACACCGTTTCATGCTCCTCTATTTTGGATTTCTTTTGAATCTCTTCATATATTTCACACCTTTTCAGGCTCTTCATGTTTTTGAACACCGTTTCATGCTCCTCCTATTTTTCAGACCGTTTCTTGCTCCTCATATTTTTGACACCATTGAATCTATTTGTATTTTTCATACATTTTGAAGCTCTTCATATATTTTACACCTTTTCAGGCTCTTCATGTTTTTGAACACCGTTTCGTGCTCCTCCTATTTTTCAGACCGTTTCATGCTCCTCATATTTTTGACACCTTTGAAGCTCTTCATATTTTCCACACGTTTTCAAGCTCTTCATGTTTTTCAACACCGCTTCATGCTCCTCATATTTTTCAGACCGTTTCATGGTCGCCATATTTTGACTCCTATTGAAGCTCTTCATATTTTTCACACCTTTTCAGGCACTTCATGTTTTTCAACAACGCGTCATGCTCCTCATATTTTTCAGATCATTTCATGCTCCTCATATTTTGACTCCTATTGAAGCTCTTCATATTTTTCACACCTTTTCACGCTCTTCATGTTTTTCAACACCGCTTCATGCTACTCATATTTTTCAGATCGTTTCATGCTCCTCATATTTTGACTCCTATTGAAGCTCTTCATATTTTTCACACCTTTTCAGGCACTTCATGTTTTTCAACAACGCTTCATGCTCCTCATATTTTTCAGACCGTTTCATGCTCCTCATATTTTGTCTCCTATTGAAGCTCTTCATATTTTTCACACCTTTTCACGCTCTTCATGTTTTTCAACACCACTTCATGGTCCTCCTATTTTTCAGACCGTTTCATGGTCCCCATATTTTTGACACCTTTTGAAACTCTTCATATTTTTCACACCTTTTAAGTCTCTTGATGTTTTTCAACACCACTTCATGCTTCTCCTATTTTTCAGACCGTTTCATGCTCCTCATATTTTTGACACCTTTTGAAGCTCTTCATGTTTTTCACACCTTTTCAGGTTCTTCATGTTTTTCAACACCGCTTCATGCCGCTCCTATTTTTCAGACCGTTTCATGCTCCTCATATTTTTGACACCTTTTGAAGCTCTTCATATATTTCACACCTTTTCAGGCTCTTCATGTTTTATACACTGCTTCATGCTCCTACTATTTTTCAGACCGTTTCATGCTCCTCATATATTTGACACCTTTTGAAGCTCTTCATATTTTTCACACCTTTTGATGCTCTTCATATTTTTCACACCTTTTCAGGCTTTTCATGTTTTTCACAACCGCTTCATGATCCTCATATTTTTCAGACCGTTTCATGCTCCTCATATTTTTGACACCTTTTGAATCTCTTCATATATTTCACACCTTTTCAGGCCCTTCATGTTTTTCAACACCGTTTTAAGCTCGTCCCATTTTCTAGACCGTTGCATGCTTCTCATAATTTTGACACATTTTGAAGCTCTTCATATACTTCACACCTTTTCAGGCTCTTCATGTTTTTAAATACCGCTTCATGCTCCTGCTATTTTTCAGACCGTTTCATGCTCCTCTTATTTTTGACACCTTTTGAAGCTCCTCATATATTTCACACCTTTTGAAGCTCTTCATATATTTAACACTTTTTTAGGCTCTTCACGTTTTTCAACTCCACTTCATGCTCCTCCTATTATTCAGACCGTTTCATGCTCCTCATAATTTTGACACCTTTTGAAGCTCTTCATATTTTTCACACCTTTTCAGGCTCTTCATGTTTTTCAACACCGATTCATGCTCCTCCTATTTTTCAGACCTTTTCATGCTGCTCATGTATTTCACACCTCTTGACGCTCTGCATATTTTTCACACCTTTTCGGCTCTTCATGTTTTTGAACACCGCTTGTTGATCCTCCTATTTTGCAGACCGCTTCATGGTCCTCAAATGTTTGACACCTTTTGAAGCTCTTCATATTTTTCACACCTTTTCAGGCTCTTCATGTTTTTGAACACTGCTTCATGCTCCTCCAATTTTTCAGACCGTTTCATGCTCCTCATATTTTACAGCTTTTGAAGCTCTTCATATTTTTCACAACTTTTCAGGCTCTTCCTGTTTTTGAACACCGTATCATGCTCCTCCAATTTTTCAGACCATTTATTGCTCCTCATATTTTTGATACCTTTTGAAGCTCTTCATATTTTTCACACCTTTTCAGGCTCTTCAGGTTTTTGAACACCGCTTCATGCTCCTCATATTTTTGTCACCTTTTGAAGCTCTTCATATTTTTCACACCTTTTCAGGCTCTTCATGTTTTTGAACACCGATTCATGCTCTTCCTATTTTTCAGACCGTTTAATGTTCCTTATGTATTTCACACATTTTGAAGCTCATCATATTTTTCACACCTTTTCATGCTCTTCATATTTTTGAACACCGCTTCATGATCCTCCTATTTTTCAGACCGTTTAATGTTCCTCATATTTTTGACACCTTTTGAAGCTCTTCATATTTTTTACACATTTTCAGGCTCTTAATGTTTTTGAACACCGCTTCATGCTCCTCCAGTTTTTCAGGCCGTTTCATGCTCCTCATATTTTTCACACTTTTTGAAGCTCTTCATATTTTTCACAACTTTTCAGGCTCATCATGTTTTTGAACACCACTTCATGCTCCTCATATTTTTCAGATCATTTCATGCTCCTCATAATTTTGACACCTTTTGAAGCTCTTCATACTTTTCACACCTTTTCACGCTTTTCATGTTTTTGAACACAGCTTCATGTTCCTATTATTTTCAGACCGTTTCATGCTCGTCATGTATTTCACACCTTTTGAAGCTCCTCATATTTTTCACACCTTTTCAGGCTCTTCATGTTTTTGAACACCATTTCATGCTGCTCCTATTTTTCAGACCGTTTCATGCTCATCTCATTTATGACACCTTTTGAAGCTCTTCATATTTTTCACACCTTTGCAGGCTCCTCATGTTTTTGAACACCGCTTCATGCTACTCATATTTTTCAGATCGTTACATGCTCCTCATACTTTTGACATCTTTTGAAGCTCTTCATGTTTTTGAACACTGTTTCATGCTCCTCCTATTTTTCAGAATGTTTCATGCTCCTCATGTATTTCACACCTTTTGAAGCTCTTCATATTTTTCACATCTTTTCAGACTCTTCATGTTTTTGAACACCGTTTCATGCTCCTCTATTTTGGACTTATTTTGAATCTCTTCATATATTTCACACCTTTTCAGGCTCTTCATGTTTTTGAACACCGTTTCATGCTCCTCCTATTTTTCAGACCGTTTCATGCTCCTCATATTTTTGACACCATTGAATCTATTTGTATTTTTCATACATTTTGAAGCTCTTCATATATTTTACACCTTTTCAGGCTCTTCATGTTTTTGAACACCGTTTCGTGCTCCTCCTATTTTTCAGACCGTTTCATGCTCCTCATATTTTTGACACCTTTGAATCTCTTCATATTTTTCACACGTATTGAAGCTCTTCATATTTTCCACACGTTTTCAAGCTCTTCATGTTTTTCAACACCGCATCATGCTCCTCATATTTTTCAGACCGTTTCATGGTCCCCATATTTTGACTCCTATTGAAGCTCTTCATATTTTTCACACCTTTTCAGGCACTTCATGTTTTTCAACAACGCTTCATGCTCCTCATATTTTTCAGACCGTTTCATGCTCCTCATATTTTGACTCCTATTGAAGCTCTTCATATTTTTCACACCTTTTCAGGCTCTTCATGTTTTTCAACACCACTTCATGCTCCTCCTATTTTTCAGACCGTTTCATGGTCCCCATATTTTTGACACCTTTTGAAACTCTTCATATTTTTCACACCTTTTAAGGCTCTTGATGTTTCTCAACACCACTTCATGCTTCTCCTATTTTTCAGACCTTTTCATGCTCCTCATATTTTTGACACCTTTTGAAGCTCTTCATGTTTTTCACACCTTTTCAGGTTCTTCATGTTTTTCAACACCGCTTCATGCCTCTCCTATTTTTCAGACCGTTTCATGCTCCTCATATTTTTGACACATTTTGAAGCTCTTCATATTTTTCACACCTTTTCAGGCTCTTCATGTTTTTCTACACTGCTTCATGCTCCTCCTATTTTTCAGACCGTTTCATGCTCCTCATATTTTTGACACATTTTGAAGCTCTTCATGTATTTCACAATTTTTCAGGCTCTTCATGTTTTTCAACACAGCTGCATGCTCCTCCTATTTTTCAGACCGTTTCATGCTCCTCGTATTTTTTACACCTTTTAAAGCTCCTCATATTTTTCACACCTTTTCAGGCTCTTCATGTTTTTGAACACCGTTTCATGCTCCTCCTATTTTTCAGAACGTTTCATGCTCCTCATATTTTTGACACCTTTGAATCTCTTCATATTTTTACACCTTTTGAAGCTCTTCATATTTTTCACAGGTTTTCAGTCTCTTGATGTTTTTCAACACTGCTTCATGCTCCTCCTATTTTTCAGACCGTTTCATGCTCCTCATATTTTTCACACCTTTTGAAGCTCTTCATATTTTTCAAACCTTTTCACGCTCTTCATGTTTTTCAACACCACTTCATTCTCCTAAAATTTTTCAGACCATTTCATGTTCATCTCATTTTTGGCACCTTTTGAAGCTCTTCCTATTTTTCACACCTTTTCAGGCTCGTCATATTTTCGAACACCGCGTAATGCTCCTCCTATTTTTCAGACCGTTTCATGCTCCTCATATTTTTCGCACTTTTTGAAGGTCTTCATATTTTTCACACCTTTTCTGGCTCTTCATGTTCTCCACACCACTTCATGCTTCTCCTATTTTTCAGCCGGTTTCACGCTCCTCATGTATTTCACACCTTTTCAAGCTCTTCATATATTTCACGCCTTTTCAGGCTCTTCATGTTTTTGAACACCACTTCATGCTCCTCCTATTTTTCAGACCGTTTCATGATCCTCATATTTTTGACACCTTTTGAAGCTCTTCATATTTTTCACACCTTTTCAGGCTCTTCATGTTTTTCAAGACCACTTCATGCTCCTCCTATTTTTCAGACCGTTTCATGCTCCTCATTATTTTGACACCTTTTGAAGCTCTTCATATTTTTCACACGTTTTCAGGCTCTTCATGTTTTTCAACACCGCTTCATGCTCCTCCTATTTTTCAGAAAGTTTCATTCTCCTCATATTTTTGACTCCTTTGAAGCTCTTCATATTTCTCACACCATTTCAGGCTCTTCATATTTTTAATACCACTTCATGCTCCTCCTATTTTTCAGACCATTTTCTGCTCATCGATTTTTGACACCTTTTGAAGCTCTTCATATTTTTCACACCTTTTGAAGCTCTTCATATTTTTCACACGTTTTCAGGCTCTTCACGTTTTTCAACACCGCTTCATGCTCCTCCTATTTTTCAGACCGTTTCATGCTCCTCATATTTTTGACACGTTTTGAAGCTCTTCATATTTTTAACACCTTTTAAGGCTCTTCGTGTTTTTGAAAACCGTTTCATGCTCCTCTTATATTTCATATCGTTTCAAGTTCCTCCTATTTTTCACACCTTTTGAAGCTCTTCATATCTTTCACACCTTTTCAGGCTCTTCATGTTTTTGAACACCGCTTCATTCTCCTCCTATTTTTCAGACCGTATTTAGCTCCTCATGAATTTCACACCTTTTGAAGCTCTTCATATCTTTCTCAGCTTTTCAGGCTCTTCATGGTTTTGAACACCACTTCATGCTCCTCCTTTTTTTCAGACCGTATATTGCTCCTCATGTATTTCACAACTTTTGAAGCTCTTAATATTTTTCACATCTTTTCAGGCTCTTCATATTTTTGAACACCGTATCATGCTCCTCCTATTTTCAGACCGTTTCATGCTCCTCATATTTTTGACACCTTTTGAAGCTCTTCATATTTATCACACCTTTTCAGGCTCTTCATGTTTTTGAACAACGCTTCATGCTCCTCCTTTTTCGACACCTTTTGAAGCTCTTCATATTTTCCACACCTTTTCAGGCTCTTCATGTTTTTGAACACCGCTTCATGCTCTTCCAATTTTTCATATCGTTTAATGCTCCTCATGTATTTCCCGCGTTTTGAAGCTCTTCATATTTCTCACACCTTTTCAGGCTCTTAATGTTTTTGAACACTGCTTCATTATCCTCCTATTTTTCAGACAGTTTAATGCTCCTCATATTTTTGACCCCTTTTAAAGCTCTTCATATTTTTCACACCTTTTAAGGCTCTTCTTGTTTTTGAACACCGCTTCATACTCCTCCTGTTTTTCAGACCGTTTCATGCTCCTCATATATTTCACACCTTTTCAAGCTCTTCATATTTTTCACACCTTTTCAGGCTCCTCATGTATTTGAACACAGCTTCATGCTCCTCCTATTTTTCAGAACTTTTCATGCTCCTCATATTTTTGACACCTTTTGAAGCTGTTCATATTTTTCACATCTTTTCAGGCTCTTCATGTTTTTGAACACCACTTCATGCTCCTCCTACTTTTCAGACCGTTTCATGCTCCTCATATTTTTGACACCTTTTGAAGCTGTTCATATTTTTCACATCTTTTCAGGCTCTTCATGTATTTGAACACCGCTTCATGCTCCTCCTATTTTTCAGACCTTTTCTTGCTCCTCATATTTTTCACACTTTTTGAAGGTCTTCATATTTTTCACACCTTTTCAGGCTCTTCATGTTTTTGAACATCGCTTCATTCTCCTCCTATTTTTTAGACCGTTTCATGCTCCTCATATTTTGACACCTTTTAAAGCTCTTCATATTTTTCACACCTTTTCAGGCTCTTCATGTTTTAGAACACCGCTTCATGCTCCTCCTATTTTTCCGTCCATTTCATGCTCCTCATATTTTTGACACCTTTTGAAGCTCTTCATATTTTTCACAGCTTTTGAAGCTCTTCATATTATTCACACCTTTTCAGGCTCTTCATGATTTTCAACACCGCTTCATGCACCTCCTATTTTTCAGACCGTTTCATGCTCATCTAATTTTTGACAACTTTTGAAGCTCTTCATATTTTTCATACCTTTTGAAGCTCTTCATATTTTTCACATTTTTGAAGCTCTTCTTATTTTTCTCACAGTTTCAGGTTCTTCATGGTTTTCAAGACCGCTTCATGCTCCTCCTATTTTTTAGACCATTTCATACTCCTTATATGTTTGACATTTTTTGAGGCTCTTCATATTTTTCACACCATTTCAGCCTCCTGTTTTTGAACACCGTTTCTTGATCCTCCTATTTTTCAGAACGTTTCATGCTCCTCATATTTTGACACCTTTTAAAGCTCTTCATATTTTTCACACCTTTTCAGGCTCTTCATGTTTTTGAACACCATTTCATGCTCCTCCTATTTTTCAGACCATTTCAAGCTCCTCATATTTTTCACACCTTTTGAAGCTCTTCATATTTTTCACACCTTTTCAGGCTCTTCATGTTTTTCAACACCACTTCATGCTTCTCCTTTTTTGCAGACCCTTTCATGCTCCTAGTATTTTTGACACCTTTTGAATCTCTTCATATTTCTCACACTTTTTCAGACTCTTCATGTTTTTCAACACCGCTTCATGCTCCTCTTATTTTTCAGACCGTTTCATGCTCATCTCATTTTTTATATCTTTTGAAGCTCTTCATATTTTTCACGTCTTTTGAAACTCTTCATATTTTTCACAACTTCTCAGGCTCTTCATTTTTTTCTACACCACTTCATGCTCCTCCTATTTTTCAGACCGTTTCATTCTTACCTCATTTTTGACACCTTTTGAAGCTCTTCATATTTTTCACACCTTTTGAAGCTCTTCATATTTTTTACACCTTTTCAGGCTCTACATGTTTTTCAACTAGGCTTCATGCTCCTCTTATTTTTCAGACCGTTTCATGCTCCTCATATTTTTCACACCTTTTGAAGCTCTTCATATTTTTCTCACCTTTTCAGGCTCTTCATGTTTTTGAACACCACTTCATGCTCCTCCTATTTTTCAGACCGTTTCATGCTCCTCATATTTTTCACACCTGTTTAAGCTCCTCGTATTTTTCACACCTTTTGAAGCTTTTCATATATTTCACACTTTTTCAGGCATTTCAAGTTTTTCACAACCGCTTCATGCTCCTCCTATTTTTCAGACCGTTTCATGCTCCTCATATTTTTGAAACATTTTGAAGCTCTTCATGTATATCACAATTTTTCAGGCTCTTCATGTTTTTCAACACCGCTTCATGCTCCTCCAATTTTCAGACTGTTTCATGCTCCTTATATTTTTGACAACTTTTGAAGCTCTTCATATTTTTCACACCTTTTCACGCTCATCATGTTTTTCAACACCGCTTCATGCTCCTCCTAGTTTTCAGACCCTTTCATTCTCCTCATATTTTTGACAGCTTTTGAAGCTCTTCATATATTTCACACCTTTTCAGGCACTTCATGTTTTTCAACACTGCTTCATGCTCCTCCTAATTTTCAGACCGTTTCATGCTACTCATATTTGACAAGTTTTGAAGCTCTTCATATATTTCACACATTTTCAGGCTCTTCATGTTTTTCAAAACGGCTTTATGCTCCTCCTATTTTTCAGAACGTTTCAAGCTCCTCATATTTTTGTTACCTTTTGAAGCTCTTCATATTTTTCACACCTTTTCATGCTGTTCATGTTTTTGAACATGGCTTCATGCTCCTCCTATATTTCAGACCGTTTCATGCTCCTCATATTTTTGACACCTTTTGAAGCTCTTCATATATTTCACACCTTTTCAGGCTCTTCATGTTTTTTAACACCGCTTCATGCTCTTCCAATTTTTCAGACCGTTTCTTGCTCCTCATATTTTTGACACCTTTTGAATCTCTTCATTTATTTCACTCCTTTACAGGCTCTTCATGTTTTTCAACACCGCTTCATGCTCCTCCTATTTTTTAGACCGTTTCATGTTCCTCCTATATTACACACCTTTTGAAGCTCTTCATAATTTTCACATCTTTCCAGGCTCTTCATGTTTTTGAACACCGTTTCATGCTACTCCTATTTTTCAGACCGTTTCCTGCTCCTAATATTTTTGACACCTTTTGAAGCTCTTCATATTTTTCACACCTTTTCAGGCTCTTCATGTTTTTGAACCCCGCTTCATGCTCCTCCTATTTTTCAGACCGTTTCATGCTCCTCATATTTTTCACACCTTTTGAAGCTCTTCATATTTTCCCACCTTTTCAGTCTCTTCATGTTTTGAACACCGCTTCATGATCCTCCTATTTTTCAGACCGTTTTATTCCCCGCATATATTTCACACCTTTTGAAGCTCTTCATATTTTTCACACCTTTTCTGGTTCTCATGTTTTTGAACACAGCTTCATGCTCCTCCTATTTTTCAGACCGTTTCATGCTCATCTCTTTTAGACACCTTTTGAAGCTCTTAGTATTTATCACACGTTTTCATGCTCTTCATGTTTTTCAACATCGCTTCATGCTCCTCCTATTTTTCAGACTGTTTCATGCTCCTCATATATTTGACAACTTTTGAATCTCTTCATAGTTTTCACATCTTTTCAGGCTCTTCATGTTTTTGAAGACCTTTTCATGCTCCTCCTATTTTTTAGACCGTTTCATGCTCCTCATGTATTTCACTCCTTTTGAAGGTCTTCATATTTTTCACACCTTTCCAGGATCTTCATGTTTTTAAACACCGTTTCATATTCCTCCTATTTTTCAGACCATTTCCTGCTCCTCGTATTTTTGAAAACTTTTGAAGCTTTTCATATATTTCACACCTTTTCAGGCTCTTCATGTTTTTGAACACTGCTTCATGCTCCTCCTACTTTTCAGACCGTTAGATGCTCCTCATATATTTCACACCTTTTGAATCTCTTCCTGTTTTTCACACCTTTTCAGGCTCTTCATGTTTTTGAACATCGCTTCATGCTCCTCCTATTTTTCGGACCGTTTCATGATTTTCATATTTCTCACATCTTTTGAAGCTCTTCATATTCTTCTCACCTTTTGAGGCTCTTCATATATTCAACACCACTTCATGCTCCTCCTAATTTTCAGACCGTTTCATGCTCCTCATAGTTTTCACACCTTTTGAATCTCTTCATGTTTTTCACACCTTTTCAGGCTCTTCATGTTTTTCAACACCACTTCATGCTCCTCCTATTTTTCACACCGTTTCATGCTCCTCTCATTTTTGAAACCTTTTGAAGCTCTTCATATTTTTCACACCATTTCAGGCTCTTCCTGTTTTTGAACACCAAATCATGCTCCTCCTATTTTTCAGACCGTTTCATGCTCCTCGTGTATTTCACACTTTTTGAAGTGCTTCATATTTTTCACACCTTTTCAGGCTCTTCATGTTTTTGAACACCGTTTCATGCTACTCACATTTTTCAGACCGTTTCATGCTCCTCATATTATTGACACCTTTTGAAGCTCTTCATATTTTTCACACCTTTTCAACCTCTTCATGTTTTTCAACACCACTTCATGCTCCTCCTATTTTTCAGACCGTTTCATGCTCATCTCATTTTTGACACCTTTTGAAGCTCTTCATATTTTTGACACCTTTTGAAGCTCTTCATATTTTTCACACATTTTCAGTCTCTGCATGTTTTTGAACACCACTTCATGCCCTTCCTATTTTTCATACGGTTTCATCTCCTCATGAATTTCACACCTTTTGAAGCTCTTCATATTTTGCACACCTTTTCAGGCTCTTCATGTTTTTCACAACGACTTCATGCTTCTCCTACTTTTCAGACCGTTTCATGCTCCTCATATTTTTGACACCTTTTGAAGCTCTTCATATTTTTCACACCTTATCAGGCTCTTCATGTTTTCAACACCGCTTTATGCTCCTCCTATTTTTCAAACCGTTTCATGCTCGTCATATATTTGACACATTTTGAAGCTCTTCATATATTTCACACATTTTCATGTTCTTCATGTTTTTCAACATCACTTCATGCTCCTCCGATTTTTTAGTCCGTTTCATGCACATCTCATTTTTGACATCTTTTGAAACTCTTCATATTTTTCACACCTTTTGAAGCTCTTCATATTTTTCACACGTTTTCAGGGTCTTCATGTTTTTCAACACCACTTCTTGCTTCTCCTATTTTTCAGACCGTTTCGTGCTCCTCATATTTTTGACACGTTTTGAAGCTCTTCATATTTTTCACACCTTTTCAGGCTCTTCATGTTTTTGAAAACCGTTTCATGCTCCTCCTATTTTTCAGACCGTTTCATGCTCCTCATAATTTTGACACCTTTTGAAACTCTTCATATTTTTCACAACCTTTGAAGCTCTTCATATTTTTCACATTTTTGAAGCTCTTCGTATTTTCCACACCTTTTGAAGCTCTTCATACTTTTCACATTTTTGAAGCTCTTCATATTTTTCACACGTTTTCAGGCTCTTCATGTTTTTCAACACCGCTTCATGCTCCTCCTATTTTTCAGACCGCTTCATGCTCCTCCTATATTTCAAACCGTTTCATGCTCCTCATGTATTTCATACCTTTTGAAGCTCTTCATATTGTTGACACCTTTTCGGACTCTTCATGTTTTTGAACACCGTTTCATGCCGCTCCTATGTTTCAGACCGTTTCAAGCTCCTCATAGTTTTCAGACTTTTTGAAGCTCTTTATATTTTCCACACCTTTTCAGGCTCTTCATGTTTTTGAGCACAGCTTCATGCTCCTCCTATTTTTCAGAAGGTTTCATGCTCCGCATATTTTGACACCTTTTGAAGCTCTTCACATTTTTCACAAATTTTCAGGCTCTTCATGTTTTTGAACACCGCTTCATGCTCCTCCAATTTTCCGAACGTTTCATGCTCCTCATATTTTTCACACCTTTTGAAGCTCTTCATACTTTTCACACCTTTTCAGGCTATTCATGTTTTTGAGCACAGCTTCATGCTCCTCCTATTTTTCAGAACTTTTCATGCTCCTCATATTTTGACACCTTTTAAACTCTTCACATTTTTCACAACTTATCAGGCTCTTCATGTTTTTGAACACTGCTTCATGCTCCTCCTATTTTTCCGACCGCTTCATGCTCCTTCTATTTTTCAGACCGTTTCATGCTCCTCATATTTTTGACAATTTTGGAAGCTCTTCATATTTTTCACACCTTTTCATGCTCTTCATGATTTTGAACACCGTTTCTTGCCCCTCCTAATTTTCAGACCGTTTCATGCTCGTCATGTTTTTGACAGCTTTTGAAGCTTTTAATATTTTTCACACCTTTTAAGGCTCTTCATGATTTTGAACACCGCTTCATGCTTCTCCTTATTTTCAGGCCTTTTCATGTTCCTCATATTTTTGACACCTTTTGAAGCTCTTCATATTTTTCACACCTTTTCAGGCTCTTCATATTTTTGAACACACCTTCATGCTCCTCCTATTTTTCAGACCGTTTCATGTTCCTCATGTATTTCACACCTTGTGAAGCTCTTCATATTTTTCACACCTTTTCAGTCTCTTCATATATTTGAACAGGATTTCATGCTCCTCGTATTTTTCAGACCGTTTCATGCTCCTCATATTTTTGAAACCTTTTGAAGCTCTTCATATTTTTCACAACTTTTCAGGCTCGTCATGATTTTCAACACCACTTATTGCTCCTCCTATTTTTCAGACCGTTTCATGCTCATCTCATTTTTGACACCTTTTGAAGCTCTTCATTTTTTTCACACCTTTTGAAGCTCTTCATATTTTTCACACCTTTTCAGGCTCTTCATGTTTTAGAACACCGCTTCATGCTCCTCCTATTTTTCCGTCCATTTCATGCTCCTCATATTTTTGACACCTTTTGAAGCTCTTCATATTTTTCACAGCTTTTGAAGCTCTTCATATTTTTCACACCTTTTCAGGCTCTTCATGATTTTCAACACCGCTTCATGCACCTCCTATTTTTCAGACCGTTTCATGCTCATCTAATTTTTGACAACTTTTGAAGCTCTTCATATTTTTCATACCTTTTGAAGCTCTTCATATTTTTCACATTTTTGAAGCTCTTCTTATTTTTCTCACGGTTTCAGGCTCTTCATGGTTTTCAAGACCGCTTCATGCTCCTCCTATTTTTGAGACCATTTCATACTCCTTATATGTTTGTCATTTTTTGAGGCTGTTCATATTTTTCACACCATTTCAGCCTCTTCATGTTTTTGAACACCGTTTCTTGATCCTCCTATTTTTCAGAACTTTTCATGCTCCTCATATTTTGACACCTTTTAAAACTCTTCACATTTTTCACACCTTTTCAGGCTCTTCATGTTTTTGAACACCGTTTCATGCTCCTCCTATTTTTCAGACCGTTTCAAGCTCCTCATATTTTTCACACCTTTTGAAGCTCTTCATATTTTTCACACCTTTTCAGGCTCTTCATGTTTTTGAACACCACTTCATTCTTCTCCTTTTTTGCAGACCCTTTCATGCTCCTAATAATTTTGACACCTTTTGAATCTCTTCATATTTCTCACACATTTTCAGACTCTTCATGTTTTTCAACACCGCTTCAGGCTCCTCTTATTTTTCAGACCGTTTCATGCTCATCTCATTTTTTATATCTTTTGAAGTTCTTCATATTTTTCACGTCTTTTGAAACTCTTCATATTTTTCACAACTTCTCAGGCTCTTCATTTTTTTCAACACCACTTCATGCTCCTCCTATTTTTCAGACCGTTTCATTCTCATCTCATTTTTGACACCTTTTGAAGCTCTTCATATTTTTGACACCTTTTGAAGCTCTTCATATTTTTGGCACCTTTTCAGTCTCTGCATGTGTTTGAACACCGCTTCATGCCCCTCCTATTTTTCAGACCGTTTCATCTCCTCATGAATTTCACACCTTTTGAAGCTCTTCAAATTTTGCACACCTTTTCAGGCTCTTCATGTTTTTCACAACGACTTCATGCTCCTCCTACTTTTCAGACCGTTTCATGCTCCTCATATTTTTGACACCTTTTGAAGCTCTTCATATTTTTCACACCTTATCAGGCTCTTCATGTTTTCAACACCGCTTCATGCTCCTCCTATTTTTCAAACCGTTTTATGCTCGTCATATCTTTGACACATTTTGAAGCTCTTCATATATTTCACACATTTTCATGCTCTTCATGTTTTTCAACACCACTTCATGCTCCTCCGATTTTTTAGTCTGTTTCATGCACATCTCATTTTTGACATCTTTTGAAACTCTTCATATTTTTCACACCTTTTGAAGCTCTTCATATTTTTCACACGTTTTCAGGGTCTTCATGTTTTTCAACACCACTTCTTGCTCCTCCTATTTTTCAGACCGTTTCGTGCTCCTCATATTTTTGACACGTTTTGAAGCTCTTCATATTTTTCACACGTTTTCAGGGTCTTCATGTTTTTCAACACCACTTCTTGCTCCTCCTATTTTTCAGACCGTTTCATGCTCCTCATATTTTTGACAGCTTTTTAAACTCTTCATATTTTTCACACCTTTTCAGGCTCTTCATGTTTTTCAACACCGTTTCATTCTCCTCTTATTTTTCAGACAGTTTCATTCTCCTCATTTTTTTGACACCTTTTGAAGCTCTTCATATTTTTCACACCTTTTCAGGCTTTTCATGTTTTTGAACACCACTTCGTGCTCCTCCAATTTTTCAGACCGTTTCATGTTCCTCATAAGTTTGACACCTTTGAAAGCTCTTCATATATCTCACACCTTTTAAGGCTCTTCATGTTTTTCAACACCACTTCATGCTCCTCCTTTTTTTCAGACCATTTCATGCTCATCTCATTTTTGACACCTTTTGAAGCTCTTCATATTTTTCACACATTTTGAAGCTCTTCATATTTTTGACACGTTTTCAGGCTCTTCATGTTTTTCAACACCGCTTCATGCTCCTCCTGTTTTTCAGACCGTTTCAAGCTCCTCATATATTTCAAACCTTTTGAAGCTCTTCATATTTTTCACACCCTTTAAGGCTCTTCATGTTTTTCGACAGCGCTTCATGATCCTCCTATTTTTCAGACCGTTTCAAGCTCCTCATATATTTCAAACCTTTTGAAGCTCTTCATATTTTTCACACCTTTTCAGGCTCTTCATGTTTTTGAACACCGCTTCATGCTCCTCCTACTTTTCACACCGTTTCATGCTCCTCATATTTTTGACATTTTTTGAGGATGTTCGTATTTTTCAATCCTTTCCCAACTCTTCATGTCTTACAATACCGCTTCATGCTCCACCTTTTTTTCAGACGGTTTCATACTCCTCATATTTTTGACACATTTTGAAGCTCTTCATATTTTTCACACCTTTTCAGGCTCTTCATGTTTTTGAACACCGATTCATGCTCCTCCTATTTTTCAGACCGTTTCATGCTCCTCATATTTTTCACACCCTTTAAGGCTCTTCATGTTTTTCGACAGCGCTTCATGATCCTCCTATTTTTCAGACCGTTTCATGCTCCTCATATTTTGACACGTTTTGAAGCTCTTCATATTTTTCACACCTTTTCAGGCTCTTAATGTTTTTGAACACCGATTCATGCTCCTCCTATTTTTCAGACCGTTTCATGCTCCTCATAGTTTGACACCTTTTGAAGCTCTTCATATTTTTCACACTTTTTCAAGCTCTTCATGTTTTTGAACACCGCTTCTTGCTCCTCCTGTTTTTCGACCGTTTCTTGCTCCTCCTATTTTTCACACGTTTTGAAGCTCTTCATATTTTTCACACTTTTCAGGCTCTTCATTTTTTTCAATACCACTTCATGCTCCTCCTATTTTACAGACAGTTTCATGCTCATCTCATTTTTGACACCTTTTGTAGCTCTTCATATTTTTCACACCTTTTGAAACTCTTCATATTTTTCACACGTTTTCAGGCTCTTCATGTTTTTCAACACCGCTTCATGCTCTTCCTGTTTTTCAGACCGTTTCATGCTCCTCATATTTTTGCCAGCTATTGAAGCTCTTCATATTTTTCACACCTTTACAGGCTCTTCATGTTTTTCAATACCACTTCATGCTCTTCCTATTTTTCAGACCGTTTCATGCTCCTCATATTTTTGACAGCTTTTTAAACTCTTCATATTTTTCACACCTTTTCAGGCTCTTCATGTTTTTCAACACCGTTTCATTCTCCTCTTATTTTTCAGACAGTTTCATTCTCCTCATTTTTTTGACACCTTTTGAAGCTCTTCATATTTTTCACACCTTTTCAGGCTTTTCATGTTTTTGAACACCACTTCATGCTCCTCCAATTTTTCAGACCGTTTCATGTTCCTCATAAGTTTGACACCTTTGAAAGCTCTTCATATATCTCACACCTTTTAAGGCTCTTCATGTTTTTCAACACCACTTCATGCTCCTCCTTTTTTTCAGACCATTTCATGCTCATCTCATTTTTGACACCTTTTGAAGCTCTTCATATTTTTCACACATTTTGAAGCTCTTCATATTTTTCACAAGTTTTCAGGCTCTTCATGTTTTTCAACACCGCTTCATGCTCCTCCTATTTTTCAGACCGTTTCATGCTCCTCATGTATTTCACAACTTTGAAGCTCTTCATATTATTCACACCTTTTCAGGCTCTTCATATTTTTGAACAGCGTTTCATGCTCCTCCTATATTTCAGACCGTTTCACGCTCCTCATATTTTTGACACCTTTTCAAGCTCTTCACATTTTTCACACATATTCAGGCTCTTCATGTTTTTCAGCACTACTTCATGCTCCTCCTATATTTCAGACCGTATCATGCTCCTCATAATTTTGACACCTTTCAAAGCTCTTCCTATTTTTCACACATTTTCAGGCTCTTCATGTTTTTCAACACCGTTTCATGCTCCTCCTATTTTTCAGACCGTTTAATGCTCCTCATATTTTTGACACCTTTTGAAGCTCCTTCTATATTTCACACCTTTTAAGGCTCTTCATGTTTTTCAACACCGTTTCATGCTCCTCCTATTTTTCAGACATTTTCATGCTCCTCATATTTTTGACACCTTTTGAAGCTCTTCATATTTTTCACACCTTTTCAGGCTCTTCAAGTTTTTGAACAATGTTCCAATGCTCCTCCTATTTTTCAGACAGTTTCATGCTGCTCATATTTTTGACACCTTTTGAAGTTCTTCATATATTTCACACCTTTTGAAGCTCTTCATATATTTCACACTTTTTCAGGCACTTCATGTTTTCAACACCACTTCATGCTTCTCCTATTTCTCCGACCGTTTCATGCTCATCTCATTTTTGACAGCTTTTGAAGCTCTTCATATTTATCACACCTTTTCAGGCTCTTCATGTTTTTCAACACCACTTCATGCTCTTCTATATTCAGACGGTTTCATGCTCTTCTAATTTTTGACACCTTTTGAAGCTCCTCATATATTTCACACCATTTCAGGCTCTTCATGTTTTTCAACACCACTTCATGCTCCTCCTATTTTTAAGACCGTTTCATGTTCCTCATATTTTTCATACCTTTTGAAGGTCTTCATATTTTTCACACCTTTTCAGGCTCTTCATGTTTTTGAGCACCGTTTCATGCTCCTCCTATTTTTCACACCTTTTGAAGCTCTTCATATATTTCACACATTTTCAGGCTCTTCATGTTTTTCAACAACGCTTCATTCTCCTCCTATTTTTCACACCTTTTGAAGCTCTTCATATTTTTCACAACTTTGCAGGCTCTTCATGTTTTTGAACAACCCTTCATGCTCGTACAATTTTCAGACCGTTTCAAACTCCTCATGTGTTTCACACCATTTGAAGCTCTTCATATTTTTGACATCTTTTCAGTCTCTTCATATTTTTGAACAGCGTTTCATGCTGCTCCTATTTTTCAGACGGTTTCATACTCCTCATATTTTTGACACATTTTGAAGCTCTTCATATATTTCACACCATTTAAGGCTCTTCATATTTTTCAACACCACTTCATGCTCCTCCTATTTTTCAGACCGTTTCATGCTCCTCATATTTTTGACACCTTTTGAAGCTCTTCATAATTTTCACACCTTTTCAGGCTCTTCATGTTTTTAAACACTGTTTCATGCTCCACCTATTTTTCAGACCGTTTCATTCTCCTCATATTTTTGACACCTTTTGAAGCTCTTCATATTTCTCACATCTTTTCAGGCTCTTAGTGTTCTTCAACACAGCTTCATGCTCCTCCTGTTTTTCAGACCGTTTCATGCTCCTCATGTATTTCACACCTTTTGAAGCTCTTCACATTTTTCACACCTTTTCAGGCTCTTCATGTTTTTGAACACCGTTTCATGCTCCTCCTATTTTTCAGACCGTTTCATGTTCCTCATATTTGTGACATCTTTTGAAGCTCTTCATATTTTTTACACCTTTTCAGGCTCTACATGTTTTTCAACTAGGCTTCATGCTCCTCTTATTTTTCAGACCGTTTCATGCTCCTCATATTTTTCACACCCTTTAAGGCTCTTCATGTTTTTCGACAGCGCTTCATGATCCTCCTATTTTTCAGACCGTTTCATGCTCCTCATATTTTGACACGTTTTGAAGCTCTTCATATTTTTCACACCTTTTGAGGCTCTTCATGTTTTTGAACACCGCTTCATGCTCCTCCTATTTTTCAGACCGTTTCATGCTCCTCATATTTTTGACATTTTTTGAGGATGTTCGTATTTTTCAATCCTTTCCAAACTCTTCATGTCTTACAATACCGCTTCATGCTCCACCTATTTTTCAGACCGTTTCATTCTCCTCATATTTTTGACACCTTTTGAAGCTCTTCATATTTTTCACACCTTTTCAGGCTCTTCATGTTTTCAACACCACTTCATGCTCCTCCTATTTTTCAGACCGTTTCATGCTCATCTCATTTTTGTCACGTTTTGAAGCTCTTCATATTTTTCACACCTTTTGAAGTTCTTCATATTTTTCACACATTTTCAGGCTCTTCATGTTTTTCAACACCGCTGCATGATCCTCCTATTTTTCAGACCGTTTCATGCTCCTCATAATTTTCAAACCTTTTGAAGCTCTTCATATTTTTGACACCTTTTCAGTCTATTCATTTTTTTCAACACCGCTTCATGCTCCTGCTATTTTTCAGACCGTTTCATGCTCCTCATGTATTTAACACCTTTTGAAGCTCTTCATATTTTTCACACCTTTTCAGACTCTTCATGTTTTTCAACACCACTTCATGCTCCTCTTATTTCTCAGACCGTTTCATGCTCCTCATATTTTTGACACCTTTTGAAGCTCTTCATATTTTTCACACCTTTTCAGTCTCGTCATGTTTTTCAACACCGCTTCTTGCTCCTCCTATTTTTCAGACCGTTTCATGCTCCTCATATTTTTCACACCTTTTGAAGCTCTTCATATATTTCACACCTTCTCAGGCTCTCATGTTTTCAACACCGCTTCATGCCCCTCCTATTTTTCAGACCGCTTCATGCTCCTCCTATATTTCAAACCGTTTCATGCTCCTCATGTATTTCATACCTTTTGAAGCTCTTCATATTGTTGACACCTTTTCGGGCTCTTCATGTTTTTGAACACCGTTTCATGCCGCTCCTATGTTTCAGACCGTTTCAAGCTCCTCATAGTTTTCAGACTTTTTGAAGCTCTTTATATTTTCCACACCTTTTCAGGCTCTTCATGTTTTTGAGCACAGCTTCATGCTCCTCCTATTTTTCAGAAGGTTTCATGCTCCGCATATTTTGACACCTTTTGAAGCTCTTCACATTTTTCACAACTTTTCAGGCTCTTCATGTTTTTGAACACCGCTTCATGCTCCTCCTATTTTTCAGAACGTTTCATGCTCCTCATATTTTTCACACCTTTTGAAGCTCTTCATACTTTTCACACCTTTTCAGGCTATTCATGTTTTTGAGCACAGCTTCATGCTCCTCCTATTTTTCAGAACTTTTCATGCTCCTCATATTTTGACACCTTTTAAACTCTTCACATTTTTCACAACTTATCAGGCTCTTCATGTTTTTGAACACTGCTTCATGCTCCTCCTATTTTTCCGACCGCTTCATGCTCCTTCTATTTTTCAGACCGTTTCATGCTCCTCATATTTTTGACAATTTTGGAAGCTCTTCATATTTTTCACACCTTTTCATGCTCTTCATGATTTTGAACACCGTTTCATGCCCCTCCTAATTTTCAGACCGTTTCATGCTCCTCGTGTTTTTGACAGCTTTTGAAGCTTTTAATATTTTTCACACCTTTTAAGGCTCTTCATGATTTTGAACACTGCTTCATGCTTCTCCTTATTTTCAGGCCTTTTCATGTTCCTCATATTTTGACACCTTTTGAAGCTTTTCATATTTTTCACACCTTTTCAGGCTCTTCATATTTTTGAACACACCTTCATGCTCCTCCTATTTTTCAGACCGTTTCTTGTTCCTCATGTATTTCACACCTTGTGAAGCTCTTCATATTTTTCACACCTTTTCAGTCTCTTCATATATTTGAACAGGATTTCATGCTCCTCGTATTTTTCAGACCGTTTCATGCTCCTCATATTTTTGAAACCTTTTGAAGCTCTTCATATTTTTCACAACTTTTCAGGCTCGTCATGTTTTTCAACACCACTTCTTGCTCCTCCTATTTTTCAGACCGTTTCATGCTCATCTCATTTTTGACACCTTTTGAAACTCTTCATATTTTTCACACCTATGAAGCTCTTCATATTTTTCACACATTTTCAGGCTCTTCATGTTTTTCAACACCGCTTCATGTTCCTCATCTTTTTCAGACCGTTTCATGATCCTCATATTTTTCACACCTTTTGAGGCCCCTCATGTTTTTGATCACCGTTTCATGATCCTCCTTTTTTTCAGACCGTTTCATGCTCCTCATATTTTTGACGCCTTTTGAAGCTCTTCACATTTTTCACACCTTTTCAGGCTCTTCATGTTTTTCAACACCACTTCATCCTCCTCCTATATTTCAGACCGTTTCATGCTCCTCATATTTTTGAGACGTTTTGAAGCCCTTCCTATTTTTCACACCTTTTCAGACTCTTCAAGTTTTTCAACACCGCTTCATGTTCCTCCTATTTTTCAGACCGTTTCATGCTCAACTCTTTTTTTGACACCTTTTGAAGCTCTTCATGTTTTTCATACCTTTTGAAGTTCTTCATGTTTTTGAAAACCGCCTCATCCTCCTCCTATTTTTCACACCTTTTGAAGCTCTTCATATTTTTCACAACTTTTGAAGCTCTTCATATTTTTCACACCTTTTAAAGCTCTTCATATTTTTCACACCTTTTCAGGCTCTTCATGTTTTTGAATACCGCTTCATGCTCCTCCTATTTTTCAGAACGTTTCATGCTCCTCCTATTTTTCACACCTTTTGAAGCTCTTCATATTTTTCACACCTTTTCAGGCTCTTCATGATTTTCAACACCGCTTAATGCTCCTCGTGTTTTTCAGACCGTTTCATGCTCATCTCTTTTTTGACACCTTTTGAAGATCTTCATATTTTTCACATCTTTTGAAGCTCTTCATATTTTTCACACCTTTTAAAGCTCTTCATATTTTTCACACCTTTTCAGGCTCTTCATGTTTTTCAACACCGCTTCATGCTCCTCCTATTTATCCGACCGTTTCATGCTCCTCATATTTTTGACACCTTTGAGGCTCTTCATATTTTTCACACCTTTTCAGGCTCTTCATGTTTTTGAACACCGCTTCATCCTCCTCCTATTTTTCAGACCGTTTCATACTCCTCATATTTTTGACACGTTTTGAGGCTCTTCATATTTTTCACACATTTTCAGGCTCTTCATGTTTTTGAACACTGTTTCATGATACTCCTATTTTTCAGAACGTTTCATGCTCCTCATATTTTTGACACCTTTTAAAGCTATTCATATTTTTCACACCTTTTCAGGCTCTTCATGTTTTTGAACACCGCTTTATGCTCCTCCTATTTTTCAGACCGTTTCATGCTCCTCATGTATTTCACACCTTTTGAAGCTCTTCATATTGTTCACACCTTTCAGGCTTTTCATGTTTTTGAACACCGCTTCATGGTCCTCCTATATTTAAGAACGTGTCATGCTCCTCATGTATTTCACACCTTTTGAAGCTCTTCATATTTTTCACACATTTTGAAACTCTTCATATATTTCACACCTTTTCAAGCTCTTCATGTTTTTCAACACCGATTCATGCTCCTCATATATTTCACACCTTTTGAAGCTCTTCATATTTTGCACACCTTTTCAGGCTCTTCATGTTTTTGAACACCGCTTCATCCTCCTCCTATTTTTAAGAGGGTTTCATCCTCGTCATATTTTTGGCATATTTTGAAGCTCTTCATAATTTTCACACCTTTTCAGGCTCTTCATGTTTTTGAACACTGCTTCATGCTCCTCCTATTTTTCAGAATGTTTCATGCTCCTCATATTTTTGACATCTTTTGAAGCTCTTCATATTTTTCACACATTTTCAGGCTCTTCATGTTTTTGAACACCGCTTCACGGTCCTCCTAATTTTCAGAACTTTTCATACTCCTCATATAATTCACACCTTTTGAAGCTCTTCATATTTTTCACACCTTTTCAGGCTCTTCATGTTTTTCAACACCGTTTCAAGCTCCTCCAATTTTTCAGACCGTTTCATGCTCCTCATAATTTTGACACCGTTTGAAGCTCTTCATATTTTTCACACCTTTTGAAGCTGTTCATATATTTCACAACTTTTCAGGCTCTTGATGTTTTTCAACACCACTTCATGCTTCTCCTATTTTTCACACCCTTTCATGCTAATCTAATTTCTGACACCTTTTGAAGCTCTTCATACTTTTCACACCATTTGAAGGTCTTCATATTTTTCACACCTTTTCAGGCTGTTCACGTTTTTGAACAACGCTTATGCTCGTCCTATTTTACAGACCGTTTCATGCTCCTCATATTTTTGACACCTTTTGAAGCTCTTCATATTTTTCACACCTTTTCAGGCACTTCATGTTTTTCAACACCGCTTCATGATCCTCCTATTTTTCGGACCGTTTCATGCTCCTCATATTTTTTACACCTTTTGAAGCTCTTCATATTTTTCACACCTTTTCAGGCTCTTCATGTTTTTCAACAGCACTTCATGCTCCTCGTATTTTTCAGACCGTTTCATGCTCATCTCATTTTTGACATCTTTTGAAGCTCTTCATATTTTTCACACCTTTTGAAGCTCTTCATAATTTTCATATTTTTGAAGCTCTTCATATTTTTCACACTTTTTCAGGCTCTTCATGTTTTTCAACACCTCTTCAGGCTCCTCCTATTTTTCAGACCCTTTCATGCTAATTTAATTTTTGACTCTTTTTGAAGCTCTTCATATTTTTCACACCTTTTAAGTCTCTGCATGTTTTTGAACACCTTTTCATGCTCCTCATGTATTTCATTCCTTTTGACTCTTCATATTTTGCACACATTTTCAGAATCTTCATGTTTTTGAACACCGCTTCATCCTCCTCCTATTTTTAAGAGGGTTTCATGCTCGTCATATTTTTGACACATTTTGAAGCTCTTCATATTTTTCACACCTTTTCAAGCTCTTCATGTTTTTGAACACCATTTCATGCTCCTCCTATTTTTCAGACCGTTTCATGCTCCTCATATTTTTGACACCTTTTGAAGCTTTCATATTTTTCAGACCTTTTCAAGCTCTTCATGTTTTTCAACACCACTTCATGCTCCTCCTTTTTTGCCGACCGTTTCATGCTACTCATATATTTGACACCTTTTGAAGCTCTTCATATTTCTCAAACCTTTTCAGGCTCTTCATGTATTTCAACACCACTTAATGCACTACCTATTTTTCAGACCGTTTCATGCTCATCTCATTTTTGACATCTTTTGAAGCTTTTCATATTTTTCACATATTTTCAGGCTCTTCATGTTTTTGAACACCGCTTCATGATAATCCTATTTTTCAAACCATATCATGCTCCTCATGTTTTTCACACCTTTTGAAGCTCTTCATATTTTTCACACCTTTTCAGGCTCTTCATGTTTTTGAACACCACTTCATGCTCCTTCTATTTTTCAGAGAGTTTCATGCTCCTCATGTTTTTCACGCCTTTTGAAGCTCTTCATATTTTTCACACCTTTTCAGGCTCTTCATGTTTTCCACACCACTTCATGCTTCTCCTATTTTTTAGCCCGTTTCATCCTCCTCATGTATTTCACACCTTTAGAAGCTCTTCATATTTTTCACACCTTTTCAGGCTCTTCATGATTTTCAACACCACTTCATGCTCCTCCTATTTTTCAGACCGTTTCATGCTCATCTCATTTTGAAATCTTTTGAAGCTCTTCATATTTTTCACACCTTTTGAAGCTCTTCATAATTTTCATATTTTTGAAGCTCTTCATATTTTTCACACTTTTTCAGTCTCTTCATGTTTTTCAACACCTCTTCAGGCTCCTCCTATTTTTCAGACCCTTTCATGCTAATATAATTTTTGACACTTTTTGAAGCTCTTCATATTTTTCACACCTTTTCAGTCTCTGCATGTTTTTGAACACCTTTTCATGCTTCTCATGTATTTCACTCCTTTGAAGCTCTTCATATTTTGCACACATTTTCAGGCTCTTCATGTTTTTGAACACTGCTTCAATCTCCTCCTACTTTTAAGAAGGTTTCATTCTCGTCATATTTTTGACACGTTTTGAAGCTTTTCATATTTTTCACACCTTTTCAGGCTCTTCATGTTTTTGAACACCGCTTCATCCTCCTCCTATTTTTAAGAGGGTTTCATGCTCCTCATATTTTTGACACCTTTTGAAGCTTTCATATTTTTCACACATTTTCAAGCTCTTCATGATTTTCAACACCACTTAATGCTCCTCCTTTTTGCAGACCGTTTCATGCTACTCATATTTTTGACACCTTTTGAAGCTCTTCAAATTTTTCACATCTTTTCAGGCTCTTCATGTTTTTCAACACCGCTTAATGCACCTCCTATTTTTGAGACCGTTTCATGCTCATCTCATTTTTTACACCTTTTGAAGCTTTTCATATTTTTCACATATTTTCAGGCTCTTCATGTTTTTGAACACCTCTTCATGCTAATCCTATTTTTCAAACCATATCATGCTCCTCATATTTTTCACACCTTTTGAAGCTCTTCATATTTTTCACACCTTTTCAGGCTCCTCATGTTTTTGAACACCACTTCATGCTCCTTCTATTTTTCAGAGAGTTTCATGCTCCTCATATATTTCACACCTTTTGAAGCTCTTCAAATTTTTCACACCTTTTCAGGTTCTTCATGTTTTTCCACACCACTTAATGCTTCTCCTATTTTTCAGCCCGTTTCATCCTCCTCATGTATTTCACACCTTTAGAAGCTCTTCATATTTTTCACACCTTTTCATGCTCTTCATGTTTTTGAACCCCGTTTCATGCTCCTCCTATTTTTCAGGCCGTTTCATGGTCCTCATATTTTTGACACCTTTTGAAGCTCTTCATATTTTTCAAACATTTTGAAGCTCTTCATATTTTCCACACGTTTTCAGGCTTTTCATGTTTGTCAACACTGCTTCTTGCTCCTCCTATTTTTCAGACCGTTTCATGCTCCTCATATTTTTGACATCTTTTGAAGCTCTATATATTTTTCACACCTTTTCAAGCTCTTCATGTTTTTCAACACCGCTTCATGCTCCTCCTATTTTTCAGAATGTTTCATGCTCCTCATATTTTTGACACCTTTTGAAGCTCTTCAGATTTCTCACACCTTTTCAGGCTCTTCATGTTTTTCAACAACGCTTCATGCTCCTCCGATTTTTCAGACGGTTTCATGCTCCTCATGTATTTCACACCTTTAGAAGCTCTTCAAATTTTGCACCGCTTTTCAGGCTCTTCATGTATTTCACAACCACTTCATGCTCCTCCTATTTTTCAGACCATTTAAACCTCCTCATGTATTTCACACCTTTTGAAGCTCTTCATATTTTTCACACCTTTTCATGCACTTCATGTGTTTGAACACCATTTCATGCTCCTCCTATTTTGCAGACCGTTTCATTCGCCTCATATTTTTGACACCTTTTGAAGCTCTTCATATATTTCACACCTTTTCAGGCTTTTCATTTTTTTCAACACCACTTCATGCTCCTCCTATTTTTAAGACCGTTTCATGCTCCTCATAATTTGACACCTTTTGAAGCTCTTCATATTTTTCACACCTTTTCAGTCTCTGCATTTTTTTGAACACCGCCTCATGATCCTCCTATTTTTCAGACCGTTTCATGCTCCACATGTATTTCACACCTTTTGAAGCTCTTCATATTTTGCACACATTTTCAGGCTCTTCATGTTTTTCAACACCGATTCATGCTCCTCCTATTTTTCAGACCGTTTCATGCTCCTCCTAATTTGACACCTTTTGAAGCTCTTCATATTTTTCACACCTTTTCAGGCTCCTCATGTTTTTCAACACCGCTTCATGGCTCCCTATTTTTCAGACCGTTTCATGCTCATCTCATTTTTGACACCTTTTGAGCTCTTCATATATTTCACACCTTCTGAAGCTCTTCATATTTTTCACACGTTTTCAGGCTCTTCATGTTTTTGAACACCGCTTCATGCTGCTTCTATTTTTCAGACCGTTTCATGCTCCTCATATTTTTGACACGTTTTGAAGCTCTTCATATTTTTCACACCTTTTCAGGCTCTTCACGTTTTTGAACAACGCTTCATGCTCCTCCTATTTTTCAGACCGTTTCATGCTCCTCGTATTTTTGACACCTTTTGAAGCTCTTCATATTTTTCACAACTTTTCAGGCTCTTCATGTTTTTGAACACCACTTCATGCTCCTCCTATTTTTCAGACAATTTCATGCTCCTCATATTTTTCACACCTTTTCCGGCTCTTCATGTTTTTGAACACCGCTTCATGCTCCTCCTATTTTTCACACTGTATACTGCTCCTCATATTTTTCACACCTATTGAAGCTCTTCATATTTTTCACACCTTTTCAGGCTCTTCATGTTTTTCAACACCGTTTCATGATCCTCCTATTTTTCAGACCGTTTCATGCTCCTCATATTTTTGACTCCTTTAGAAGCTCTTCATATTTTTCACACCTTTTCAGGCTCTTCATGATTTTCAAAACGGTTTCATGCTCCTCCTATTTTAACACCATTTCATGCTCATCTCATTTTTGACACCTTTTGAAGCTCCTCTACTTTTGACTCCTTTAGAGGCTCTTCATATTTTTGACAACTTTTCAGGCTCTTCATGTTTTTCAACACCGCTTCATGCTCCTGCTAATTTTCAGACCGTTTCATGACCCTCATATTTTTGACACCTTTTGAAGCTCCTCATATATTTCACACCTTTTCAGACTCCTCATGATTTCCAACACCACTTCATGCTCCTCATTTTTTTCATATCGTTTAATGCTCATCTCATTTTTGACACGTTTTGAAGCTCTTCATATTTTTGACACCTTTAGAAGCTCTTCATATTTTTTACACCTTTTCAGGCTCTTCATATTTTTCAACACCGCTTATTGCTCCTCCTATTTTTCAGACCGTGTCATGCTCATCTCATTTTTGACAACTTTTGAAGTTCTTCAGATTTTTCACATATTATGAAGCTCTTCATATTTTTCACACCTTTTCAGGTTCTTCATGTTTTTCAACACCGCTTCATGCTCCTCCTCTTTTTCAGACCGTTTCATGCTCCTCATATTTTTGACACCTTTTGAAGCGCTTCATAATTATAACACCTTTTCAGGCTCTTCATGTGTTTCAAATCTGCTTCTGCTCCTCCTATTTTTCAGACTGTTTCATGCTCCTCATATTTTTGACACCTTTTGAAGTTCTGCATATTTTTCACACCTTTTCAGGCTTTTCATGTTTTTCAACACTGCTTCATTCTCCTCCTTTATTTCAGACTGTTTCATGCTCTTGATCGTTTGACACCTTTTGAAGCTCTTTATATTTTTCACACCTTTTCAGGCTTTTCATGTTTTTCTACTCCGCTTCATTCTCTTCCTATTTTTAGACATTTTCATGCTCCTCATATTTTTGACATCCTTTGAAGCTCTTCATATTTTTCACACCTTTTCAGGCTTTTCATGTATTTCAACACCGTCTCATGAGCCTCCTATTTTTCAGACCGTTTCATGCTCCTCATATGTTTCACACCTTTTTCAGGCTCTTCATGTTTTTCAACACCACTTCATGCTCCTCCTATTTTTCAGACCGTTTCATGCTCATCATATTTTTGACACAGTTTGAAGCTCTTCCTACTTTTCACACCTTTTGAGGCTCTTCATGTTTTTGAAAACAGTTTCTTGCTCCTCATATTTTTCAGACCGTTTCATGGTCCTCATATTTTTGACACCTTTTGAAGCTCTTCATATTTTTCACACTTTTTCAGGATCTTCATGTATTTCTACACCACTTCATGCTCCTCCTATTTTTCAGACCGTTTCATTCTCCTCATATGTTTCACAACTTTTTCAGGCTCTTCATGTTTCTCAACACCACTTCATGTTCCTCCTATTTTTCAGACCGTTTCATGCTCCTCATATTTTTGACACTTTTTGAAGCTCTTCATATTTTTCACACCTTTCCAGGCTCTTCATGTTTTTGAACACCGTTTCATGATCCTCCTATATTTCAGACCGTTTCATGCTCCTCATAGGTTTCACACCTTTTGAAGCTCTTCATGTTTTTTAACACCTTTTCATGCTCCTCCTATATTTCAGACCGTTTAATGCTCCTTATATTTTTGACACCATTTGAAGCTCTTCATATTTTTTGCACCTTTTCAGGCTCTTCATATTTTTCAACACCACTTCATGCTTCTCCAATTTTTCAGACTGTTTCATGCTCCTCATATATTTGACACCTTTTGAAGCTCTTCATATTTTTCACATCTTTTCAGGCTCTTCATATTTTTGAACACCGATTCATGCTCCTCCTATTTTTCAGACCGTTTCATGCTCCTCCTATTTTTCAGACCGTTTCATGCTCCTCATATTTTTGACACCTTTGAGGCTCTTCATATATTTCACACCTTTTCATGCTCTTCATGTTTTTGAACACCGATTCATGCTCCTCCTATTTTTCAGACCGTTTCATGCTCCTCCTATTTTTCAGACCGTTTCATGCTCCTCATATTTTTGACACCTTCTGAACCTCTTCATATTTTTCACACCTTTTCAGGCTCTTCATGTTTTCAACACCGCTTCATGCTCCTACTATTTTTCAGACCATTTCCTGCTCCTCATATTTTTGACACCTTTTGAAGCTCTTCATATTATTCACAGCTTTTCAGTCTCTTCATGTTTTTCAACACCGCTTCATGCTCCTCGTTTTTTTCAGACCGTTTCATGCTCCTCATATTTTTGACGCCTTTTGAAGCTCTTCATAATTTCCACACATTTTCAGGCTCTTCATGTTTTTCAACACCGCTTCATGCTCCTCGTTTTTTTCAGACCGTTTCATGCTCCTCATATATTTGACACCTTTTGAAGCTCTTCATAATTTCCACACCTTTTCAGGCTCTTCATGTTTTTCTACACAGCTTCATGCTCCCCCTATATTTCAGAATGTTTATACCTCTCATATTTTTGAAACCTTTTGAAGCTCTTCATATTTTTCACACCTTTTCAGGCTCTTCATGTTTTTCAACACCATTTCATGCTCCTCCTTTTTTTCAAACCGTTTTATGCTCCTCATATATTTGACACCTTTTGAAGCTCTTCATATTTTTCACACCATTTGAGGCTCTTCAAGTTTTTGAAAACGGCTTCATGCTCCTCCTAATTTTCAGACCGTTTCTTGCTCCTCATATTTTTGACACCTTTTGAAGCTCTTCATATATTTCACACCTTTTCAGGCTTTTCATGTTTTTGAACACCGCTTCATGCTCCTCCTATTTTTCAGACCATTTCATGCTCCTCGTATTTTTCACACCTTTTGAAGCTCTTCATATTTTTCACACTTCTCCAGGCTCTTCATGTTTTTGAACACCGTTTCATGCTCCTCCTGTTTTTCAGACCGTTTCATGCTCCTCATATTTTTGACACCTTTTGAAGTTCTTCATATTTTTCACACCTTTTCAGGCTCTTCACGTTTTTCAACACCACTTCATGCTCCTCCTATTTTTCAGGCCGTTTCATGCTCCTTATATTTTTGACACCTTTTGAAGTTCTTCATATTTTTCACAGCTTAAAGGCTCTTCATGGTTTTCAACACCACTTCATGCTCCTCCTATTTTTCAGACCGTTTCATGCTCCTCATATATTTGACACCTTTTGAAGCTCTTCAGATTTTTCACACCTTTTCCGACTCTTCATATTTTTCAACACCGCTTCATGCTCCTCCTATTTTTCAGACCGTTTCATGCTCCTCATCTTTTTGACACGTTTTGAAACTCTTCATATTTATCACACCTTCTCAGGCTCTTCATGTTTTTCAACACCATTTCATGCTCCTCCTTTTTTTCAGACCGTTTTATGCTCCTCATATATTTGACACCTTTTGAAGCTCTTCATAATTTCCACACCTTTTCAGGCTCTTCATGTTTTTCTACACCGCTTCATGCTCCCCCTATATTTCAGAATGTTCATGCCTCTCATATTTTTGACACATTTTGAAGCTCTTCATATTTTCGACACCTTTCAGGTTCTTCATGTTTTTCAACACCGTTTCATGCTCCTCCTATTTGTCAAACCGTTTCATGTTCCTCCTATTTTTCAGACCGTTTCATGCTCCTCATATTTTTGACACCTTTTGAAGCTCTTCATGTTTTTCACACCCTTTCATGGTCTTCATATTTTTCAACACGGTTTCATGCTCCTCCTAATTTTCAGATCATTTCATGCTCCTCATATTTTTGACACCTTTTGAAGCTCTTCTTATTCTTCACACTTTTTCAGGCTCTTCATGATTTTCAACACCGATTCATGCTCCTCGTATTTTTCAGACAGTTTCATGCTCCTCATATTTTTGACACCTTTTGAAGCTCTTCATATTTTTCACACCTTTCCATGCTCCTCATGTTTCTCAACACCGTTTCATTCTCCTCCTCTCTTTCAGACCGTTTCAGGCTCCTCATATGTTTCACACCTTTTTCAGGCTCTTCATGTATTTCAACACCACTTCATGCTCCTCCTATTTTTCAGATCGTTTCATGCTCCTCATATTTTTGACTCCTTTAGAAGCTCTTCATATTTTTCACACCTTTTCAGGCTCTTCATGTTTTTCAACACCGCTTCATGCTCCTCCTCTTTTTCAGATCGTTTCATGCTCCTCATATTTTTGACTCCTTTTGAAGCTCTTCATATTTTTCACACCTTTTCAGGCTCTTCATGATTTTCAAAACGGTTTCATGCTCCTCCTATTTTAACACCATTTCATGCTCATCTCATTTTTGACACCTTTTGAAGCTCCTCTACTTTTGACTCCTTTAGAGGCTCTTCATATTTTTGACAACTTTTCAGGCTCTTCATGTTTTTCAACACCGCTTCATGCTCCTGCTAATTTTCAGACCGTTTCATGACCCTCATATTTTTGACACCTTTTGAAGCTCCTCATATATTTCACACCTTTTCAGACTCCTCATGATTTCCAACACCACTTCATGCTCCTCATTTTTTTCATATCGTTTAATGCTCATCTCATTTTTGACACGTTTTGAAGCTCTTCATATTTTTGACACCTTTAGAAGCTCTTCATATTTTTTACACCTTTTCAGGCTCTTCATGTTTTTCAACACCGCTTATTGCTCCTCCTATTTTTCAGACCGTTTCATGCTCATCTCATTTATGACAACTTTTGAAGTTCTTCATATTTTTCACATATTATGAAGCTCTTCATATTTTTCACACCTTTTCAGGCTCTTCATGTTTTTCAACACCGCTTCATGCTCCTCCTCTTTTTCAGACCGTTTCATGCTCCTCATATTTTTGACACCTTTTGAAGCGCTTCATAATTATAACACCTTTTCAGGCTCTTCATGTTTTTCAAATCTGCTTCTGCTCCTCCTATTTTTCAGACTGTTTCATGCTCCTCATATTTTTGACACCTTTTGAAGCTCTTCATATTTTTCACACCTTTTCAGGCTCTTCATGTTTTTCAACACCGCTTTATTCTTCTCATATTTTTCAGACCGTTTCATGCTCCTCATATTTTTGACACCTTTTGAAGCTCTTCATATTTTTCACACCTTTTCATGCTCTTCATGTTTTTGAACACCATTTCATGCTTCTCCTATTTTTTAGACCATTTCATGCTCCTCATATTTTGACACCTCTTGATGCTCTTCATATTTTTCACAGCTTTTCAGGCTCTTCATGTTTTTGAACACCGATTCATGCTCCTCATATTTTTCAGACCGTTTCAGGCTCCTCATATTTTTGACATCTTTTGAAGCTCTTCATATTTTTCACACCTTTTCAGGCTCTTCATGTTTTTGAACACCACCTCATGCTCCTCCTAATTTTCAGACCGTTACATGCTCCTCATATATTTGATATCTTTTGAAGCTCTTCATATTTTTCACACATTTTATGCACTTCTTGTTTTCAACACCACATCATGCTCCTTCTATTTTTCAAACCGTTTCATCCTCCTCATATTTTGGATATCTTTTGAAGCTCGTCATATTTCTAACAACTTTTCAGGCTCTTCATGTTTTCAACACAGTTTCATGCTCCTCCTATTTTTCAGACCGTTTCATGCTCCTCATTATTTGACTCCTTTTGAAGCTCTTCATATTTTTCACACATTTTCGGGCTCTTCATGTTTTTCAACACCGCTTCTTGCTCATCCTCTTTTTCAGACCGTTTCATGCCCCTCATATTTTTTACACCTTTTCAAGCTCTTCACATTTTTCAAACCTTTTCAGGCTCTTCATGTTTTTGAACAACGTTTCATGCTCCTCCTATTTTTCAGACAGTTTCATGCCCCTCATATTTTTGACACCTTCAAGCTCTTCACATTTTTCAAAACATTTCAGGCTCTTCATGTTTTGAACACCGTTTCATCCTCCTCCTAATTTTCAGACCGTTTCCTGCTCCTCATATATTTGACACCTTTTGAAGCTCTTCATATTTTTCACAACTTTTCAGGTTCTTCATGTATTCAACACCACTTCATGCTCCTCCTATATTTCTGACCGTGTCATGCTCCTCATATTTTTGACCACTTTTGAAGCTCTTCATATTTTTCACAACTTTTCAGGCTCTTCATGTTTTTCTACACCGCTTCATGCTCCTCCTATTTTTGACATCTTTTGAAGCTCTTCATATTTTTCACAACTTTTCAGGTTCTTCATGTATTCAACACCGCTTCAAGCTCCTCCTATTTTTCAGACCGTTTCATGCTCCTCATCTTTTTGACACGTTTTGAAACTCTTCATATTTATCACACCTTTTCAGGCTCTTCATGTTTTTCAACAACATTTCATGCTCCTCCTTTTTTTCAGACCGTTTTATGCTCCTCCTATATTTGACACCTTTTGAAGCTCTTCATAATTTCCACACCTTTTCAGGCTCTTCATGTTTTTCTACACCGCTTCATGCTCCCCCTATATTTCAGAATGTTCATACCTCTCATATTTTTGAAACCTTTTGAAGCTCTTCATATTTTTCACACCTTTTCAGGCTCTTCATGTTTTTCAACACCATTTCATGCTCCTCCTTTTTTTCAAACCGTTTTATGCTCCTCATATATTTGACACCTTTTGAAGCTCTTCATATTTTTCACACCATTTGAGGCTCTTCAAGTTTTTGAAAACGGCTTCATGCTCCTCCTAATTTTCAGACCGTTTCTTGCTCCTCATATTTTTGACACCTTTTGAAGCTCTTCATATTTTTCACAGCTTTTCAGGCTCTTCATGTTTTTGAACAGCGCTTCATGCTTCTCCTATTTTTCAGACCGTTTCATGCTCCTCATATTTTTGACAGCTTTTGAAGCTCTTCATATATTTCACACCTTTTCAGGCTTTTCATGTTTTTGAACACCGCTTCATGCTCCTCCTATTTTTCAGACCATTTCATGCTCCTCGTATTTTTCACACCTTTTGAAGCTCTTCATATTTTTCACACTTCTCCAGGCTCTTCATGTTTTTGAACACCGTTTCATGCTCCTCCTGTTTTTCAGACCGTTTCATGCTGCTCATATTTTTGACACCTTTTGAAGTTCTTCATATTTTTCACACCTTTTCAGGCTCTTCACGTTTTTCAACACCACTTCATGCTCCTCCTATTTTTCAGGCCGTTTCATGCTCCTTATATTTTTGACACCTTTTGAAGTTCTTCATATTTTTCACACCTTACATGCTCTTCATGGTTTTCAACACCACTTCATGCTCCTCCTATTTTTCAGACCGTTTCATGCTCCTCATATATTTGACACCTTTTGAAGCTCTTCAGATTTTTCACACCTTTTCAGGCTCTTCATATTTTTCAACATCATTTCATGCTCCTCCTATTTTTCAGACCGTTTCATGCTCCTCATCTTTTTGACACGTTTTAAAACTCTTCATAATTTCCACACCTTTTCAGGCTCTTCATGTTTTTGAACACCGTTTCATGCTCCTCTTATTTTTTTTTTTTATTGTTATTTTTTTTAATTTTTTTTATTATTTTTATTTTTTTTTCCAGTGGGTTTTGTCATACTTTGATATGAATCAGCCATGGATTTACATGTATTCCCAGTCCCGATTCCCCCTCCCACCTCCCTCTCCACCCGATTCCTCTGGGTCTTCCCAGTGCACCAAGCCGGAGCACTTGTCTCGTGCATCCTACCTGGGCTGGTGATCTGTTTCACCATAGATAGCATACATGCTGTTCTTTTGAAATATCCCACCCTCACATTCTCCCACAAAGTTTAAAAGTCTGTTCTGTATTTCTGTGTCTCTTTTTCTGTTCTGCATATAGGGTTATCGTTGTCACCTTTCTAAATTCCATATACATGTGTCAGTATGCTGTAATGTTCTTTATCTTTCTGGCTTACTTCACTCTGTATAATGGGCTCCAGCTTCATCCATCTCATTAGGACTGATTCAAATGAATTCTTTTTAATGGCTGAGTAATATTCCATGGTGTATATGTACCACAACTTTCTTATCCATTCATCTGCTGACGGGCATCTAGGTTGCTTCCATGTCCTGGCTATTATAAACAGTGCTGCGATGAACATTGGGGTGCACGTGTCTCTTTCAGACGAACCTATGGACACCTTATCTTTGACAAAGGAGGCAAGGATATACAATGGAAAAAAGACAACCTCTTTAACAAGTGGTGCTGGGAAAACTGGTCAACCACTTGTAAAAGAATGAAAATAGAACACTTTCTAACACCATACACAAAAATGAACTCAAAATGGATTAAAGATCTAAATGTAAGACCAGAAACTATAAAACTCCTAGAGGAGAACATAGGCAAAACACTCTCCGACATAAATCAAAGCAAGATCCTCTATGACCCACCTCCCAGAATATTGGAAATAAAAGCAAAACTAAACAAATGGGACCTAATGAAACTTAAAAGCTTTTGCACTACAAAGGAAACTATAAGTAAGGTGAAAAGACAGCCCTCAGATTGGGAGAAAATAATAGCAAATGAAGAAACAGACAAAGGATTAATCTCAAAAATATACAAGCAAATCCTGCAGCTCAATTCCAGAAAAATAAATGACCCAATAAAAAATGAGCCAAAGAACTAAACAGACATTTCTCCAAAGAAGACATACAGATGGATAACAAACACATGAAAAGATGCTCAACATCACTCATTATTAGAGAAATGCAAATCAAAACCACAATGAGGTACCATTACATGCCAGTCAGGATGGCTGCTATCCAAAAGTCTACAAGCAATAAATGCTGGAGAGGGAGTGGAGAAAAGGGAAGCCTCTTATACTGTTGGTGGGAATGCACACTAGTACAGCCGCTATGGAAAACGGTGTAGAGATTTCTTAAAAAACTGGAAATAGAACTGCCATATGACCCAGCAATTCCACTTCTGGGCATACACACTGAGGAAACCAGATCCTCTTATTTTTCAGACCGTTTCAAACTCCTCATATTTTTTACACCTGTTGAAGCTCTTCATTTATTTCACACCTTTTCAGGCTCTTCATGTTTTTCAACACCGCTTCATGCTCCTCCTATTTTTCAGACCGTTTCATGGTCCTCATATTTTTGACACCTTTTGAAGCTCTTCATATTTTTCACACCTTTCCGTGCTCTTCATGTTTTTCAACACGCTTTCATGCTCCTCCGATTATTCAGATCGTTTCATGCTCCTCATATTTTTGACACATTTTGAAGCTCTTCAAATTTTCGACAGCTTTCAGTTCTTCATGTTTTTCAACACCGTTTCATGCTCCTCCTATTTTTCAAACCGTTTCATGCTCCTCATATTTTTGACACATTTTGAAGCTCTTCATATTTTCGACACCTTGCAGGTTCTTCATGTTTTTCAACACCGTTTCATGCTCCTCCTATTTGTCAAACCGTTTCATGTTCCTCCTATTTTTCAGACCGTTTCATGCTCCTCATATTTTTGACACCTTTTGAAGCTCTTCATATTTTCGACACCTTTCAGGTACTTCATGTTTTTCAACACCGTTTCATGCTCCTCCTATATGTCAGACCGTTTCATGCTCCTCCTAATTTTCAGATCGTTTCATGCTCCTCATATTTTTGACACCTTTTGAAGCTCTTCTTATTCTTCACACTTTTTCAGGCTCTTCATGATTTTCAACACCGATTCATGCTCCTCGTATTTTTCAGACAGTTTCATGCTCCTCATATTTTTGACACCTTTTGAAGCTCTTCATATTTTTCACAGCTTTCCAGGCTCTTCATATTTTTGAACAACGATTAATGCTCCTCCTATTTTTCAGACCATTTCTTGCTCCTCATATTTTTGACACCTTTTGAAGCTCTTCATATTTTTCACACATTTTCAGGCTCTTCATATTTTTCTACACCACTTCATGCTCCTCCTTTATTTGAGACCGTTTCATGCTCCTCATATTTTTGACACCTTTTGAAGCTCTCCATAGATTTCACACCTTTTCAGGCTCTTCATGTGTTTCTACACCGCTTCATGTTCATCCTATTTTTCAGAGATTTTCATGCTCCTCATATTTTTGTCACCTTTTGAAGCTCTTCATATTTTTCACACCTTTTCAGTCTTTTCATGTTTTTCAACACCGATTCATGCTCCTACTATTTTTCAGACCTTCTCATGCTCCTCATATGTTTCACACCTTTTTAAGCTCTTCATGTTTTAACACCTTTTCTCGCTCCTCCTATATTTCAGACCGTTTCAAACTCCTCATATTTTTGACACCTTTTGAAGCTCTTCATATTTTTCACATTTTTTCAGGGTCTTCATGTTTTTCTACACCACTTCATGCTCCTCCTATTTTTCAGTCCGTTTCATTCTCCTCATGTATTTGAGACATTTTGACGCTCTTCATATTTTTCACACCTCTTCTGGATCTTCATGTTTTTGAACACAGTTTATGCTCCTCATATTTTTCACACATTTTCATGCTCTTCATATTTTTCACACCTTTTCAGGCTCTTCATGTTTTTCAAAACCACTTCATGCTCCTCCTATTTTTGACACTGTTTCATGCTCCTCATATTTTTGACACCTTTTGAAGCTCTTCATATTTTTCAAAACTTTTCAGGCTCTTCATGTTTTTGAACACGGTCTCTTCCTCCTCCTATTTTTCAGACCGTTTCATGCTCCTCATATTTCTGACACCTTTTGAATCTCTTCATATTTTTCACACCTTTTCAGGCTCTTCATGGTTTGAACACCATTTCATGCTCCTCCTGTTTTTCAGACCGTTTCATGCTCCTCATGTTTTTGACACCTTTTGAAGCTCTTCATATTTTTCACACCTTTTCAGGCTCTACATGTTTTTGAACACCGTTTCATGTTCCTCATATATTTGACACCTTTTTAATCTCTTCATATTTTTCACACCTTTTCAGGCTCTTCATGTTTTTGAACACCGTTTCATGTTCCTCATATTTTTGACACCTTTTGAAGCTCTTCATATTTTTCAAACCTTTTCTGGCTCTTCATGTTTTTGGACACTGCTTCATGCTCCTTCAATTTTCAGACTGTTTCATGCTCCTCATGTTTTTGAGATGTTTTGAAGCTCTTCATTTTTTTCACACCTTTTCAGGATTTTCATGTTTTTGAACACAGTTTCATTCTCCTCATTTTTTTCACACATTTTCATGCTCTTCATATTTTTCACACCTTTTCAGGCTCTTCATGTTTTTGAACACCTTTTCATGCTCCTCCTATTTTTCAGACCGTTTCATGCTCCTCATATTTTTGACACCTTTTGAATCTCTTCATATTTTTCACACCTTTTCAGGCTCTTCAGGTTTTTGAACACCGCTTCATGCTCCTCCTATTTTACAGAACTTTTCATGCTCCTCATATTTTTGTCACGTTTTGAAGCTCTTCATATTTTTCACACCTTTCAGGCTCTTCACTTTGTTGAACACGGTTTCATGCTCCTTTTTTCAGAACGTTTCATGCACCTCATGTATTTGAGACGTGTTGAAGTTCTTCATATTTTTTGTACTTTTTGAGGCTCTTCATGTTTTTGAACACCGTTTCATGCTCCTCCTATTTTTCAGACCGTTTCATGCTCCTGATATTTTTGACACCTTTTGAAGCTCTTCATATTTTTTACACCTTTTCAGGCTTTACATGTTTTTGAACCCCGTTTCATGCTCCTCATATTTTTGACACCTTTTGAAGCTCTTCATATTTTTCACACTTTTTCAGGCTCTTCATGTTTTTCAACACCGCTTCATGCTCCTCCTTTTTGTCAGACCGCTTCATGCTCTTAATATTTTTGACCCCTTTTGAAGCTCTTCATATGTTTCACAACTTTTCAGGCTCTTCATATTTTTGAACACAGTTTCATGCTCCTCATATATTTCACACCTTTTCATGCTCTTCATATATTTCACACCTTTTCAGGCTTTTCAGGTTTTTGAACATCATTTCATGCTCCTCCTATTTTTCAGAACGTTCCATGCTCCTCATATTTTTCACACCTTTTGCAGCTCTTCATATTTTTCACACGTTTTAAGGCTCTTCATGATTTTCAAAACCGCTTCATGCTCCTCCTATTTTTCAGAACGTTTCATAGTTCTCATATTTTTGACACCTTTTGAAGCTCTTCATATTTTGCACACCTTTTCAGCGTCTTCATGTTTTCGACCACCCCTTCATGCTTCTCTTCTTTTTCAGACCATTTCATAGTCCTCATATTGTTGACACCTTTTGAAGCTCTTCGTATATTGCACACCTTTCCAGGCTCTTCAAGTTTATCAACACTGCTTCATGCTCCTCCTATTTTTTAGACCGTTTCATGCTCCTCATATATTACACACCTTTTGAAGCTCTTCTTATTTTTCACACCTTTCCAGTCTCTTCATGTTTTTGAACACGGCTTCATGCTCCTTCTATTTTTCAGGCCGTTTCTTGCTCCTCATATTTTTGACACCTTTTGATGCTAATCATATTTTTCACACCTTTTCAGGCTTTACATGTTTTTGAACCCCGTTTCATGCTCCTCATATTTTTGACACCTTTTGAAGCTCTTCATATTTTTCACACTTTTTCAGGCTCTTCATGTTTTTCAACACCGCTTCATGCTCCTCCTTTTTGTCAGACCGCTTCATGCTCTTAATATTTTTGACCCCTTTTGAAGCTCTTCATATGTTTCACAACTTTTCAGGCTCTTCATATTTTTGAACACAGTTTCATGCTCCTCATATATTTCACACCTTTTCATGCTCTTCATATTTTTCACATCTTTTCATGCTCTTCATGTTTCCCAACACCGTTTCATGCTCCGCCTATTTTTCAGACCTTTTCATGCTCCTCATATTTTTGACACCTTTTGAAGCTCTTCATATATTTCACACCTTTTCAGGCTCTTCAGGTTTTTCAACACCACTTCATGCTCCTACTATTTTTCAGACCGTGTCATGCTAATCTCATTTTTGACACCTTTTGAAGCTCTTCATATTTTTCACACCTTTGAAGCTCTTCATATTTTTCACACCTTTTCAGGCTCTTCATGTTTTTCAACACCGCTTCATGCTCCTCTTATTTTTCAGACTGTTTCATGCTCCGCATATATTTGACACCTTTTGAAGCTCTTCGTATATTTCACAGCTTTTCAGGCTCTTCATGTTTTTCAACACCACTTCATGCTCTTCATATTTTTCAGACCGTTTCATGCCCCTCATATTTTTGACACCTTTTGAAGCTCTTCATATTTTTCACACCTTTTCAGGCTCTTCATGTTTTTCAACAACACTTCATGCTCCTCCTACTTTTCAGACTGTTTCATGCTCCTCACATTTTTGAAACCTTTTGAAGCTCTTCATATTTTTCACAACTTTTCAGGCTCTTCATGTTTTTCAACACCGTTTCATGATCCTCCTATTTTTCAGACCGTTTCATGCTCCTCAAATATTCGACACCTTTTGAAGCTCTTCCTATATTTCACACCTTTTCAGGCTCTTCATGTTTTTCAACACCACTTCATGCTCTTCGTATTTTTCAGACCGTTTCATGCTCATTCCATTTTTGACACCTTTTGAAGCTCTTCATATTTTTCACACTTTTGTAGCTCTTCATATTTTTCACACATTTTCAGGCTCTTCATGTTTTTGAACACAGCTTCATGCTCCTCCTATTTTTCTGACCGTATCATGCTCATCATATTTTTGACACCTTTTGAAGCTCTTCATATTTCTCACACCTTTTCAGGCTCTTCATGTTTTTCAACACCGCTTCATGCTCCTCCTATTTTTCAGACCGTTTCATGCTCCTAATATTTTTGACACGTTTTGAAGCTCTTCATATTTTTCACACCTTTTCAGGCTCTTCATGTTTTTCAACACCACTTCATGCTCCTCCTATTTTTCAGACCGTTTCATGCTCCTCATATTTTTCACACCTTTTGAAGCTCTTCATATTTTTCACACGATTTCAGGCTCTTCATGTTTTTGAACACCATTTCATGCTCCTCCAATTTTGCAGACCTTTTCATTCTCCTCATATTTTTGACACCTTTTGAAGCTCTTCATATTTTTCCCACTTTTTGAAGCTCTTCATATTTTTCATATTTTTGAAGCTCTTCATATTTTCACACGTTTTCAGATTCTTCATATTTTTCAACACCGCTTAATGATCCTGCTATTTTTCAGACCGATTCATGCTCCTCATATATTTCACACTTTTTGAAGCTCTTCATATTTTTCACATGTTTTCACACTCTTCATGTTTTCAACACAACTTCTAGCTCCTCCTACTTTTCAGACCGATTCATGTTCCTCATATTTTTCACACGTTTTGAGGCTCTTCATATTTTTCACACCTTTTCAGGGTCTTCATGTTTTTGAACACCGTTTCATGCTCCTCTTTTTTTTTCAAACCTTATCATGCTCCTCATATTTTTGACACCTTTTGAAGCTCTTCATATTTTTCACAGCTTTTCAGGATCTCCATTTTTTGAACACCACTTCATGCTCCTCCTATTTTTCAGACCGTTTCATGTTCCTCATATTTTTGACACCTTTTGAAGCTCTTCATATTTTTCACACCTTTTCAGGCTCTTCATGTCTTTGAATACAACTTCATTCTCCTCCTATTTTTCAGACCGTTTGATGCTCCTCAGATTTTTCACACCTCTTGAAGCTCTTCATATTGCTCACACCTTTTCAGGCTCTTCATGTTTTGAACACCGCTTCATGCTCCTCTATTTTTAGGACATTTTCATGCTCCTCATATTTTTGACACCTATTGAAGCTCCTCCTATTTTTCACACCTTTTCAGGATCTTCATGTTTTTCAACACCGTTTCATGCTCCTTCTATTTTTCAGACCGTTTCATGCTCCTCCGATATTTCAGACCGTTTCATGCTCATCTCATTTTTGACACACTTTGAAGCTCTTCATATTTTTCACACCTTTTTAAGCTCTTCATATTTTTCACACCTTTTCAGGCTCTTCATTTGTTTCAACACCGTTTCATGATCCTCCTATTTTTCAGACCGTTTCATGCTCCTCATAATTTTTACACGTTTTGAGGCTTTTCATATTTTTCACACCTTTTCAGGCTCTTCATGTTTTTGAACACCGTTTCATAATCCTCCTATTGTTCAGACCGTTTCATGATCCTCATATTTTTGACACCTTTTGAAGCTCTTCGTATTTCTCACACCTTCTAAGACTTTTCATGTTTTTGAACAGCACTTCATGCTTCTTCTATTTTTCAGAGAGTTTCATGAACCTCATGTATTTCACACCTTTTGAAGCTCTTCATATTTTTCACACCTTTTCAGGCTCTTCATGTTTTTGAACACCGCTTCATGCTCCTCCTATTTTTTAGACCGTTTCATGCTCCTCATATTTTTGACACCTTTTGAAGCTCTTCATATTTTTCACAACTTTTCAGGCTCTTCATGTTTTTCCACACCACTCCATGCTTCTCCTATTTTCAGCCCGTTTCATGCTCCTCATGTATTTCACACTATTTGAAGCTCTTCATATTTTTCACACCTTTTCAGGCTCTTCATGTTTTTCATCACTGTTTCATGCTCCTCCTATTTTTCAGACCGTGTCATGCTCATCTCATTTTTGACACCTTTTGAAGCTCTTCATATTTTTCACACCTTTTGAAGCTCTTCATATTTTTCACACCTTTTCAGGCTCTTCATGTTTTTCAACACCGCTTCATGCTCCTCCTATTTTTCAGACCTTTTCATGCTCCTCGTATTTTTGAAACCTTTTGAAGCTCTTCATATTTCTAACATCTTTTCAGGCTCTTCATGTTTTTCAACACCACTTCATGCTCCTCCTATTTTTCAGACCGTTTCGTTCTCCTCATATTTTAGACACCTTTTGAAGCTCTTCATATATTTCACACCTATTCAGGCTCTTCATTTTTTTCAACACCACTTCATGCTCCTCCTATTTTTCAGACCGTGTCATGCTCATCTCATTTTTGACACCTTTTGAAGCTCTTCATATGTTTCACACCTTTTGAAGCTCTTCATATTTTTCACACCTTTTCAGGCTCTTCATGTTTTTCAACAGCGCTTCATGCTCCTCCTATTTTTCAGACTGTTTCATGATCCGCATATATTTGACAACTTTTGAAGCTCTTCGTATATTTCACAGCTTTTCAGGCTCTTCATGTTGTTCAACACCACTTCATGCTCTTCATATTTTTCAGACCGTTTCATGCCCCTCATATTTTTGACACCTTTTGAAGCTCTTCATATTTTTCACACCTTTTCAGGCTCTTCATGTTTTTCAACAACACTTCATGCTCCTCCTATTTTTCAGACTGTTTCATGCTCCTCACATTTTTGAAACCTTAAGAAGCTCTTCATATTTTTCAGAACTCTTCAGGCTCTTCATGGTTTTCAACACCGTTTCATGATCCTCCTATTTTTCAGACCGTTTCATGCTCCTCATATATTCGATATTTTTTGAAGCTCTTGCTATATTTCACACCTTTTCAGGCTCTTCATGTTTTTCAACACCACTTCATGCTCTTCGAATTTTTCAGACCGTTTCATGCTCATTCCATTTTTGACAGCTTTTGAAGCTCTTCATATTTTTCACACTTTTGAAGCTCTTCATATTTTTCACACCTTTTCAGGCTCTTCATGTTTTTCAACAACACTTCATGCTCCTCCTATTTTTCAGACTGTTTCATGCTCCTCACATTTTTGAAACCTTAAGAAGCTCTTCATATTTTTCAGAACTCTTCAGGCTCTTCATGGTTTTCAACACCGTTTCATGATCCTCCTATTTTTCAGACCGTTTCATGCTCCTCATATATTCGATATTTTTTGAAGCTCTTGCTATATTTCACACATTTTCAGGCTCTTCATGTTTTTCAACACCACTTCATGCTCTTCGAATTTTTCAGACCGTTTCATGCTCATTCCATTTTTGACACCTTTTGAAGCTCTTCATATTTTTCACACTTTTGAAGCTCTTCATATTTTTCACACATTTTCAGGCTCTTCATGTTTTTGAACACAGCTTCATGCTCCTCCTATTTTTCTGACCGTATCATGCTCCTCATATTTTGGACACCTTTTGAAGCTCTTCATATTTCTCACACCTTTTTAGGCTCTTCATGTTTTTGAACACCGCTTCATGTTCCTCCTATATTTTTCAGACCGTTTCATGCTTCTCAAATTTTTGACACCTTTTGAAGCTCTTCATATTTTTCACACCTTTTCATGCTCTTCATGTTTTTGAAAACCGTTTCATGCTCCTCCTATATTTTTCAGACCGTTTCATGCTCCTCATATTTTTGACACCTTTTGAAGCTCTTCGTATTTTTCACACCTTTTCAGGCTCTTCATGATTTCAACACAGTTTCATGCTCCTCCTGTTTTTCAGACCGTTTCATGCTTCTCATATTTTTCAGACCGTTTCATGCTCCTCATATTTTTGACACCTTTTGAAACTCTTCATGTTTTTTCACACCGTTTCATGTTCCTCTTACTTTTCAGACCGTTTCATGCTTCTCCAATTTTTGAAAGCTTTTGAAGCTCTTCATATTTTTCACACCTTTTCATGCTCTTCATGTATTTTCAACACCGTTTCATGCTCCTCATATTTTTCAGACCATTTCATGCTTCTCATATTTTTGACACATTTTGAAGCTCTTCATATTTTTCACACCTTTTGAAGCTCCTCATATTTTTCAAACCTTTACAGGCTCTTCATGTATTTCAACACCGCTTCATGCTCCTCCAATTTTTCAGACAGTTTCATGCTCGTCATATTTTTCAAACCTTTTAAAGCTCTTCATAATTTTCACACCTATTCAAGCTCTTCATTTTTTCCACACTGTTTCATACTCCTCCTATTTTTCAGACCGTTTCATGCTCCTCATATTTTTCACAACTTTTGAAGCTCTTCATATTTTTCACACTTTTTGAAGCTCTTCATATTTTTCACAGTTTTCAGGCTCTTCATGTTTCTGAACACCTCTTCATGCTCCTCCTATTTTTCAGACCGTTTCATGCTCTTCATATTTTTCACACCTTTTCAGGCTCTTCATATTTTTGAACACCGCTTCATGCTCCTCCTATTTTTGATAACGTTTCATGCTCCTCATATTTTTGACACGTTTTGCAGCTCTTCATATATTTCATACCTTTTCAGGCTCTTCATGTTTTTCAACACCGCTTCATGCTCCTCATATTTTTCAGACCTTTTCATGCTCCTCATTTTTTGACACCTTTTGAAGCTCTTGATATTTTTCACACCTTTTCTGCTCTTCATGGTTTTGAACACCGCTTCATGCTCTTCCTATTTTTCAGACCGTTTCATGCTTCTCATTTTTTGACATCTTTTGAAGCTCTTCATATTTTTCACACTTTTCAGTCTCTTCATATTTTTCAACACCACTTCATGCTCCTCCTATTTTTCAGACCGTTTCATGCTCATCTCATTTTTGACACCTTTTGAAGCTCTTCATATTTTTCACACTTTTTGAAGCTCTTCATATTATTCACACATTTTCAGGCTCTTCATGTTTTTGAACACCGTTTCATGCTCCTCCTATTTTTCAGACTGCTTCATGCTCCTCATATTTTAAACACCTTTTGAATCTCTTCATTTTTTTCACACCATTTCATGCTCTTCATGTTTTTCAACACTCTTTCATGCTCCTCCTATTTTTCAGACCGTTTCATGCTCCTCCTATTTTTCAGAGCGTTTTATGTTCCTCATATATTTCACGCGTTTTGAAGCTCTTCATATATTTCACACCTTTTCAGGCTCTTCATGTTTTTCAACACCGCTTCATGCTCTTCCTATTTTTCAGAGCGTTTTATGTTCCTCATATATTTCACGCGTTTTGAAGCTCTTCATATATTTCACAACTTTTCAGGATTTTCATGTTTTTCAACACCGCTTCATGCTCCTCCTATTTTTCAGAGCGATTTATGTTCCTTATATATTACACGCGTTTTGAAGCTCTTCATATGTTTCACACCTTTTCAGGCTCTTCAGGTTTTTCAACACCACTTCTTGCTCCTCCTACTTTTCAGACCGTTTCATGCTCCTCATAAATTTGACACCTTTTGAAGCTCTTCATATTTTTCACACCTTTTCAGGCTCTTCACGTTTTTCAACACCGCTTCATGCTACTCCAATTTTTCAGACCGTTTCATGCTCCTCATATTTTTGATACATTTTGAAGCTCTTCATATATTTCACACCTTTTCAGGCTCTTCATGTTTTTCAACACCACTTCATGCTCCTAACATTTTTGACACCTTTTGAAGCTCTTCATATATTTCACACCTTTTCAGACTCTTCATGTTTTTCAAACCTTTTCAGGCTCTTCATGTTTTTCAACACTGCTTCTTGCTCCTCCTATTTTTCAGACCGTATCATGCTCCTCAAATTTTAACACCTTTGAAGCTCTTCATGTATTTCACACTATTTCAGGCTCTTCATGTTTTTCATCACCGCTTCATGCTCCACCTATTTTTCAGACGGTTTCATGCTCCTCATATTTTTGACACCTTTTGAAGCTCTTCATTTATTTCCCTCTTTTCAGGCTCTTCATGTTTTTCAACACCGTTTCATGCTCCTCTTATTTTTCAGACCGTTTCATGCTCCTCATATTTTTGACACATTTTGAAGCTCTTCATGTTTTTCACACCTTTTCAGGCTTTTCAAGTTTTTCAACACCGCTTCATGCCCCTCCTATTTTTCAGACTGTTTCAGGCTCCTAATATTGTCAACACCTTTTCAGGCTCTTCATATTTTTCGACACCGCTTCATTCTCCTCCTGTTTCTCAGAGCGTTTCAGGTTCCTCATATATTTCACGCCTTTTTAAGCTCGTCATATATTTCACACCTTTTCAGGCTCTTCATATTTTTCAAAACAGCTTCATGCTCCTCCAATTTTTCAGACCTTTTCATGCTCCTGAAATTTTTGACACCTTTTGAAGCTCTTCATATATTTCACAACTTTTCAGGCTCTTCATGTTTTTCAACACCGCTTCATGCTCCTCCTATTTTTCAGACTGTTTCATGCTCCACAAATATTAGACAACTTTTGAATCTCTTCATATTTTTCACACCTTTTCAGGCAATTCTTGTTTTTGAACACCGCTTCATGCACCTCCTATTTGTCAGACTGTTTCATGCTCTTTATATTTTTGAAACATTTTGAAACTCTTTATATTTTTCACACCTTTTCAGACTCTTCATGTTTTTCAACACCGCTTCTTGCTCCTCCTATTTTTCAGACCGTTTCATGCTCCTCATATTTTTGACACCTTTTGAAGCTCTTCATATTTTTCACACCTTTTCAGGCTCTACATATTTTTGAACACCGTTTCATGCTCCTTCTATTTTTAAGACCGTTTCATACACCTCATATTTTTGACACTTTTTGAAGCTCTTCATGTTTTTCACACTTTTTCAGGCTCTTCATGTTTTTGAACACCGCTTCATGCTTCTCCTTTTTTTCAGACCGTTTCATGCTCCTCATATTTTTGACACCTTTTGAAGCTCTTCATATTTTTCACACCTTTTCAGGCTCTTCATGTTTTTGAACACCGCTTCATGCTCCACCTATTTTTCAGACCGTATCATGCTCCTCATATTTTCCCCACCTTTTCAGGCTCTTCATATTTTCGAACACCGCTTCATGCTCCTCCTATTTTTCAGGCCGTTTCATGCTCCTCATATTTTTGACACCTTTTGAAGCTCTTCATGTTTTTCACACCTTTTCAGGCTGTTCATGTTTTTCAACACCGCTTCATGCTCCTCCTTTTTTTCAGCCCGTAACATTCTCCTCATATTTTTCACATCTTTTGAAGCTCTTCATATATTACACAACTTTTCAGCCTTTCATATTTTTCAACCCCGCTTCATGCTCCTCCTGTTTTTCAGAACGTTTCATGTCCTCATATTTTTGGCACCTTTTGAAGCTCTTCATATATTTCACTCTTTTCAGGCTCTTCATGTTTTTCAACACCGTTTCATGCTCCTCTATTTTTCAGACCGTTTCATGCTCCTCATATTTTTGACACTTTTTGAAGCTCTTCATGTTTTTCACACCTTTTCAGGCTTTTCAAGTTTTTCAACACCGCTTCATGCGCCTCCTATTTTTCAGACCGTTTCATGCTCCTAATATTGTTAACACATTTTCAGGATCTTCATATTCTGCAACACCGCTTCATTTTCCTCCTGTTTCTCAGAGAGTTTCAGGTTCCTCATATATTTAATGCCTTTTTAAGCTCGTCATATATTTCACACCTTTTCAGGCTCTTCATATGTTTCAACACCGATTCATTCTCCTCCTGTTTGTCAGAGCGTTTCAGGATCCTCATATATTTAACGCCTTTTTAAGCTCTTCATATATTCCACACTTTTCAGGCTCTTCATATTTTTCAACACCGCTTCATGCTCCTCCAATTTTTCAGAACGTTTCATGCTCCTAAAATTTTTGACACCTTTTGAAGCTCTTCATATATTTCACACCGTTTCAGTCTCTTCATATTTTTCAACACCGCTTCATGCTCCTCCAATTTTTCAGAACGTTTCATGCTCCTAAAATTTTTGACACCTTTTGAAGCTCTTCATATATTTCACACCGTTTCAGTCTCTTCAGGTTTTTCAACACCGCTTCTTGCTCCTCCTATTTTTCAGACTGTTTCATGCTCCTCAAATATTAGACACCTTTTGAATCTCTTCATATTTTTCACACCTTTTCAGGCAATTCTTGTTTTTGAACACCGCTTCATGCTCCTCCTATTTTTCAGATCATTTCATGCTCCTCATATTTTTGACACCTTTTGAAGCTCTTCATATATTTCACACCGTTTCAGTCTCTTCAAGTTTTTCAACACCGCTTTATGCGCCTCCTATTTTTCAGACCGTTTCAGGCTCCTAATATTTTTAACACCTTTTCAGGCTCTTCAAGTTTTTCAACACCACTTCATGCTCCACCTATTTTTCAAACCGTTTCATGCTCCTAATATTTTTAACACCTTTTCAGGCTCTTCATGTTTTTCAACACCGCTTCATGCTCCTCCTATCTTTCAGACCGTATCATGCTCCTCAAATTTTAACACCTTTTGAAGCTCTTCATATATTTCACACTTTTTCAGTCTCGTCATGTTTTTCAGCACCGCTTCATGCTCCAGCTATTTTTCAGACCGTTTCATGCTCCTAATATTTTTAACACCTTTTCAGGATCTTCAAGTTTTTCAACACCGCTTCATAACCCACCTATTTTTCAGATCGTTTCATGCTCCTCATATTTTTGACACCTTTTGAAGCTCTTCATATATTTCACTCTTTTCAGGCTCTTCATATTTTTCACACCTTTTCAGGCTCTTCAAGTATTTCAACACCGCTTCATGTTCCCTCTATTTTTCAGACCGTTTCATGCTCCTCATATTTTTGACAAATTTTGAAACTCTTCATATGTTTCACACCTTTTCAGGCTCTTCATGTTTTTGAACACCTCTTCATGCTCCTCCTATTTTTCAGACCGTTTCATGCTCCTCATATTTTTGACACTTTTTGAAGCTCTTCATATTTTTCACACCTTTTCAGAGTCTTCATGTTTTTCAACACCGCTTCATGCTCCTCCTATTTTTCAGACCGTATCATGCTCCTCAAATTTTAACACCTTTGAAGCTCTTCATGTATTTCACACTTTTTCAGGCTCTTCATGTTTTTCATCACCCTTCATGCTCCACCTATTTTTCAGACCGTTTCATGCTCCTCATATTTTTGACACCTTTTGAAGCTCTTCATTTATTTCACTCTTTTCAGGCTCTTCATGTTTTTCAACACCGTTTCATGCTCCTAATATTTTTAACACCTTTTCAGGCTCTTCATGTTTTTCAACACCGCTTCATGCTCCTCCTATCTTTCAGACCATTTCATGCTCCTAATATTTTTAACACCTTTTCAGGCTCTTCAAGTTTTTCAACACCGCTTCATGACCCACCTATTTTTCAGATCGTTTCATGCTCCTCATGTTTTTGACACCTTTTGAATCTCTTCATATATTTCACACTTTTCAGGCTCTTCATATTTTTCACACCTTTTCAGGCTCTTCAAGTATTTCAACACCGCTTCATGTTCCCTCTATTTTTCAGACCGTTTCATGCTCCTCATATTTTTGACAAATTTTGAAACTCTTCATATGTTTCACACCTTTTCCTGCTCTTCATATTTTTGAACACGTCTTCATGCTCCTCCTATTTTTCAGACCGTTTCATGCTCCTCATATTTTTGACACGTTTTGAAGCTCTTCATATTTTTCACACCTTTTCAGACTCTTCATGTTTTTCAACACCGCTTCATGCTCCTCCTATTTTTGAGACCGTTTCTGCTCCTCATATATTTGATACATTTTGAAGCTCTTAATATATTTAACACCTTTTCAGGCTCTTCATGTTTTTGAACATCCCTTCATGCACCTCCTATTTTTCAGACTCTTTCATGCTCCTCATATTTTTGACACATTTTGAAACTCTTTATATTTTTCACACCTTTTCATACTCTTCATGTTTTTCAACACCGCTTCTTGCTCCTCCTATTTTTCAGACCGTTTCATGCTCCTAATATTTTTGACACCTTTTGAAGCTTTTCATATTTTTCACACCTTTTCAAGCTCTTCATATTTTTGAACACCGTTTCATGCTCCTCCTATTTTTCAGGCCGTTTCATGCTCCTCATATTTTTGACACCTTTTGAAGCTCTTCATGTTTTTCACACCTTTTCAGGCTCTTCAAGTATTTCAACACCGCTTCATGTTCCCTCTATTTTTCAGACCGTTTCATGCTCCTCATATTTTTGACAAATTTTGAAACTCTTCATATGTTTCACACCTTTTCAGGCTCTTCATGTTTTTGAACACCTCTTCATGCTCCTCCTATTTTTCAGACCGTTTCATGCTCCTCATATTTTTGACACTTTTTGAAGCTCTTCATATTTTTCACACCTTTTCAGAGTCTTCATGTTTTTCAACACCGCTTCATGCTCCTCCTATTTTTCAGACCGTATCATGCTCCTCAAATTTTAACACCTTTGAAGCTCTTCATGTATTTCACACTTTTTCAGGCTCTTCATGTTTTTCATCACCCTTCATGCTCCACCTATTTTTCAGACCGTTTCATGCTCCTCATATTTTTGACACCTTTTGAAGCTCTTCATTTATTTCACTCTTTTCAGGCTCTTCATGTTTTTCAACACCGTTTCATGCTCCTAATATTTTTAACACCTTTTCAGGCTCTTCATGTTTTTCAACACCGCTTCATGCTCCTCCTATCTTTCAGACCATTTCATGCTCCTAATATTTTTAACACCTTTTCAGGCTCTTCAAGTTTTTCAACACCGCTTCATGACCCACCTATTTTTCAGATCGTTTCATGCTCCTCATGTTTTTGACACCTTTTGAATCTCTTCATATATTTCACACTTTTCAGGCTCTTCATATTTTTCACACCTTTTCAGGCTCTTCAAGTATTTCAACACCGCTTCATGTTCCCTCTATTTTTCAGACCGTTTCATGCTCCTCATATTTTTGACAAATTTTGAAACTCTTCATATGTTTCACACCTTTTCCTGCTCTTCATATTTTTGAACACGTCTTCATGCTCCTCCTATTTTTCAGACCGTTTCATGCTCCTCATATTTTTGACACGTTTTGAAGCTCTTCATATTTTTCACACCTTTTCAGACTCTTCATGTTTTTCAACACCGCTTCATGCTCCTCCTATTTTTGAGACCGTTTCTGCTCCTCATATATTTGATACATTTTGAAGCTCTTAATATATTTAACACCTTTTCAGGCTCTTCATGTTTTTGAACATCCCTTCATGCACCTCCTATTTTTCAGACTCTTTCATGCTCCTCATATTTTTGACACATTTTGAAACTCTTTATATTTTTCACACCTTTTCAGACTCTTCATGTTTTTCAACACCGCTTCTTGCTCCTCCTATTTTTCAGACCGTTTCATGCTCCTAATATTTTTGACACCTTTTGAAGCTTTTCATATTTTTCACACCTTTTCAAGCTCTTCATATTTTTGAACACCGTTTCATGCTCCTCCTATTTTTCAGGCCGTTTCATGCTCCTCAAATTTTAACACCTTTTGAAGCTCTTCATATATTTCACACTTTTTCAGTCTCGTCATGTTTTTCAACACCGCTTCATGCTCCACCTATTTTTCAGACCATTTCATGCTCCTAATATTTTTAACACCTTTTCAGGCTCTTCAAGTTTTTCAACACCGCTTCATGACCCACCTATTTTTCAGATCGTTTCATGCTCCTCATGTTTTTGACACCTTTTGAATCTCTTCATATATTTCACACTTTTCAGGCTCTTCATATTTTTCACACCTTTTCAGGCTCTTCAAGTATTTCAACACCGCTTCATGTTCCCTCTATTTTTCAGACCGTTTCATGCTCCTCATATTTTTGACAAATTTTGAAACTCTTCATATGTTTCACACCTTTTCCTGCTCTTCATATTTTTGAACACGTCTTCATGCTCCTCCTATTTTTCAGACCGTTTCATGCTCCTCATATTTTTGACACGTTTTGAAGCTCTTCATATTTTTCACACCTTTTCAGACTCTTCATGTTTTTCAACACCGCTTCATGCTCCTCCTATTTTTGAGACCGTTTCTGCTCCTCATATATTTGATACATTTTGAAGCTCTTAATATATTTAACACCTTTTCAGGCTCTTCATGTTTTTGAACATCCCTTCATTCACCTCCTATTTTTCAGACTCTTTCATGCTCCTCATATTTTTGACACATTTTGAAACTCTTTATATTTTTCACACCTTTTCAGACTCTTCATGTTTTTCAACACCGCTTCTTGCTCCTCCTATTTTTCAGACCGTTTCATGCTCCTAATATTTTTGACACCTTTTGAAGCTTTTCATATTTTTCACACCTTTTCAAGCTCTTCATATTTTTGAACACCGTTTCATGCTCCTCCTATTTTTCAGACCGTATCATGCTCCTCAAATTTTAACACCTTTTGAAGCTCTTCATATATTTCACACTTTTTCAGTCTCGTCATGTTTTTCAGCACCGCTTCATGCTCCAGCTATTTTTCAGACCGTTTCATGCTCCTAATATTTTTAACACCTTTTCAGGATCTTCAAGTTTTTCAACACCGCTTCATAACCCACCTATTTTTCAGATCGTTTCATGCTCCTCATATTTTTGACACCTTTTGAAGCTCTTCATATATTTCACTCTTTTCAGGCTCTTCATATTTTTCACACCTTTTCAGGCTCTTCAAGTATTTCAACACCGCTTCATGTTCCCTCTATTTTTCAGACCGTTTCATGCTCCTCATATTTTTGACAAATTTTGAAACTCTTCATATGTTTCACACCTTTTCAGGCTCTTCATGTTTTTGAACACCTCTTCATGCTCCTCCTATTTTTCAGACCGTTTCATGCTCCTCATATTTTTGACACTTTTTGAAGCTCTTCATATTTTTCACACCTTTTCAGAGTCTTCATGTTTTTCAACACCGCTTCATGCTCCTCCTATTTTTCAGACCGTATCATGCTCCTCAAATTTTAACACCTTTGAAGCTCTTCATGTATTTCACACTTTTTCAGGCTCTTCATGTTTTTCATCACCCTTCATGCTCCACCTATTTTTCAGACCGTTTCATGCTCCTCATATTTTTGACACCTTTTGAAGCTCTTCATTTATTTCACTCTTTTCAGGCTCTTCATGTTTTTCAACACCGTTTCATGCTCCTAATATTTTTAACACCTTTTCAGGCTCTTCATGTTTTTCAACACCGCTTCATGCTCCTCCTATCTTTCAGACCATTTCATGCTCCTAATATTTTTAACACCTTTTCAGGCTCTTCAAGTTTTTCAACACCGCTTCATGACCCACCTATTTTTCAGATCGTTTCATGCTCCTCATGTTTTTGACACCTTTTGAATCTCTTCATATATTTCACACTTTTCAGGCTCTTCATATTTTTCACACCTTTTCAGGCTCTTCAAGTATTTCAACACCGCTTCATGTTCCCTCTATTTTTCAGACCGTTTCATGCTCCTCATATTTTTGACAAATTTTGAAACTCTTCATATGTTTCACACCTTTTCCTGCTCTTCATATTTTTGAACACGTCTTCATGCTCCTCCTATTTTTCAGACCGTTTCATGCTCCTCATATTTTTGACACGTTTTGAAGCTCTTCATATTTTTCACACCTTTTCAGACTCTTCATGTTTTTCAACACCGCTTCATGCTCCTCCTATTTTTGAGACCGTTTCTGCTCCTCATATATTTGATACATTTTGAAGCTCTTAATATATTTAACACCTTTTCAGGCTCTTCATGTTTTTGAACATCCCTTCATGCACCTCCTATTTTTCAGACTCTTTCATGCTCCTCATATTTTTGACACATTTTGAAACTCTTTATATTTTTCACACCTTTTCATACTCTTCATGTTTTTCAACACCGCTTCTTGCTCCTCCTATTTTTCAGACCGTTTCATGCTCCTAATATTTTTGACACCTTTTGAAGCTTTTCATATTTTTCACACCTTTTCAAGCTCTTCATATTTTTGAACACCGTTTCATGCTCCTCCTATTTTTCAGGCCGTTTCATGCTCCTCATATTTTTGACACCTTTTGAAGCTCTTCATGTTTTTCACACCTTTTCAGGCTCTTCAAGTATTTCAACACCGCTTCATGTTCCCTCTATTTTTCAGACCGTTTCATGCTCCTCATATTTTTGACAAATTTTGAAACTCTTCATATGTTTCACACCTTTTCAGGCTCTTCATGTTTTTGAACACCTCTTCATGCTCCTCCTATTTTTCAGACCGTTTCATGCTCCTCATATTTTTGACACTTTTTGAAGCTCTTCATATTTTTCACACCTTTTCAGAGTCTTCATGTTTTTCAACACCGCTTCATGCTCCTCCTATTTTTCAGACCGTATCATGCTCCTCAAATTTTAACACCTTTGAAGCTCTTCATGTATTTCACACTTTTTCAGGCTCTTCATGTTTTTCATCACCCTTCATGCTCCACCTATTTTTCAGACCGTTTCATGCTCCTCATATTTTTGACACCTTTTGAAGCTCTTCATTTATTTCACTCTTTTCAGGCTCTTCATGTTTTTCAACACCGTTTCATGCTCCTAATATTTTTAACACCTTTTCAGGCTCTTCATGTTTTTCAACACCGCTTCATGCTCCTCCTATCTTTCAGACCATTTCATGCTCCTAATATTTTTAACACCTTTTCAGGCTCTTCAAGTTTTTCAACACCGCTTCATGACCCACCTATTTTTCAGATCGTTTCATGCTCCTCATGTTTTTGACACCTTTTGAATCTCTTCATATATTTCACACTTTTCAGGCTCTTCATATTTTTCACACCTTTTCAGGCTCTTCAAGTATTTCAACACCGCTTCATGTTCCCTCTATTTTTCAGACCGTTTCATGCTCCTCATATTTTTGACAAATTTTGAAACTCTTCATATGTTTCACACCTTTTCCTGCTCTTCATATTTTTGAACACGTCTTCATGCTCCTCCTATTTTTCAGACCGTTTCATGCTCCTCATATTTTTGACACGTTTTGAAGCTCTTCATATTTTTCACACCTTTTCAGACTCTTCATGTTTTTCAACACCGCTTCATGCTCCTCCTATTTTTGAGACCGTTTCTGCTCCTCATATATTTGATACATTTTGAAGCTCTTAATATATTTAACACCTTTTCAGGCTCTTCATGTTTTTGAACATCCCTTCATGCACCTCCTATTTTTCAGACTCTTTCATGCTCCTCATATTTTTGACACATTTTGAAACTCTTTATATTTTTCACACCTTTTCAGACTCTTCATGTTTTTCAACACCGCTTCTTGCTCCTCCTATTTTTCAGACCGTTTCATGCTCCTAATATTTTTGACACCTTTTGAAGCTTTTCATATTTTTCACACCTTTTCAAGCTCTTCATATTTTTGAACACCGTTTCATGCTCCTCCTATTTTTCAGGCCGTTTCATGCTCCTCAAATTTTAACACCTTTTGAAGCTCTTCATATATTTCACACTTTTTCAGTCTCGTCATGTTTTTCAACACCGCTTCATGCTCCACCTATTTTTCAGACCATTTCATGCTCCTAATATTTTTAACACCTTTTCAGGCTCTTCAAGTTTTTCAACACCGCTTCATGACCCACCTATTTTTCAGATCGTTTCATGCTCCTCATGTTTTTGACACCTTTTGAATCTCTTCATATATTTCACACTTTTCAGGCTCTTCATATTTTTCACACCTTTTCAGGCTCTTCAAGTATTTCAACACCGCTTCATGTTCCCTCTATTTTTCAGACCGTTTCATGCTCCTCATATTTTTGACAAATTTTGAAACTCTTCATATGTTTCACACCTTTTCCTGCTCTTCATATTTTTGAACACGTCTTCATGCTCCTCCTATTTTTCAGACCGTTTCATGCTCCTCATATTTTTGACACGTTTTGAAGCTCTTCATATTTTTCACACCTTTTCAGACTCTTCATGTTTTTCAACACCGCTTCATGCTCCTCCTATTTTTGAGACCGTTTCTGCTCCTCATATATTTGATACATTTTGAAGCTCTTAATATATTTAACACCTTTTCAGGCTCTTCATGTTTTTGAACATCCCTTCATTCACCTCCTATTTTTCAGACTCTTTCATGCTCCTCATATTTTTGACACATTTTGAAACTCTTTATATTTTTCACACCTTTTCAGACTCTTCATGTTTTTCAACACCGCTTCTTGCTCCTCCTATTTTTCAGACCGTTTCATGCTCCTAATATTTTTGACACCTTTTGAAGCTTTTCATATTTTTCACACCTTTTCAAGCTCTTCATATTTTTGAACACCGTTTCATGCTCCTCCTATTTTTCAGGCCGTTTCATGCTCCTCAAATTTTAACACCTTTTGAAGCTCTTCATATATTTCACACTTTTTCAGTCTCGTCATGTTTTTCAACACCGCTTCATGCTCCACCTATTTTTCAGACCATTTCATGCTCCTAATATTTTTAACACCTTTTCAGGCTCTTCAAGTTTTTCAACACCGCTTCATGACCCACCTATTTTTCAGATCGTTTCATGCTCCTCATGTTTTTGACACCTTTTGAATCTCTTCATATATTTCACACTTTTCAGGCTCTTCATATTTTTCACACCTTTTCAGGCTCTTCAAGTATTTCAACACCGCTTCATGTTCCCTCTATTTTTCAGACCGTTTCATGCTCCTCATATTTTTGACAAATTTTGAAACTCTTCATATGTTTCACACCTTTTCAGGCTCTTCATGTTTTTGAACACCTCTTCATGCTCCTCCTATTTTTCAGACCGTTTCATGCTCCTCATATTTTTGACACTTTTTGAAGCTCTTCATATTTTTCACACCTTTTCAGAGTCTTCATGTTTTTCAACACCGCTTCATGCTCCTCCTATTTTTCAGACCGTATCATGCTCCTCAAATTTTAACACCTTTGAAGCTCTTCATGTATTTCACACTTTTTCAGGCTCTTCATGTTTTTCATCACCCTTCATGCTCCACCTATTTTTCAGACCGTTTCATGCTCCTCATATTTTTGACACCTTTTGAAGCTCTTCATTTATTTCACTCTTTTCAGGCTCTTCATGTTTTTCAACACCGTTTCATGCTCCTAATATTTTTAACACCTTTTCAGGCTCTTCATGTTTTTCAACACCGCTTCATGCTCCTCCTATCTTTCAGACCATTTCATGCTCCTAATATTTTTAACACCTTTTCAGGCTCTTCAAGTTTTTCAACACCGCTTCATGACCCACCTATTTTTCAGATCGTTTCATGCTCCTCATGTTTTTGACACCTTTTGAATCTCTTCATATATTTCACACTTTTCAGGCTCTTCATATTTTTCACACCTTTTCAGGCTCTTCAAGTATTTCAACACCGCTTCATGTTCCCTCTATTTTTCAGACCGTTTCATGCTCCTCATATTTTTGACAAATTTTGAAACTCTTCATATGTTTCACACCTTTTCCTGCTCTTCATATTTTTGAACACGTCTTCATGCTCCTCCTATTTTTCAGACCGTTTCATGCTCCTCATATTTTTGACACGTTTTGAAGCTCTTCATATTTTTCACACCTTTTCAGACTCTTCATGTTTTTCAACACCGCTTCATGCTCCTCCTATTTTTGAGACCGTTTCTGCTCCTCATATATTTGATACATTTTGAAGCTCTTAATATATTTAACACCTTTTCAGGCTCTTCATGTTTTTGAACATCCCTTCATGCACCTCCTATTTTTCAGACTCTTTCATGCTCCTCATATTTTTGACACATTTTGAAACTCTTTATATTTTTCACACCTTTTCAGACTCTTCATGTTTTTCAACACCGCTTCTTGCTCCTCCTATTTTTCAGACCGTTTCATGCTCCTAATATTTTTGACACCTTTTGAAGCTTTTCATATTTTTCACACCTTTTCAAGCTCTTCATATTTTTGAACACCGTTTCATGCTCCTCCTATTTTTCAGGCCGTTTCATGCTCCTCAAATTTTAACACCTTTTGAAGCTCTTCATATATTTCACACTTTTTCAGTCTCGTCATGTTTTTCAACACCGCTTCATGCTCCACCTATTTTTCAGACCGTTTCATGCTCCTCATATTTTTGACAAATTTTGAAACTCTTCATATGTTTCACACCTTTTCCTGCTCTTCATATTTTTGAACACGTCTTCATGCTCCTCCTATTTTTCAGACCGTTTCATGCTCCTCATATTTTTGACACGTTTTGAAGCTCTTCATATTTTTCACACCTTTTCAGACTCTTCATGTTTTTCAACACCGCTTCATGCTCCTCCTATTTTTGAGACCGTTTCTGCTCCTCATATATTTGATACATTTTGAAGCTCTTAATATATTTAACACCTTTTCAGGCTCTTCATGTTTTTGAACATCCCTTCATGCACCTCCTATTTTTCAGACTCTTTCATGCTCCTCATATTTTTGACACATTTTGAAACTCTTTATATTTTTCACACCTTTTCAGACTCTTCATGTTTTTCAACACCGCTTCTTGCTCCTCCTATTTTTCAGACCGTTTCATGCTCCTAATATTTTTGACACCTTTTGAAGCTTTTCATATTTTTCACACCTTTTCAAGCTCTTCATATTTTTGAACACCGTTTCATGCTCCTCCTATTTTTCAGGCCGTTTCATGCTCCTCATATTTTTGACACCTTTTGAAGCTCTTCATGTTTTTCACACCTTTTCAGGCTGTTCATGTTTTTCAACACCGCTTCATGCTCCTCCTTTTTTTCAGCCCGTATCATTCTGCTCATATTTTTGACATCTTTTGAAGCTCTTCATATATTTCTCTCTTTTCAGGCTCTTCATGTTTTTCAACACCGTTTCATGCTCCTCCTATTTTTCAGACCGTTTCATGCTCCTCATATTTTTGACACTTCTTGAAGCTCTTCATGTTTTTCACACCTTTTCAGGCTTTTCAAGTTTTTCAACACCGCTTCATGCGCCTCCTATTTTTCAGACTGTTTCAGGCTCCTAATATTGTTAACACCTTTTCAGGCTCTTCATATTTTTCAACACCGCTTCATTCTCCTCCTGTTTCTCAGAGCGTTTCAGGTTCCTCATATATTTCACGCCTTTTTAGCTCGTCATATATTTCACACCTTTTCAGGCTCTTCATATTTTTCAACACCGCTTCATTCTCCTCCTGTTTCTCAGAGCGTTTCAGGTTCCTCATATATTTCACGCCTTTTTAAGCTCTTCATATATTTCACACCTTTTCAGGCTCTTCATGTTTTTCAACACCGCTTCATGCTCCTCCAATTTTTCAGACCGTTTCATGCTCCTAAAATTTTTGACACCTTTTGAAGCTCTTCATATATTTCACAACTTTTCAGGCTCTTCATATTTTTCAACACCGCTTCATTCTCCTCCTGTTTTTCAGAGCGTTTCAGGTTCCTCATATATTTCACGCCTTTTTAAGCTCTTCATATATTTCACAACTTTTCAGGCTCTTCATGTTTTTCAACACCGCTTCATGCTCCTCCTCTTTTTCAGACCGTTTCATGCTCCTCATATTTTTGACAATTTTTGAAGCTCTTCATATTTTTCACACCTTTTCAGACTCTTCATGTTTTTCAACACCGCTTCATGCTCCTCCTGTTTTTGAGACCGTTTCTGCTCCTCATATATTTGATACATTTTGAAGCTCTTAATATATTGAACACCTTTTCAGGCTCTTCATGTTTTTGAACATCGCTTCATGCACCTCCTATTTTTCAGACTGTTTCATGCTCCTCATATTTTTGACACATTTTGAAACTCTTTATATTTTTCACACCTTTTCAGACTCTTCATGTTTTTCAACACCGCTTCTTGCTCCTCCTATTTTTCAGACCATTTCATGCTCCTAATATTTTTGACACCTTTTGAAGCTTTTCATATTTTTCACACCTTTTCAAGCTCTTCATATTTTTGAACACCGTTTCATGCTCCTCCTATTTTTCAGGCCGTTTCATGCTCCTCATATTTTTGACACCTTTTGAAGCTCTTCATGTTTTTCACACCTTTTCAGGCTGTTCATGTTTTTCAACACCGCTTCATGCTCCTCCTTTTTTTCAGCCCGTATCATTCTGCTCATATTTTTGACATCTTTTGAAGCTCTTCATATATTTCACTCTTTTCAGGCTCTTCATGTTTTTCAACACCGTTTCATGCTCCTCCTATTTTTCAGACCGTTTCATGCTCCTCATATTTTTGACACTTCTTGAATCTCTTCATGTTTTTCACACCTTTTCAGGCTTTTCAAATTTTTCAACACCGCTTCATGCGCCTCCTATTTTTCAGACTGTTTCAGGCTCCTAATATTGTTAACACCTTTTCAGGCTCTTCATGTTTTTCAACACCGCTTCATGCTCCTCCTATCTTTCAGACCGTATCATGCTCCTCAAATTTTAACACCTTTTGAAGCTCTTCATATATTTCACACTTTTTCAGTCTCGTCATGTTTTTCAACACCGCTTCATGCTCCACCTATTTTTCAGACCATTTCATGCTCCTAATATTTTTAACACCTTTTCAGGCTCTTCAAGTTTTTCAACACCGCTTCATGACCCACCTATTTTTCAGATCGTTTCATGCTCCTCATGTTTTTGACACCTTTTGAAGCTCTTCATATATTTCACACTTTTCAGGCTCTTCATATTTTTCACACCTTTTCAGGCTCTTCAAGTATTTCAACACCGCTTCATGTTCCCTCTATTTTTCAGACCGTTTCATGCTCCTCATATTTTTGACAAATTTTGAAACTCTTCATATGTTTCACACCTTTTCATGCTCTTCATGTTTTTGAACACATCTTCATGCTCCTCCTATTTTTCAGACCGTTTCATGCTCCTCATATTTTTGACACGTTTTGAAGCTCTTCATATTTTTCACACCTTTTCAGACTCTTCATGTTTTTCAACACCGCTTCATGCTCCTCCTATTTTTGAGACCGTTTCTGCTCCTCATATATTTGATACATTTTGAAGCTCTTAATATATTTAACACCTTTTCAGGCTCTTCATGTTTTTGAACATCCCTTCATGCACCTCCTATTTTTCAGACTCTTTCATGCTCCTCATATTTTTGACACATTTTGAAACTCTTTATATTTTTCACACCTTTTCAGACTCTTCATGTTTTTCAACACCGCTTCTTGCTCCTCCTATTTTTCAGACCGTTTCATGCTCCTAATATTTTTGACACCTTTTGAAGCTTTTCATATTTTTCACACCTTTTCAAGCTCTTCATATTTTTGAACACCGTTTCATGCTCCTCCTATTTTTCAGGCCGTTTCATGCTCCTCATATTTTTGACACCTTTTGAAGCTCTTCATGTTTTTCACACCTTTTCAGGCTGTTCATGTTTTTCAACACCGCTTCATGCTCCTCCTTTTTTTCAGCCCGTATCATTCTGCTCATATTTTTGACATCTTTTGAAGCTCTTCATATATTTCAATCTTTTCAGGCTCTTCATGTTTTTCAACACCGTTTCATGCTCCTCCTATTTTTCAGACCGTTTCATGCTCCTCATATTTTTGACACTTCTTGAAGCTCTTCATGTTTTTCACACCTTTTAAGGCTTTTCAAGTTTTTCAACACCGCTTCATGCGCCTCCTATTTTTCAGACTGTTTCAGGCTCCTAATATTGTTAACATCTTTTCAGGCTCTTCATATTTTTCAACACCGCTTCATTCTCCTCCTGTTTCTCAGAGCGTTTCAGGTTCCTCATATATTTCACGCCTTTTTAGCTCGTCATATATTTCACACCTTTTCAGGCTCTTCATATTTTTCAACACCGCTTCATTCTCCTCCTGTTTCTCAGAGCGTTTCAGGTTCCTCATATATTTCACGCCTTTTTAAGCTCTTCATATATTTCACACCTTTTCAGGCTCTTCATGTTTTTCAACACCGCTTCATGCTCCTCCAATTTTTCAGACCGTTTCATGCTCCTAAAATTTTTGACACCTTTTGAAGCTCTTCATATATTTCACAACTTTTCAGGCTCTTCATATTTTTCAACACCGCTTCATTCTCCTCCTGTTTTTCAGAGCGTTTCAGGTTCCTCATATATTTCACGCCTTTTTAAGCTCTTCATATATTTCACACCTTTTCAGGCTCTTCATGTTTTTCAACACCGCTTCATGCTCCTCCTCTTTTTCAGACCGTTTCATGCTCCTCATATTTTTGACAATTTTTGAAGCTCTTCATATTTTTCACACCTTTTCAGACTCTTCATGTTTTTCAACACCGCTTCATGCTCCTCCTGTTTTTGAGACCGTTTCTGCTCCTCATATATTTGATACATTTTGAAGCTCTTAATATATTTAACACCTTTTCAGGCTCTTCATGTTTTTGAACATCGCTTCATGCACCTCCTATTTTTCAGACTGTTTCATGCTCCTCATATTTTTGACACATTTTGAAACTCTTTATATTTTTCACACCTTTTCAGACTCTTCATGTTTTTCAACACCGCTTCTTGCTCCTCCTATTTTTCAGACCGTTTCATGCTCCTAATATTTTTGACACCTTTTGAAGCTTTTCATATTTTTCACACCTTTTCAAGCTCTTCATATTTTTGAACACCGTTTCATGCTCCTCCTATTTTTCAGGCCGTTTCATGCTCCTCATATTTTTGACACCTTTTGAAGCTCTTCATGTTTTTCACACCTTTTCAGGCTGTTCATGTTTTTCAACACCGCTTCATGCTCCTCCTTTTTTTCAGCCCGTATCATTCTGCTCATATTTTTGACATCTTTTGAAGCTCTTCATATATTTCACTCTTTTCAGGCTCTTCATGTTTTTCAACACCGTTTCATGCTCCTCCTATTTTTCAGACCGTTTCATGCTCCTCATATTTTTGACACTTCTTGAATCTCTTCATGTTTTTCACACCTTTTCAGGCTTTTCAAGTTTTTCAACACCGCTTCATGCGCCTCCTATTTTTCAGACTGTTTCAGGCTCCTAATATTGTTAACACCTTTTCAGGCTCTTCATATTTTTCGAAACCGCTTCATTCTCCTCCTGTTTCTCAGAGCGTTTCAGGTTCCTCATATATTTCACGCCTTTTTAAGCTCGTCATATATTTCACACCTTTTCAGGCTCTTCATATTTTTCAACACCGCTTCATTCTCCTCCTGTTTCTCAGAGCGTTTCAGGTTCCTCATATATTTCACGCCTTTTTAAGCTCTTCATATATTTCACACCTTTTCAGGCTCTTCATGTTTTTCAACACCGCTTCATGCTCCTCCAATTTTTCCGACCGTTTCATGCTCCTAAAATATTTGACACCTTTTGCAGCTCTTCATATATTTCACAACTTTTCAGGCTCTTCATATTTTTCAACACCGCTTCATTCTCCTCCTGTTTTTCAGAGCGTTTCAGGTTCCTCATATATTTCACGCCTTTTTAAGCTCTTCATATATTTCACACCTTTTCAGGCTCTTCATGTTTTTCAACACCGCTTCATGCTCCTCCTCTTTTTCAGACCGTTTCATGCTCCTCATATTTTTGACAATTTTTGAAGCTCTTCGTATTTTTCACACCTTTTCAGACTCTTCATGTTTTTCAACACCGCTTCATGCTCCTCCTGTTTTTGAGACCGTTTCTGCTCCTCATATATTTGATACATTTTGAAGCTCTTAATATATTTAACACCTTTTCAGGCTCTTCATGTTTTTGAACACCGCTTCATGCACCTCCTATTTTTCAAACTGTTTCATGCTCCTCATATTTTTGAAACATTTTGAAACTCTTTATATTTTTCACACCTTTTCAGACTCTTCATGTTTTTCAACACCGCTTCATGCTCCTCCTTTTTTTCAGACCGTTTCATGCTCCTCATATTTTTCACACTCTTTCAATCTCTTCATATTTTTCACACCTGTCAGGCTCTTCATGTTTTTGAACACCGTTTCATGCTTCACCTATTTTTCAGACCGTTTCATGCTCCTCATATTTTTCACACTCTTTGAAGCTCTTCATATTTTTCACACCTGTCAGGCTCTTCATGTTTTTGAACACCACTTCATGCTTCACCTATTTTTCAGACCGTATCATGCTTCTCATAATTTCCCCACCTTTTCAGACTCTTCATATTTTTGAACACCGCTTCATGCTCCTCCTATTTTTCAGGCCGTTTCATGCTCCTCATATTTTTGACACTTCTTGAAGCTCTTCATGTTTTTCACACCTTTTCAGGCTTTTCAAGTTTTTCAACACCGCTTCATGCGCCTCCTATTTTTCAGACTGTTTCAGGCTCCTAATATTGTTAACACCTTCTCAGGCTCTTCATATTTTTCAACACCGCTTCATTCTCCCCCTGTTTCTCAGAGCGTTTCAGGTTCCTCATATGTTTCACGCCTTTTTAAGCTCGTCATATATTTCACACCTTTTCAGGCTCTTCATATTTTTCAACACCGCTTCATGCTCCTCCTATTTTACAGACCGTTTCATGCTCCTCAAATATTAGACACCTTTTGAATCTCTTCATATTTTTCACACCTTTTCAGGCAATTCTTGTTTTTGAACACCGCTTCATGCTCCTCCTATTTTTCAGATCGTTTCATGCTCCTCATATTTTTGACACCTTTTGAAGCTCTTCATATATTTCACAACTTTTCAGTCTCTTCAGGTTTTTCAACACCGATTCTTGCTCCTCCTATTTTTCAGACCGTTTCATGCTCCTCATAATTTTGACACCTTTTGAAGCTCTTCATATTTTTCACAACTTTTCAGGATCTTCATGTTCTTCAACACCAATTGATGCTCCTCCTATTTTTCAGACCGTTTCATGCTCCTCATATTTTTCACACCTTTTGAAGCTCTTCATATATTTCACAACTTTTCAGGCTCTTCATGATTTTCAACAGCGCTTCATGCTCCTCCTATTTTTCAGAACGTCCCATACTCCTAACTTTTTTGACACCTTTTGAAGCTCTTCATATATTTCACACATTTTCAGGCTCTTCATGTTTTTCAACACCGCTTCATGCTCCTAACATATTTGACACCTTTTGAAGCTATTCATATATTTCACACCTTTTCAGACTCTTCATGTTTTTGAATACCGTTTCCTGCTCCTCATATTTTTTACACGTTTTGAAGCTCTTCATATATTTCACACCTTTTCAGGCTCTTCATGTTTTTCACAACCACTTCATGCTCCACCTATTTTTAAGACCGTTTAATGCTCCTAATATTTTTAACACCTTTTCAGGCTCTTCATGTTTTTCACCACCACTTCATGCTCCTCCTATTTTTCAGACTGTCATGCTCCTCATTTTTTTGACACATTTTGAAGCTCTTCATATTTTTCACACCTTTTCAGGCTCTTCATGTTTTTCAACACCGTTTCATGCTCCTCCTATTTTTCAGACTTTTTCATGTTTCTCATATTTTTGACACTTTTTGAAGCTCTTCATATTTTTCACACCTTTTCAGGCTCTTCATGTTTTGGCACACCGTTTCATGCTCCTCCTTTTTTTCAGACCGTTTCATGCTCCTCATATTTTGACACCTTTTGAAGCTCTTCATATTTTTCACACCTTTTCAGGCTCTTCATATTTTTCAACACAGCTTCATCATCCTACTATTTTTCAGACCGTTTCAGGCTCCTCATATTTTTGACACCTTTTGAAGCTCTTCATGTTTTTCACACTTTTTCAGGGAATTAATGTCTTTCAAGACCGATTCTTGGTCCTCCAGTTTTTCAGACTGTTTCATGCTCCTCATATTTTTGACATCTTTTGAAGCTCTTCATATTTTTGACACCATGTCAGGGTATTCATGTCTTTCAAGACCGCTTCATGCTCCTCCAAATTTTCAGACCTTTTCATGCTCCCCATATTTTTGACACCTTTTGAAGCTCTGCATATATTTCACAACCTTTCAGGCTCTTCATGCTTTTCAACAGCGCTTCATGCTCCTCCTATTTTTCATAACGTTCCATACTCCTAACTTTTTTGACACCTTTTGAAGCTCTTCATATATTTCACACCTTTTCAGGCTCTTCATGTTTTTCAACACCGCTTCATGCTCCTCCAATTTTTCAGACCGTTTCATGCTCCTCATATTTTTGATACATTTTGAAGCTCTTCATATATTTCATACCTTTTCAGGCTCTTCATGTTTTTCAACACCACTTCATGCTCCTAACATTTTTGACACCTTTTGAAGCTCTTCATATATTTCACACCTTTTCAGACTCTTCATGATTTTCAAACCTTTTCAGGCTCTTCATGTTTTTCAACACTGCTTCTTGCTCCTCCTATTTTTCAAACCGTTTCATGCTCCTAATATTTTTAACACCTTTTCAGGCTCTTCATGTTTTTCAACACCGCTTCATGCTCCTCCTATCTTTCAGACCGTATCATGCTCCTCAAATTTTAACACCTTTTGAAGCTCTTCATATATTTCACACTTTTTCAGTCTCGTCATGTTTTTCAACACCGCTTCATGCTCCTCCTATTTTTCAGACCGTTTCATGCTCCTAATATTTTTAACACCTTTTCAGGCTCTTCAAGTTTTTCAACACTGCTTCATGACCCACCTATTTTTCAGATCGTTTCATTCTCCTCATATTTTTGACACCTTTTGAAGCTCTTCATATATTTCACTCTTTTCAGGCTCTTCATATTTTTCGCACCTTTTCAGGCTCTTCAATTATTTCAACACCGCTTCATGTTCCCTCTATTTTTCAGACCGTTTCATGCTCCTCATATTTTTGACAAATTTTGAAACTCTTCATATGTTTCACACCTTTTCATTCTCTTCATATTTTTGAACACCTCTTCTTGCTCCTCCTATTTTTCAGACCGTTTCATGCTCCTCATAATTTTGACACGTTTTGAAGCTCTTCATATTTTTCACACCTTTTCAGACTCTTCATGTTTTTCAACACCGCTTCATGCTCCTCCTATTTTTGAGACCGTTTCTGCTCCTCATATATTTGATACATTTTGAAGCTCTCAATATATTTAACACCTTTTCAGGCTCTTCATGTTTTTGAACACCGCTTCATGCACCTCCTATTTTTCAGACTGTTTCATGCTCCTCATATTTTTGACACATTTTGAAACTCTTTATATTTTTCACACCTTTTCAGACTCTTCATGTTTTTCAACACCGCTTCTTGCTCCTCCTATTTTTCAGACCGTTTCATGCTCCTAATATTTTTGACACCTTTTGAAGCTCTTCATATTTTTCACACCTTTTCAAGCTCTTGATATTTTTGAACACCGTTTCATGCTCATTCTATTTTTCAGGCCGTTTCATGCTCCTCGTATTTTTGACACCTTTTGAAGCTCTTCATGTTTTTCACACCTTTTCAGGCTGTTCATGTTTTTCAACACCGCTTCATGCTCCTCCTTTTTTTCAGCCCGTATCATTCTGCTCATATTTTTGACATCTTTTGAAGCTCTTCATATATTTCACTCTTTTCAGGCTCTTCATGTTTTTCAACACCGTTTCATGCTCCTCCTATTTTTCAGACCGTTTCATGCTCCTCATATTTTTGACACTTCTTGAAGCTCTTCATGTTTTTCACACCTTTTCAGGCTTTTCAAGTTTTTCAACACCGCTTCATGCTCCACCTATTTTTCAGACGTATCATGCTCCTCATAATTTCCCCACCTTTTCAGACTCTTCATATTTTTGAACACCGCTTCATGCTCCTCCTATTTTTCAGGCCGTTTCATGCTCCTCATATTTTTGACACTTCTTGAAGCTCTTCATGTTTTTCACACCTTTTCAGGCTTTTCAAGGTTTTCAACCCCGCTTCATGCGCCTCCTATTTTTCAGACTGTTTCAGGCTCCTAATATTGTTAACACCTTTTCAGGCTCTTCATATTTTTCAACACCGCTTCATTCTCCTCCTGTTTCTCAGAGCGTTTCAGGTTCCTCATATATTTCACGCCTTTTTAAGCTCGTCATATTTTTGAACACTGCTCATGCTCCTCCAATTTTTCAGACCGTTTCATGCTCCTAAAATTTTTGACACCTTTTGAAGCTCTTCATATATTTCACAACTTTTCAGGCTCTTCATATTTTTCAACACCGATTCATTCTCCTCCTGTTTTTCAAAGCGTTTCAGGTTCCTCATATATTTCACGCCTTTTTAAGCTCTTCATATATTTCACACCTTTTCAGGCTCTTCATGTTTTGCAACACCGCTTCATGCTCCTCCTATTTTTCAGACCGTTTCATGCTCTCATATTTTTGACACTTTTTCAAGCTCTTCATATTTTTCACACCTTTTCGGACTCTTCATGTTTTTCAACACCGCTTCATGCTCCTCCGATTTTTGAGACCGTTTCTGCTCCTCATATATTTGATACATTTTGAAGCTCTTAATATATTTAACACCTTTTCAGGCCTTTCATGTTTTTGAACACCGCTTCATGCACCTCCTATTTTTCAGACTGTTTCATGCTCCTCATATTTTTGAAACATTTTGAAACTCTTTATATTTTTCACACCTTTTCAGACTCTTCATGTTTTTCAACACCACTTCTTGCTCCTCCTATTTTTCAAACTGTTTCATGCTCCTCATATTTTTGACACCTTTTGCAGCTCTTCATATATTTCACTCTTTTCAGGCTCTTCATGTTTTTCAACACCGCTTCATGTTCCCTCTATTTTTCAGACCGTTTAATGCTCCTCATATTTTTGACACCTTTTGAAGCTCTTCATATATTTCACACATTTTCAGGCTCTTCATGTTTGCAACACTGCTTCATGCTCCTCCTATTTTTTCAGACCGTTTCATGCTCCTCATATTTTTGAACCTTTTGAAGCTCTTCATATTATTTACACCTTTTCAGGATCATCATATTTTTCAAAACCGCTTCATGCTGCTCCTATTTTTCAGACCATTTCATTCTCTTCAAATTTTTGACACCTTTTCAAGCTCTTCAAAATTTTCACAACTTTTAAGGCTCTTCATGTTTTTCAACACCGCTTCATCATCCTACTATTTTTCAGACCGTTTAGGCTCCTCATATTTTTGACACCTTTTGAAGCTCTTCATATTTTTCACACCTTTTCAGGCTCTTCATATTTTTCAACACACCTTCATCATCCTACTATTTTTCAGAACGTTTCAGGCTCCTCATATTTTTGACACATTTTGAAGCTCTTCATATTTTTCACACATTTTCTGGCTCTTCATGTTTTTGAACACCGTTTCATGCTCCTCATATTTTTGACACCATTTGAAAGTCTTCTTATTTTTCACACCATTTCAGGCTATTCATGTTTTTCAACACCGTTTCATGCTCCTCCTATTTTTTACACATTTTGAAGCTCTTCATATTTTTCACACATTTTCACGCTTTCCATGTTTTTCAACACCGTTTCCTGCTGCTCCTATTTTTCAGAACGTTTGATGCTACTGATATTTTTGAGACGATTTGAAGCTCTTCATAATTTTCACACCTTTTCAGGCTCTTCATGTTTTTCAACACCGCTTCATGCTCCTCCTATTTTTCAGACCGTTTCATGCTCCTTATATTTTTGACAACTTTTGAAGCTCTTCATATTTTTCACACCTTTTTAGGCTCTTCATGTTTTTGAACAACGCTTCATGCTCCTCCTACTTTTCAGACCGTTTCATGCTCCTCATGTATTTCACACCTTTTGAAGCTCTTCATGTTTTTCAACACAGTTTCATACTCTTACATTTTTTCAGACTGTTTCATGCTCCTCTTATTTTTCAGACCGTTTCATGTTCTTCATATATGTGACACCTTTTGAAGCTCTTCATATTTTTCACACCTTTTCATGATCTTCATTTTTTTCAACACCGTTTCATGCTCCTCATATTTTTGACACCTTTTAAAACACCTCATATTTTTCACACATTTTCATGCTCTTCCTGATTTTCAACGCCGTCTCATGTTCCTCCTATTTTTTGACCGTTTCATGCTCCTCATATTTTTGACACCTTTTGGAGCTCTTCATGTTTTTCACACCCTTTCATGCTCTTCATGTTTTTCAACACCGTTTAATGGCCTACTATTTTTCAGAACGTTTCGTGGTCCTCCGATTTTTCAGAACGTTTCATGCTACTGATATTTTTGAGACGATTTGCAGCTCTTCATATTTTTCACACCTTTTCAGGCTCTTCATATTTTTCAACACCGCTTCATGCTCCTCCTATTTTTCAGACCGTTTCATGCTCCTACTATTTTTGACAAATTTTGAAGCTCTTCATATTTTTCACACCTTTTCAGGCTCTTCATATTTTTCAACAACGCTTCATGCTCCTCCTACTTTTCAGACCGTTTCATGCTCCTCATACTTTGACACCTTTAGAAGCTCTTACTTAATATTTTTCACTGCTTTTCAGGCTCTTCATGTTTTTCAACACCACTTCATGCTCCTCCAATTTTTCAGACCGTTTCATGCTCCTCATATATTTGACACCTTTTGGAGCTCTTCATATTTTTCACACCTTATCAGGCTCTTCATTGTTTCAACACCATTTCATGCTCCTCCTATTTTTCAGACTGTTTCATGCTCCTCATATTATGACACCTTTTGAAGCTTTTCATATTTTTGACACCTTTTGAAGCTCTTCATATTTTTCACACCTTTTCAGGCTCTTCATGTTTTTCAACACCACTTCATTCTCCTCCTATTTTTCAGAACATTTCATGCTCCTCATATTTTTCACACCTTTTGAAGCTCTTCATATTTTTCACACATTTTCAGGCTCTTCATGTTTTACAACTACGCTTCATGCTCCTCCTATATTTCAGACCGTTTCATGCTCCTCATATTTTTCACACCTTTGGAAGCTCTTCATATTTTTCACACATTTTCAGGCTCTTCATATTTTTGAAAACCGCTTCATGCTCCTCCTATTTTTCTGACCGTTTCATGCTCCTCATACTTTGACACCTTTAGAAGCTCTTACTTAATATTTTTCACTGCCTTTCAGGCTCTTCATGTTTTTCAACACCACTTCATTCTCCTCCTATTTTTCAGAACATTTCATGCTCCTCATATTTTTCCCACCTTTTGAAGCTCTTCATATTTTTCACACATTTTCAGGCTCTTCTTGTTTTACAACAACGCTTCATGCTCCTCCTATATTTCAGACCGTTTCATGCTCCTCATATTTTTCACATCTTTGGAAGCTCTTCATATTTTTGACACCTTTTGAAGCTCTTCACATTTTTCACACCTTTTCAGGCTCTTCATGTTTTTGAACACCGTTTCATGCTCCTCCTATTTTTTACACATTTTGAAGCTCTTCATATTTTTCACACATTTTCACGCTTTCCATGTTTTTCAACACCGTTTCCTGCTGCTCCTATTTTTCAGAACGTTTCATGCTACTGGTATTTTTGAGACGATTTGAAGCTCTTCATATTTTTCACACCTTTTCAGGCTCTTCATGTTTTTCAACACCGCTTCATGCTCCTCCTATTTTTCAGACCGTTTCATGCTCCTAATATTTTTGACAACTTTTGAAGCTCTTCATATTTTTCACACCTTTTTAGGCTCTTCATGTTTTTGAACAACGCTTCATGCTCCTCCTAATTTTCAGACCATTTCATGCTCCTCATGTATTTCACACCTTTTGAAGCTCTTCATGTTTTTCAACACAGTTTCATACTCTTACTTTTTTTCAGACTGTTTCATGCACCTCTTATTTTTCAGACCGTTTCATGTTCTTCATATATGTGACACCTTTTGAAGCTCTTCATATTTTTCACACCTTTTCATGATCTTCATTTTTTTCAACACCGTTTCATGCTCCTCATATTTTTGACACCTTTTAAAACACCTCATATTTTTCACACCTTTTCATGCTCTTCCTGATTTTCAACGCCGTCTCATGTTCCGCCTATTTTTTGACCGTTTCATGCTCCTCATATTTTTGACACCTTTTGCAGCTCTTCATGTTTTTCACACCCTTTCATGCTCTTCATGTTTTTCAACACGGTTTAATGGCCTACTATTTTTCAGAACGTTTCGTGGTCCTCCGATTTTTCAGACCGTTTCTTGCTCCTCATATTTTTCACACCTTTGGAAGCTCTTCATATTTTTCACACATTTTCAGGCTCTTCATATTTTTGAAAACCGCTTCATGCTCCTCCTATTTTTCTGACCGTTTCATGCTCCTCATACTTTGACACCTTTAGAAGCTCTTACTTAATATTTTTCACTGCCTTTCAGGCTCTTCATGTTTGTCAACACCGCTTCATGCCCCTCAATTTTTCAGACCGTTTCATGCTCCTCATATTTTTGACACCTTTTGAAGCTCTTCATACTTTTCACACCTTATCAGGCTCTTCATTGTTTCAATACCATTTCATGCTCCTCCTATTTTTCAGACTGTTTCATGCTCTTCATATTCTGACACCTTTTGAAGCTCTTCATATTTTTGACACCTTTTGAAGTTCTTCATATTTTTCACACCTTTTCAGGCTCTTCATATTTTTGAACACTGCTTCATGCTCCTCCTATTTTCCAGACCGTTTCATGCTCCTCATATTTTTGACACCTTTTGAAGCTCTTCATATTTTTCACACCTTTTCAGGCTCTTCATGTTTTTGAACACCGTTTCATACTCCTCCTATTTTTTACACATTTTGAAGCTCTTCATATTTTTCACACATTTTCACGCTTTCCATGTTTTTCAACACCGTTTCCTGCTGCTCCTATTTTTCAGAACGTTTCATGCTACTGATGTTTTTGAGACGATTTGAAGCTCTTCATATTTTTCACACCTTTTCAGGCTCTTCATGTTTTTCAACACCGCTTCATGCTCCTCCTATTTTTCAGACCGTTTCATGCTCCTAATATTTTTGACAACTTTTGAAGCTCTTCATATTTTTCACACCTTTTTAGGCTCTTCATGTTTTTGAACAACGCTTCATGCTCCTCCTACTTTTCAGACCGTTTCATGCTCCTCATGTATTTCACACCTTTTGAAGCTCTTCATGTTTTTCAACACAGTTTCATACTCTTTCTTTTTTTCAGCCTGTTTCATGCTCCTCTTATTTTTCAGACCGTTTCATGTTCTTCATATATGTGACACCTTTTGAAGCTGTTCATATTTTTCACACCTTTTCATGATCTTCATTTTTTTCAACACCGTTTCATGCTCCTCATATTTTTGACACCTTTTAAAACACCTCATATTTTTCACACCTTTTCATGCTCTTCCTGATTTTCAACGCCGTCTCATGTTCCTCCTATTTTTTGACCGTTTCATGCTCCTCATATTTTTGACACCTTTTGCAGCTCTTCATGTTTTTCACACCCTTTCATGCTCTTCATGTTTTTCAACACGGTTTCATGCTCCTCCTATATTTCAGACCGTTTCATGCTCCTCATGTTTTTGACACCTTTTGAAGTTCTTCATGTTTTTCAACACCGTTTCATGCTCCTCCTATTTTTCACATCGTTTCAGGCTCCTCATATTTTTCTGACCGATCCATGGTCCTCATATTTTTCACACCTTTTGATGCTCCTCATATTTTTCAAAACCGTTTCATGCTCTTCCTACTTTTCAGAACGTTTCATGCTCCTCGTATTTTTTAGGCCATTTCGTGCTCATCATATTTTTGACACCTTTTGACGCTCATCATGTTTTTCACACCTTTTCATGCTCTTCATGTTTTTCAACACCGTTTAATGGCCTACTATTTTTCAGAACGTTTCGTGGTCCTCCGATTTTTCAGACCGTTTCTTGCTCCTCATATTTTTGACACCTTTTGAAGCTCTTCATATTTTTCACACCTTTTCAGGCTCTTCATGTTTTTCAACACCACTTCATTCTCCTCCTATTTTTCAGAACATTTCATGCTCCTCATATTTTTCACACCTTTTCAGGCTCTTCATGTTTTTGAACACCGTTTCATGCTCCTCCTATTTGTGACAACTTTTGAAGCTCTTGATATTTTTCACACCTTTTCAGGCTCTTCATGTTTTTGAACACCACTTCTTGCTCCTTAATTGGAGATAGTTTCATGCTTCTCATATTTTTGACACCTTTTGAAGCTCTTCATATTTTTCACACCTTTTAAGGCTCTGCATGCTTTTCAATACTGCTTCATGCTACTCCTATTTTTCAGACCGTTTCATGCTCCTCATATTTTTGACAACGTTTGAAGCTCTTCATATTTTTCACACCTTTTCAGGCTCCTCATGTTTTTCAAAACCGCTTCATTCTCCTCCTATTTTTCAGACCGTTTCATACTGCTCATATTTTTGACACATTTTGAAGCTTTTCATATTTTTCACACCTTTTCAGGCTCGTCATGTTTTTGAACACCTTTTCATGCTCCTCATAGTTTTGACACCTTTTGAAGCTCTTCATATTTTTCACAACTTTTCAGTTTCTTCATGTTTTTCAATACCGCTTCATGCTCTTCCTATTTTTCAGACCGTTTCATGCTCCTCTTATTTTTCCCACTTTCTGAAGCTCTTCAGATTTTTCACACCTTTACAGGCTCTTCATGTTTTCAACACCATTTCATGCTCCTCCCATTTTTCAGACCGTTTCATGCTCCTCTCAATTTTGACACCTTTTGAAGCTCTTCATATTTTTCACACCTTTTCAGGCTCTTCATGTTTCTGAACACCGTTTCATGCTCCTCATATTTTTGACACCGTTTGAAGCTCTTTATATTTTTCACACCTTTTCTGGCTCTTCATGTTTTTTAACAGTGCTTCATGCTCCTCCTATTTTTCAGACCATTTCATGCTCCTCATATTTTTCACAACTTTTGAAGCTCGTCACATTTTTCACACCTTTTTAGGCTCTTCATGTTATTCAACAACGCTTCAAGCTCCTCCTATTTGTCTGACTGTTTCATGCTCCTCATATTTTTGACACATTTTGAAGCTCTTCATATTTTTTACACCTTTTCAGGCTCGTCATGTTTTTGAACACCTTTTCATGCTCCTCATCTTTTTGAAACCTTCAGAAGCTCTTCATATTTTTCACACCTTTTCAGGCTCTTCATGTTTTCAACACCGCTTCATGCTCCTCCTATTTTCAGACCGTTTCATGCTCCTCTCATTTTTGACACCTTTTGAAGCTCTTCATATTTTTCACACATTTTGAAGCTCTTTATATTTTTTACACTTTTTTAAGCTCTTCATATTTTTCAAAACTTTTCAGCCTCTTCATATTTTTGAACATCTTTTCAGGCTCTTCATTTTTTTCAACACCGCTTGATGCTCCTCCTATTTTTCAGACCATTTCATGCTCCCCATAATTTTGACACATTTTGAAGCTTTTGATATTTTTCACACATTTTCAGGCTCTTCATGTTGTTCAACACCGCTTCATGCTCCTCGTATTTTTCAGACTGTTTCATGCTCCTCATATTTTTGACACCTTTTGAAGCTCTTCATATTTTTCACACCTTTTCAGGCTCTTCATGTTTTTGAACACCACTTCTTGCTCCTTAATTTTTGGAGATAGTTTCATGCTTCTCATATTTTTGACACCTTTTGAAGCTCTTCATATTTTTCACACCTTTTAATGCTCTGCATGCTTTTCAATACTGCTTCATGCTACTCCTATTTTTCAGACCGTTTCATGCTCCTCATATTTTTGACACCGTTTGAAGCTCTTCATATTTTTCACAACTTTTCAGTTTCTTCATGTTTTTCAATACCGCTTCATGCTCTTCCTATTTTTCAGACTGTTTCATGCTCCTCTTATTTTTCACACTTTCTGAAGCTCTTCAGATTTTTCACACCTTTACAGGCTCTTCATGTTTTCAACACCATTTCATGCTCCTCCTATTTTTCAGACCGTTTCATGCTCCTCTCAATTTTGACACCTTTTGAAGCTCTTCATATTTTTCAAACCTTTTCAGGCTCCTCATGTTTTTCAAAACCGCTTCATGCTCCTCCTATTTTTCAGACCGTTTCATGCTCCTCATATTTTTCACACATTTTATGGCTCTTCGTATTTTTCACAGCTTTTCAGGCTCTTCGTGTTTTTCAACACTGCTTCATGCTCCTCCTATTTTTAGACCGTTTCATGCTCCTCATATTTTTCACACATTTTATGGCTCTTCGTATTTTTCACAGCTTTTCAGGCTCTTCGTGTTTTTCAACACTGCTTCATGCTCCTCCTATTTTTCAGACCGTTTCATGCTACTCATAATTTTCCCACCTTTTGAAGCTCTTCATATTTTTCACACATTTTCAGGCTCTTCGAGTTTTTCAACACCGTTTCTTGCTCCTCCTATTTTTCAGGCAGTTTCATGCTCCTCATATTTTTCAGACTTTCTGAAGCTCTTCAGATTTTTCACACCTTTTCAGGCTCTTCATGTTTTTGAACACCGTTTGATACTCCTCATAATTTTCAGGCCGTTTCATGCTCCTCATATTTTTGACACCGTTTGAAGCTCTTCATATTTTTCACACGTTTTCAGGCTCTTCATGTTTTTCAACACCGTTTCTTGCTCCTCCTATTTTTCAGGCAGTTTCATGCTCCTCATATTTTTCAGACTTTCTGAAGCTCTTCAGATTTTTCACACCTTTTCAGGCTCTTCATGTTTTTGAACACCGTTTGATACTCCTCATAATTTTCAGGCCGTTTCATGCTCCTCATATTTTTGACACCTTTTGAAGCTCTTCATATTTTTCACACCTTTTCAGGCTCTTCATATTTTTGAACACCACTTCTTGCTCCTTAATTTTTGGAGATAGTTTCATGCTTCTCATATTTTTTACACCTTTTGAATCTCTTCATATTTTTCACACCTTTTAATGCTCTGCATGCTTTTCAATACTGCTTCATGCTACTCCTATTTTTCAGACCGTTTCATGCTCCTCATATTTTTGACACCGTTTGAAGCTCTTCATATTTTTCACACCTTTTCAGGCTCCTCATGTTTTTCAAAACCGCTTCATTCTCCTCCTATTTTTCAGACCGTTTCATGCTCCTCATATTTTTGACACCTTTTGAAGCTCTTCATATTTTTCACACCTTTTCAGGCTCTTCATGTTTTTGAACACCACTTCTTGCTCCTTAATTTTTGGAGATAGTTTCATGCTTCTCATATTTTTGACACCTTTTGAAGCTCTTCATATTTTTCACACCTTTTCAGGCTCCTCATGTTTTTCAAAACCGCTTCATTCTCCTCCTATTTTTCAGACCGTTTCATGCTCCTCTTATTTTTCACACTTTCTGAAGCTCTTCAGATTTTTCACATCTTTACAGGCTCTTCATGTTTTCAACACCATTTCATGCTCCTCCTATTTTTCAGACCGTTTCATGCTCCTCTCAATTTTGACACCTTTTGAAGCTCTTCATATTTTTCACACCTTTTCTGGCTCTTCATGTTTCTGAACACCGTTTCAGGCTCCTCATATTTTTGACGCCTTTTGAAGCTCTTTATATTTTTCAAACCTTTTCTGGCTCTTCATGTTTTTTAACAGCGCTTCATGCTCCTCCTATTTTTCAGACCATTTCATGCTCCTCATATTTTTAACACCTTTTGAAGCTCTTCACATTTTTCACACCTTTTTAGGCTCTTCATGTATTTCAACAACGCTTCAAGCTCCTCCTATTTGTCTGACTGTTTCATTCTCCTCATATTCTTGACACATTTTGAAGCTCTTCATATTTTTCACACCTTTTCAGGCTCGTCATGTTTTTGAACACCTTCTCATGCTCCTCATCTTTTTGAAATCTTCAGAAGCTCTTCATATTTTTCACACCTTTTCAGGCTCTTCATGTTTTCAACACCGCTTCATGCTCCTCCTATTTTCAGACCGTTTCATGCTCCTCTCATTTTTGACACCTTTTGAAGCTCTTCATATTTTTCACACATTTTGAAGCTCTTTATATTTTTTACACTTTTTTAAGCTCTTCATATTTTTCAAAACTTTTCAGTCTCTTCATATTTTTGAACATCTTTTCAGGCTCTTCATTTTTTTCAACACCGCTTGATGCTCCTCCTATTTTTCAGACCATTTCATGCTCCTCATAATTTTGACACCTTTTGAAGCTTTTGATATTTTTCACAGATTTTCAGGCTCTTCATGTTGTTCAACACCGCTTCATGCTCCTCCTATTTTTCAGACTGTTTCATGCTCCTCATATTTTTGACACCTTTTGAAGCTCTTCATATTTTTCACACCTTTTCAGGCTCTTCATGTTTTTGAACACCACTTCTTGCTCCTTAATTTTTGGAGATAGTTTCATGCTTCTCATATTTTTGACACCTTTTGAAGCTCTTTATATTTTTCACACCTTTTAAGGCTCTGCATGCTTTTCAATACTGCTTCATGCTACTCCTATTTTTCAGACCGTTTCATGCTCCTCATATTTTTGACACCGTTTGAAGCTCTTCATATTTTTCACACCTTTTCAGGCTCCTCATGTTTTTCAAAACCGCTTCATGCTCCTCCTATTTTTCAGACCGTTTCATGCTCCTCATATTTTTCACACATTTTATGGCTCTTCGTATTTTTCACAGCTTTTCAGGCTCTTCGTGTTTTTCAACACTGCTTCATGCTCCTCCTATTTTTCAGACCGTTTCATGCTACTCATAATTTTCACACCTTTTGAAGCTCTTCATATTTTTCACACATTTTCAGGCTCTTCTAGTTTTTCAACACCGCTTCATTCTCCTCCTATTTTTCAGACTGTTTCATGCCCCTCATATTTTTGACACCGTTTGAAGCTCTTCATATTTTTCACACGTTTTCAGGCTCTTCATGTTTTTCAACACCGCTTCTTGCTCCTCCTATTTTTCAGACAGTTTCATGCTCCTCATATTTTTCAGACTTTCTGAAGCTCTTCAGATTTTTCACACCTTTTCAGCCTCTTCATGTTTTTGAACACCGTTTGATACTCCTCATAATTTTCAGGCCGTTTCATGCTCCTCATATTTTTGACACCTTTTGAAGCTCTTCACGTTTTTCAACTCCGTTTCATGCTCCTCTTAATTTTCAGACCATTTGATCCTCCTCTTATTTTTCAGACCGTTTCATGCTCCTCATATTTTTGACACCTTTTGAAGCTCTTCATATTTTTCACACCTTTTCAGGCTCTTCATGTTTTTCAACACCATTTCATGCTCCTCATATTTTTGATAGCTTTTTAAGCTCTTCATATTTTTCACACCTTCTCAGGCTTTTCATGTTTCTGAACACCGTTTCATGCTAATCCTATTTTTCAGACCGTTTCACGCTCCTCATATTTTTGAAACCTTTTGAAGCTCTTCATATTTTTAACACCTTTTCAGGCTCTTCAAGTAATTCAACAACGTTTCATGCTCCTCCTATTTTTCAGACCCATTCATGCTCCTGATATTTTTGACACCTTTTGAAGCTCTTCATATTTTTCACACCCTTTCAGGTTCTTCATGTTTGTCAACACCGTTTCATGCCAATCCTATTTTTCAGACGGTTTCACGCTCCTCATATTTTTGACACCGTTTGAAGCTCTTCATATTTTTATCACCTTTTCAGGCTCTTAAAGTTTTTGAACAACGTGTCATGCTCCTCCTGTTTTTCAGACGTTTACATCCTCCTCATTTTCTTGAAACTTTTTGAAGCTTTTCATATTTTTCACATCTTTTCATGCTCTTCATGTTTTTCAACACGGTTTCATGCTCCTCCTGTTTTTCAGACCGTTTCATGCTCCTCGTATTTTTGACACTTTTTGAAGCTCTTCATATTTTTCAACACCGTTTCATTCTTGTCCTATTTTTCAGACCGTTTCATGGTCCTCATTATTTCAGACCATTTCATGCTTCTCATATTTTTGACACCTTTTGCAGCTCTTCATATTTTTCACACCTTTTCAGGTTCTTCATGTTTTTCAACATCGTTTCATACTCCTCCTATTTTTCAGACCTTTTCATGCTCCTCATATTTTTGACACCTTTGAAGCTCTTCATGATTTTCCAACCTTTTCAGGTTCTTCATGTTTTTCAACACCGTCTCATGCTCCTCCTATTTTTCAGACCGTTTCTTGCTCCTCATATTTTTGACACCTCTTGAATCTCTTCATATTTTTCACACCTTTTCATGCTCTTCATGTTTTCATACAACGTTTCATGCTCCTCCCATTTTTCAGACCATTTCGTGCTCCTCATATTTTTCAGACCGTCTCATGCTCCTCTTATTTATGACAGCTTTTGAAGCTCTTCATATTTTTCACACTTTTTGAAGCTCTTCATGTTTTTCAACACCGTTTCATGCTCCTCCAATGTTTATGACCCTTTCATGCTCCTCATATTTTTAACATCTTTTGAAGCTCTTCATATTTTTCATACCTTTTCAAGCAATTCATGTGTTCAACACCATTTTATGCTCCTCCTATTTTTCAGACCCTTTCATGCTCCTCATATTATTGACACCTTCTGAAGCTCTTCTTATTGTTCACAGCTTTTCAGGCTCTTCATGATTTTCAACACCGTTTCATGCTCCTCCTATTTTTCAGATGGTTTCAGGCTCCTCATATTTTTGACACCTTGAAAGCTCTTCATATATTTCCAACCTTTTCAGGTTCTTCATGTTTTTCAACACCATCTCATGCTCCTACTCTTTTTCAGACCGTTCCATGCTCCTCATATTATTGACTCCTTTTGAAGATCTTCATATTTTTCACACTTTTAATGCTCTTCATGTTATTCAACACCGTTACATACTCCTCATATTTTTGACACCTTTTGCAGCTCTTCAAATTTTTCACACCTTTTCAGGATCTTCATGTTTTTCAACACCGTCTCATGCTCCTCCTTTTTTTGAAACCTTTTGAAGCTCTTCATATATTTGACACCTTTTCAGGATCTTCATGTTTTTCAACACCGTCTCATGCTCCTCCTATTTTTTTTACCCGTTTCATGCGACTAATAATTTTGAAACCTTTTGAAGCTCTTCATATTTTTCACACCTTTTCATGCTTTTTTGTTTTTCAACACCGTTTCATACTCCTCCTATATTTCAGACCGTTTCATGATCCTCATATTTTTGACACCTTTTGAAGCTCTTCATATTTTTCACACCTTTTCAGGCTTTTCATGTTTTTCAATACCATTTCATGCTCCTCCTATCTTTCAGAACCATTCATGCTACTGATATTTTTGACACCTTTTGAAGCTCTTCATATTTTTCACACCTTTTCAGGCTCTTCATTTTTTTCAACATCGTTTCATGCTCCTCCTATTTTTCAGAACGTTTCATGCTCCTCATATTTTTGACACCTTTTGGAGATTTTCATATATTTCACACTTTTTCAGGCTCTTCATGTTTTTCAACACCACTTCATCATCCTCCTATTTTTCAGACCGTTTCTTGCTCCTCTAATTTTTGACACCTTTTGAAGCTCTTCGTATTTTTCACACCTTTTGAAACTCTTCATATTTTTCACACGTTTTGAAGCTCTTCATATTTTTCACACCTTTTCAGGCTCTTCATGTTTTTGAACACCGTTTCATGCTCCTCTTATTTGTGACAACTTTTGAAGCTCTTCATATTTTTCACACCTTTTCAGGCTCTTCATGTTTTTGAACACCACTTATTGCTCCTTAATTTTTGGAGATCGTTTCATGCTTCTCATATTTTTGACACCTTTTGAAACTCTTCATATTTTTCACACCTTTTAAGGCTCTGCATGCTTTTCAATACTGCTTCATGCTACTCCTATTTTTCAGACCGTTTCATGCTCCTCATATTTTTGACACCGTTTGAAGCTCTTCATATTTTTCACACCTTTTCAGGCTCCTCATGTTTTTCAAAACCGCTTCATTCTCCTCCTATTTTTCAGACCGTTTCATGCTCCTCATATTTTTGACACCTTTTGAAGCTCTTCATATTTTTCACACCTTTTCAGGCTCTTCATGTTTTTCAACACCACTTCATTCTCCTCCTATTTTTCAGAACATTTCATGCTCCTCATATTTTTCACACCTTTTGAAGCTCTTCATATTTTTCACACATTTTCAGGCTCTTCATGTTTTACAACAACGCTTCATGCTCCTCCTATATTTCAGACCGTTTCATGCTCCTCATATTTTTCACACCTTTGGAAGCTCTTCATATTTTTCACACATTTTCAGGCTCTTCATATTTTTGAAAACCGCTTCATGCTCCTCCTATTTTTCTGACCGTTTCATGCTCCTCATACTTTGACACCTTTAGAAGCTCTTACTTAATATTTTTCACTGCCTTTCAGGCTCTTCATGTTTGTCAACACCGCTTCATGCCCCTCAATTTTTCAGACCGTTTCATGCTCCTCATATTTTTGACACCTTTTGAAGCTCTTCATACTTTTCACACCTTATCAGGCTCTTCATTGTTTCAATACCATTTCATGCTCCTCCTATTTTTCAGACTGTTTCATGCTCTTCATATTCTGACACCTTTTGAAGCTCTTCATATTTTTGACACCTTTTGAAGTTCTTCATATTTTTCACACCTTTTCAGGCTCTTCATATTTTTGAACACTGCTTCATGCTCCTCCTATTTTCCAGACCGTTTCATGCTCCTCATATTTTTGACACCTTTTGAAGCTCTTCATATTTTTCACACCTTTTCAGGCTCTTCATGTTTTTGAACACCGTTTCATGCTCCTCCTATTTTTTACACATTTTGAAGCTCTTCATATTTTTCACACATTTTCACGCTTTCCATGTTTTTCAACACCGTTTCCTGCTGCTCCTATTTTTCAGAACGTTTCATGCTACTGATGTTTTTGAGACGATTTGAAGCTCTTCATATTTTTCACACCTTTTCAGGCTCTTCATGTTTTTCAACACCGCTTCATGCTCCTCCTATTTTTCAGACCGTTTCATGCTCCTAATATTTTTGACAACTTTTGAAGCTCTTCATATTTTTCACACCTTTTTAGGCTCTTCATGTTTTTGAACAACGCTTCATGCTCCTCCTACTTTTCAGACCGTTTCATGCTCCTCATGTATTTCACACCTTTTGAAGCTCTTCATGTTTTTCAACACAGTTTCATACTCTTTCTTTTTTTCAGCCTGTTTCATGCTCCTCTTATTTTTCAGACCGTTTCATGTTCTTCATATATGTGACACCTTTTGAAGCTGTTCATATTTTTCACACCTTTTCATGATCTTCATTTTTTTCAACACCGTTTCATGCTCCTCATATTTTTGACACCTTTTAAAACACCTCATATTTTTCACACCTTTTCATGCTCTTCCTGATTTTCAATGCCGTCTCATGTTCCTCCTATTTTTTGACCGTTTCATGCTCCTCATATTTTTGACACCTTTTGCAGCTCTTCATGTTTTTCACACCCTTTCATTCTCTTCATGTTTTTCAACACGGTTTCATGCTCCTCCTATATTTCAGACCGTTTCATGCTCCTCATGTTTTTGACACCTTTTGAAGTTCTTCATGTTTTTCAACACCGTTTCATGCTCCTCCTATTTTTCACATCGTTTCAGGCTCCTCATATTTTTCTGACCGATCCATGGTCCTCATATTTTTCACACCTTTTGATGCTCCTCATATTTTTCAAAACCGTTTCATGCTCTTCCTACTTTTCAGAACGTTTCATGCTCCTCGTATTTTTTAGGCCATTTCGTGCTCATCATATTTTTGACACCTTTTGACGCTCATCATGTTTTTCACACCTTTTCATGCTCTTCATGTTTTTCAACACCGTTTAATGGCCTACTATTTTTCAGAACGTTTCGTGGTCCTCCGATTTTTCAGACCGTTTCTTGCTCCTCATATTTTTGACACCTTTTGAAGCTCTTCATATTTTTCACACCTTTTCAGGCTCTTCATGTTTTTCAACACCACTTCATTCTCCTCCTATTTTTCAGAACATTTCATGCTCCTCATATTTTTCACACCTTTTCAGGCTCTTCATGTTTTTGAACACCGTTTCATGCTCCTCCTATTTGTGACAACTTTTGAAGCTCTTGATATTTTTCACACCTTTTCAGGCTCTTCATGTTTTTGAACACCACTTCTTGCTCCTTAATTTTTGGAGATAGTTTCATGCTTCTCATATTTTTGACACCTTTTGAAGCTCTTCATATTTTTCACACCTTTTAAGGCTCTGCATGCTTTTCAATACTGCTTCATGCTACTCCTATTTTTCAGACCGTTTCATGCTCCTCATATTTTTGACACCGTTTGAAGCTCTTCATATTTTTCACACCTTTTCAGGCTCCTCATGTTTTTCAAAACCGCTTCATTCTCCTCCTATTTTTCAGAACGTTTCATACTCCTCATATTTTTGACACCTTTTGAAGCTCTTCATATTTTTCACAACTTTTCAGTTTCTTCATGTTTTTCAATACCGCTTCATGCTCTTTCTATTTTTCAGACCGTTTCATGCTCCTCTTATTTTTCACACTTTCTGAAGCTCTTCAGATTTTTCACACCTTTACAGGCTCTTCATGTTTTCAACACCATTTCATGCTCCTTCTATTTTTCAGACCGTTTCATGCTCCTCTCAATTTTGACACCTTTTGAAGCTCTTCATATTTTTCACACCTTTTCAGGCTCTTCTTGTTTCTGAACACCATTTCATGCTCCTCATGTTTTTGACGCCTTTTGAAGCTCTTTATATTTTTCACACCTTTTCTGGCTCTTCATGTTTTTTAATAGCGCTTCATGTTCCTCCTATTTTTCAGACCATTTCATGCTCCTCATATTTTTCACACCTTTTGAAGCTCTTCACATTTTTCAAACCTTTTTAAGCTCTTCATGTTTTTCAACAATGCTTCAAGCTCCTCCTATTTGTCTGACTGTTTCATGCTCCTCATATTTTTGACACATTTTGAAGCTCTTCATATTTTTCACACCTTTTCAGGCTCGTCATGTTTTTGAACACCTTTTCATGCTCCTCATCTTTTTGAAACCTTCAGAAGCTCTTCATATTTTTCACACCTTTTCAGGCTCTTCATGTTTTCAACACCGCTTCATGCTCCTCCTATTTTCAGACCGTTTCATGCTCCTCTCAATTTTGACACCTTTTGAAGCTCTTCATATTTTTCACACATTTTGAAACTTTTTATATTTTTTACACTTTTTTAAGCTCTTCATATTTTTCAAAACTTTTCAGCCTCTTCATATTTTTGAACATCTTTTCAGGCTCTTCATTTTTTTCAACACCGCATGATGCTCCTCCTATTTTTCAGACCATTTCATGCTCCTCATAATTTTGACACCTTTTGAAGCTTTTGATATTTTTCACACATTTTCAGGCTCTTCATGTTGTTCAACACCGCTTCATGCTCCTCCTATTTTTCAGACTGTTTCATGCTCCTCATATTTTTGACACCTTTTGAAGCTCTTCATATTTTTCACACCTTTTAAGGCTCTGCATGCTTTTCAATACTGCTTCATGCTACTCCTATTTTTCAGACCGTTTCATGCTCCTCATATTTTTGACACCGTTTGAAGCTCTTCATATTTTTCACACCTTTTAAGGCTCCTCATGTTTTTCAAAACCGTTTCATTCTCCTCCTATTTTTCAGACCGTTTCATGCTCCTCATATTTTTGACACCTTTTGAAGCTCTTCATATTTTTCACAACTTTTCAGTTTCTTCATGTTTTTCATACCGCTTCATGCTCTTCCTATTTTTCAGACCGTTTCATGCTCCTCTTATTTTTTCACACTTTCTGAAGCTCTTCAGATTTTTCACACCTTTACAGGCTCTTCATGTTTTCAACACCATTTCATGCTCCTCCTATTTTTCAGACCGTTTCATGCTCCTCTCAATTTTGACACCTTTTGAAGCTCTTCATATTTTTCACACCTTTTCAGGCTCTTCATGTTTCTGAACACCGTTTCATGCTCCTCATATTTTTGACACCGTTTGAAGCTCTTCATATTTTTCACACCTTTTCTGGCTCTTCCTGTTTTTTAACAGCGCTTCATGCTCCTCCTATTTTTCAGACCATTTCATGCTCCTCATATTTTTCACACCTTTTGAAGCTCGTCACATTTTTCACACCTTTTTAGGCTCTTCATGTTATTCAACAACGCTTCAAGCTCCTCCTATTTGTCTGACTGTTTCATGCTCCTCATATTTTTGACACATTTTGAAGCTCTTCATATTTTTTACACCTTTTCAGGCTCGTCATGTTTTTGAACACCTTTTCATGCTCCTCATCTTTTTGAAACCTTCAGAAGCTCTTCATATTTTTCACACCTTTTCAGGCTCTTCATGTTTTCAACACCGCTTCATGCTCCTCCTATTTTCAGACCGTTTCATGCTCCTCTCATTTTTGACACCTTTTGAAGCTCTTCATATTTTTCACACATTTTGAAGCTCTTTATATTTTTTACACTTTTTTAAGCTCTTCATATTTTTCAAAACTTTTCAGCCTCTTCATATTTTTGAACATCTTTTCAGGCTCTTCATTTTTTTCAACACCGCTTGATGCTCCTCCTATTTTTCAGACCATTTCATGCTCCTCATAATTTTGACACCTTTTGAAGCTTTTGATATTTTTCACGCATTTTCAGGCTCTTCATGTTGTTCAACACCGCTTCATGCTCCTCCTATTTTTCAGACTGTTTCATGCTCCTCATATTTTTGACACCTTTTGAAGCTCTTCATATTTTTCACACCTTTTCAGGCTCTTCATGTTTTTGAACACCACTTATTGCTCCTTAATTTTTGGAGATCGTTTCATGCTTCTCATATTTTTGACACCTTTTGAAACTCTTCATATTTTTCACACCTTTTAAGGCTCTGCATGCTTTTCAATACTGCTTCATGCTACTCCTATTTTTCAGACCGTTTCATGCTCCTCATATTTTTGACACCGTTTGAAGCTCTTCATATTTTTCACACCTTTTCAGGCTCCTCATGTTTTTCAAAACCGCTTCATGCTCCTCCTATTTTTCAGACCGTTTCATGCTCCTCATATTTTTCACACATTTTATGGCTCTTCGTATTTTTCACAGCTTTTCAGGCTCTTCGTGTTTTTCAACACTGCTTCATGCTCCTCCTATTTTTCAGACCGTTTCATGCTCCTCATATTTTTCACACATTTTATGGCTCTTCGTATTTTTCACAGCTTTTCAGGCTCTTCGTGTTTTTCAACACTGCTTCATGCTCCTCCTATTTTTCAGACCGTTTCATGCTACTCATAATTTTCCCACCTTTTGAAGCTCTTCATATTTTTCACACATTTTCAGGCTCTTCGAGTTTTTCAACACCGCTTCATTCTCCTCCTATTTTTCAGACTGTTTCATGCTCCTCATATTTTTGACACCGTTTGAAGCTCTTCATATTTTTCACACGTTTTCAGGCTCTTCATGTTTTTCAACACCGTTTCTTGCTCCTCCTATTTTTCAGGCAGTTTCATGCTCCTCATATTTTTCAGACTTTCTGAAGCTCTTCAGATTTTTCACACCTTTTCAGGCTCTTCATGTTTTTGAACACCGTTTGATACTCCTCATAATTTTCAGGCCGTTTCATGCTCCTCATATATTTGACACCTTTTGAAGCTCTTCATATTTTTCACACATTTTCAGGCTCTTCATGTTTTTGAACACCACTTCTTGCTCCTTAATTTTTGGAGATAGATTCATGCTTCTCATATTTTTTACACCTTTTGAAGCTCTTCATATTTTTCACACCTTTTAAGGCTCTGCATGCTTTTCAATACTGCTTCATGCTACTCCTATTTTTCAGACCGTTTCATGCTCCTCATATTTTTGACACCGTTTGAAGCTCTTCATATTTTTCACACCTTTTCAGGCTCCTCATGTTTTTCAAAACCGCTTCATTCTCCTCCTATTTTTCAGACCGTTTCATGCTCCTCATATTTTTGACACCTTTTGAAGCTCTTCATATTTTTCACACCTTTTCAGGCTCTTCATGTTTTTGAACACCACTTCTTGCTCCTTAATTTTTGGAGATAGTTTCATGCTTCTCATATTTTTGACACCTTTTGAAGCTCTTCATATTTTTCACAACTTTTAAGGCTCTGCATGCTTTTCAATACTGCTTCATGCTACTCCTATTTTTCAGACCGTTTCATGCTCCTCATATTTTTGACACCGTTTGAAGCTCTTCATATTTTTCACACCTTTTCAGGCTCCTCATGTTTTTCAAAACCGCTTCATTCTCCTCCTATTTTTCAGACCGTTTCATGCTCCTCATATTTTTGACACCTTTTGAAGCTCTTCATATTTTTCACAACTTTTCAGTTTCTTCATGTTTTTCAATACCGCTTCATGCTCTTCCTATTTTTCAGACCGTTTCATGCTCCTCTTATTTTTCACACTTTCTGAAGCTCTTCAGATTTTTCACACCTTTACAGGCTCTTCATGTTTTCAACACCATTTCATGCTCCTCCTATTTTTCAGACCGTTTCATGCTCCTCTCAATTTTGACACCTTTTGAAGTTCTTCATATTTTTCACACCGTTTCAGGCTCTTCATGTTTCTGAACACCGTTTCATGCTCCTCATATTTTTGACGCCTTTTGAAGCTCTTTATATTTTTCACACATTTTCTGGCTCTTCATGTTTTTAAACAGCGCTTCATGCTCCTCCTATTTTTCAGACCATTTCATGCTCCTCATATTTTTAACACCTTTTGAAGCTCTTCACATTTTTCACACCTTTTTAGGCTCTTCATGTATTTCAACAACGCTTCAAGCTCCTCCTATTTGTCTGACTGTTTCATGCTCCTCATATTTTTGACACATTTTGAAGCTCTTCATATTTTTCACACCTTTTCAGGCTCGTCATGTTTTTGAACACCTTTTAATGCTCCTCATCTTTTTGAAACCTTCAGAAGCTCTTCATATTTTTCACACCTTTTCAGGCTCTTCATGTTTTCAACACCGCTTCATGCTCCTCCTATTTTCAGACCGTTTCATGCTCCTCTCATTTTTGACACCTTTTGAAGCTCTTCATATTTTTCACACATTTTGAAGCTCTTTATATTTTTTACACTTTTTTAAGCTCTTCATATTTTTCAAAACTTTTCAGCCTCTTCATATTTTTGAACATCTTTTCAGGCTCTTCATTTTTTTCAACACCGCTTGATGCTCCTCCTATTTTTCAGACCATTTCATGCTCCTCATAATTTTGACACCTTTTGAAGCTTTTGATAGTTTTCACACATTTTCAGGCTCTTCATGTTGTTCAACACCGCTTCATGCTCCTCCTATTTTTCAGACTGTTTCATGCTCCTCATAATTTTTGACACCTTTTGAAGCTCTTCATATTTTTCACACCTTTTCAGGCTCTTCATGTTTTTGAACACCACTTCTTGCTCCTTAATTTTTGGAGATAGTTTCATGCTTCTCATATTTTTGACACGTTTTGAAGCTCTTCATATTTTTCACACCTTTTAAGGCTCTGCATGCTTTTCAATACTGCTTCATGCTACTCCTATTTTTCAGACCGTTTCATGCTCCTCATATTTTTGACACCGTTTGAAGCTCTTCATATTTTTCACACCTTTTAAGGCTCTGCATGCTTTTCAAAACCGCTTCATGCTCCTCCTATTTTTCAGACCGTTTCATGCTCCTCATATTTTTCACAGCTTTTCAGGCTCTTCGTGTTTTTCAACACTGCTTCATGCTCCTCCTATTTTTCAGACCGTTTCATGCTACTCATAATTTTCACACCTTTTGAAGCTCTTCATATTTTTCACACATTTTCAGGCTCTTCTAGTTTTTCAACACCGCTTCATTCTCCTCCTATTTTTCAGACTGTTTCATGCCCCTCATATTTTTGACACCGTTTGAAGCTCTTCATATTTTTCACACGTTTTCAGGCTCTTCATGTTTTTCAACACCGCTTCTTGCTCCTCCTATTTTTCAGACAGTTTCATGCTCCTCATATTTTTCAGACTTTCTGAAGCTCTTCAGATTTTTCACACCTTTTCAGGCTCTTCATGTTTTTGAACACCGTTTGATACTCCTCATAATTTTCAGGCCGTTTCATGCTCCTCATATTTTTGACACCTTTTGAAGCTCTTCACGTTTTTCAACTCCGTTTCATGCTCCTCTTAATTTTCAGACCATTTGATCCTCCTCTTATTTTTCAGACCGTTTCATGCTCCTCATATTTTTGACACCTTTTGAAGCTCTTCATATTTTTCACACCTTTTCAGGCTCTTCATGTTTTTCAACACCATTTCATGCTCCTCATATTTTTGATAGCTTTTTAAGCTCTTCATATTTTTCACACCTTCTCAGGCTTTTCATGTTTCTGAACACCGTTTCATGCTAATCCTATTTTTCAGACCGTTTCACGCTCCTCATATTTTTGAAACCTTTTGAAGCTCTTCATATTTTTAACACCTTTTCAGGCTCTTCAAGTAATTCAACAACGTTTCATGCTCCTCCTATTTTTCAGACCCATTCATGCTCCTGATATTTTTGACACCTTTTGAAGCTCTTCATATTTTTCACACCCTTTCAGGTTCTTCATGTTTGTCAACACCGTTTCATGCCAATCCTATTTTTCAGACGGTTTCACGCTCCTCATATTTTTGACACCGTTTGAAGCTCTTCATATTTTTATCACCTTTTCAGGCTCTTAAAGTTTTTGAACAACGTGTCATGCTCCTCCTGTTTTTCAGACGTTTACATCCTCCTCATTTTCTTGAAACTTTTTGAAGCTTTTCATATTTTTCACATCTTTTCATGCTCTTCATGTTTTTCAACACGGTTTCATGCTCCTCCTGTTTTTCAGACCGTTTCATGCTCCTCGTATTTTTGACACTTTTTGAAGCTCTTCATATTTTTCAACACCGTTTCATTCTTGTCCTATTTTTCAGACCGTTTCATGGTCCTCATTATTTCAGACCATTTCATGCTTCTCATATTTTTGACACCTTTTGCAGCTCTTCATATTTTTCACACCTTTTCAGGTTCTTCATGTTTTTCAACATCGTTTCATGCTCCTCCTATTTTTCAGACCTTTTCATGCTCCTCATATTTTTGACACCTTTGAAGCTCTTCATGATTTTCCAACCTTTTCAGGTTCTTCATGTTTTTCAACACCGTCTCATGCTCCTCCTATTTTTCAGACCGTTTCATGCTCCTCATATTTTTGACACCTCTTGAATCTCTTCATATTTTTCACACCTTTTCAGGCTCTTCATGTTTTTGAACACATCTTCTTGCTCCTTAATTTTTGGAGATAGTTTCATGCTTCTCATATTTTTGACACCTTTTGAAGCTCTTCATATTTTTCACACCTTTTAAGGCTCTGCATGCTTTTCAATACTGCTTCATGCTACTCCTATTTTTCAGACCGTTTCATGCTCCTCATATTTTTGACACCGTTTGAAGCTCTTCATATTTTTCACACCTTTTCAGGCTCCTCATGTTTTTCAAAACCGCTTCATTCTCCTCCTATTTTTCAGACCGTTTCATGCTCCTCATATTTTTGACACCTTTTGAAGCTCTTCATATTTTTCACAACTTTTCAGTTTCTTCATGTTTTTCAATACCGCTTCATGCTCTTCCTATTTTTCAGACCGTTTCATGCTCCTCATATTTTTCACACTTTCTGAAGCTCTTCAGATTTTTCACACCTTTACAGGCTCTTCATGTTTTCAACACCATTTCATGCTCCTCCTATTTTTCAGACCGTTTCATGCTCCTCTCAATTTTGACACCTTTTGAAGCTCTTCATATTTTTCACACCTTTTCAGGCTCTTCATGTTTCTGAACACCGTTTCATGCTCCTCATATTTTTGACGCCTTTTGAAGCTCTTTATATTTTTCACACCCTTTCATGCTCTTCATGTTTTTCAACACCGTTTAATGGCCTACTATTTTTCAGAACGTTTCGTGGTCCTCCGATTTTTCAGACCGTTTCTTGCTCCTCATATTTTTGACACCTTTTGAAGCTCTTCATATTTTTCACACCTTTTCAGGCTCTTCATGTTTTTCAACACCACTTCATTCTCCTCCTATTTTTCAGAACATTTCATGCTCCTCATATTTTTCACACCTTTTGAAGCTCTTCATATTTTTCACACATTTTCAGGCTCTTCATGTTTTACAACAACGCTTCATGCTCCTCCTATATTTCAGACCGTTTCATGCTCCTCATATTTTTCACACCTTTGGAAGCTCTTCATATTTTTCACACATTTTCAGGCTCTTCATATTTTTGAAAACCGCTTCATGCTGCTCCTATTTTTCTGACCGTTTCATGCTCCTCATACTTTGACACCTTTAGAAGCTCTTACTTAATATTTTTCACTGCCTTTCAGGCTCTTCATGTTTGTCAACACCGCTTCATGCCCCTCAATTTTTCAGACCGTTTCATGCTCCTCATATTTTTGACACCTTTTGAAGCTCTTCATACTTTTCACACCTTATCAGGCTCTTCATTGTTTCAATACCATTTCATGCTCCTCCTATTTTTCAGACTGTTTCATGCTCTTCATATTCTGACACCTTTTGAAGCTCTTCATATTTTTGACACCTTTTGAAGTTCTTCATATTTTTCACACATTTTCAGGCTCTTCGAGTTTTTCAACACCGCTTCATTCTCCTCCTATTTTTCAGACTGTTTCATGCTCCTCATATTTTTGACACCGTTTGAAGCTCTTCATATTTTTCACACGTTTTCAGGCTCTTCATGTTTTTCAACACCGTTTCTTGCTCCTCCTATTTTTCAGGCAGTTTCATGCTCCTCATATTTTTCAGACTTTCTGAAGCTCTTCAGATTTTTCACACCTTTTCAGGCTCTTCATGTTTTTGAACACCGTTTGATACTCCTCATAATTTTCAGGCCGTTTCATGCTCCTCATATTTTTGACACCTTTTGAAGCTCTTCATATTTTTCACACATTTTCAGGCTCTTCATGTTTTTGAACACCACTTCTTGCTCCTTAATTTTTGGAGATAGATTCATGCTTCTCATATTTTTTACACCTTTTGAAGCTCTTCATATTTTTCACACCTTTTAAGGCTCTGCATGCTTTTCAATACTGCTTCATGCTACTCCTATTTTTCAGACCGTTTCAAGCTCCTCATATTTTTGACACCGTTTGAAGCTCTTCATATTTTTCACACCTTTTCAGGCTCCTCATGTTTTTCAAAACCGCTTCATTCTCCTCCTATTTTTCAGACCGTTTCATGCTCCTCATATTTTTGACACTTTTTGAAGCTCTTCATATTTTTCACACCTTTTCAGTCTCTTCATGTTTTTGAACACCACTTCTTGCTCCTTAATTTTTGGAGATAGTTTCATGCTTCTCATATTTTTGACACCTTTTGAAGCTCTTCATATTTTTCACAACTTTTAAGGCTCTGCATGCTTTTCAATACTGCTTCATGCTACTCCTATTTTTCAGACCGTTTCATGCTCCTCATATTTTTGACACCGTTTGAAGCTCTTCATATTTTTCACACCTTTTCAGGCTCCTCATGTTTTTCAAAACCGCTTCATTCTCCTCCTATTTGTCAGACCGTTTCATGCTCCTCATATTTTTGACACCTTTTGAAGCTCTTCATATTTTTCACAACTTTTCAGTTTCTTCATGTTTTTCAATACCGCTTCATGCTCTTCCTATTTTTCAGACCGTTTCATGCTCCTCTTATTTTTCACACTTTCTGAAGCTCTTCAGATTTTTCACACCTTTACAGGCTCTTCATGTTTTCAACACCATTTCATGCTCCTCCTATTTTTCAGACCGTTTCATGCTCCTCTCAATTTTGACACCTTTTGAAGCTCTTCATATTTTTCACACCTTTTCAGGCTCTTCATGTTTCTGAACACCGTTTCATGCTCCTCATATTTTTGATGCCTTTTGAAGCTCTTTATATTTTTCACACCTTTTCTGGCTCTTCATGTTTTTTAACAGCGCTTCATGCTCCTCCTATTTTTCAGACCATTTCATGCTCCTCATATTTTTAACACCTTTTGAAGCTCTTCACATTTTTCACAACTTTTTAGGCTCTTCATGTATTTCAACAACGCTTCAAGCTCCTCCTATTTGTCTGACTGTTTCATGCTCCTCATATTTTTGACACATTTTGAAGCTCTTCATATTTTTCACACCTTTTCAGGCTCGTCATGTTTTTGAACACCTTTTCATGCTCCTCATCTTTTTGAAACCTTCAGAAGCTCTTCATATTTTTCACACCTTTTCAGGCTCTTCATGTTTTCAACACCGCTTCATGCTCCTCCTATTTTCAGACCGTTTCATGCTCCTCTCATTTTTGACACCTTTTGAAGCTCTTCATATTTTTCACACATTTTGAAGCTCTTTATATTTTTTACACTTTTTTAAGCTCTTCATATTTTTCAAAACTTTTCAGCCTCTTCATATTTTTGAACATCTTTTCAGGCTCTTCATTTTTTTCAACACCGCTTGATGCTCCTCCTATTTTTCAGACCATTTCATGCTCCTCATAATTTTGACACCTTTTGAAGCTTTTGATATTTTTCACACATTTTCAGGCTCTTCATGTTGTTCAACACCGCATCATGCTCCTCCTATTTTTCAGACTGTTTCATGCTCCTCATATTTTTGACACCTTTTGAAGCTCTTCATATTTTTCACACCTTTTAAGGCTCTGCATGCTTTTCAATACTGCTTCATGCTACTCCTATTTTTCAGACCGTTTCATGCTCCTCATATTTTTGACACCGTTTGAAGCTCTTCATATTTTTCACACCTTTTCAGGCTCCTCATGTTTTTCAAAACCGCTTCATTCTCCTCCTATTTTTCAGACCGTTTCATGCTCCTCATATTTTTGACACCTTTTGAAGCTCTTCATATTTTTCACAACTTTTCAGTTTCTTCATGTTTTTCATACCGCTTCATGCTCTTCCTATTTTTCAGACCGTTTCATGCTCCTCTTATTTTTCACACTTTCTGAAGCTCTTCAGATTTTTCACACCTTTACAGGCTCTTCATGTTTTCAACACCATTTCATGCTCCTCCTATTTTTCAGACCGTTTCATGCTCCTCTCAATTTTGACACCTTTTGAAGCTCTTCATATTTTTCACACCTTTTCAGGCTCTTCATGTTTCTGAACACCGTTTCATGCTCCTCATATTTTTGACACCGTTTGAAGCTCTTCATATTTTTCACACCTTTTCTGGCTCTTCATGTTTTTTAACAGCGCTTCATGCTCCTCCTATTTTTCAGACCATTTCATGCTCCTCATATTTTTCACACCTTTTGAAGCTCGTCACATTTTTCACACCTTTTTAGGCTCTTCATGTTATTCAACAACGCTTCAAGCTCCTCCTATTTGTCTGACTGTTTCATGCTCCTCATATTTTTGACACATTTTGAAGCTCTTCATATTTTTTACACCTTTTCAGGCTCGTCATGTTTTTGAACACCTTTTCATGCTCCTCATCTTTTTGAAACCTTCAGAAGCTCTTCATATTTTTCACACCTTTTCAGGCTCTTCATGTTTTCAACACCGCTTCATGCTCCTCCTATTTTCAGACCGTTTCATGCTCCTCTCATTTTTGACACCTTTTGAAGCTCTTCATATTTTTCACACATTTTGAAGCTCTTTATATTTTTTACACTTTTTTAAGCTCTTCATATTTTTCAAAACTTTTCAGCCTCTTCATATTTTTGAACATCTTTTCAGGCTCTTCATTTTTTCAACACCGCTTGATGCTCCTCCTATTTTTCAGACCATTTCATGCTCCTCATAATTTTGACACCTTTTGAAGCTTTTGATATTTTTCACGCATTTTCAGGCTCTTCATGTTGTTCAACACCGCTTCATGCTCCTCCTATTTTTCAGACTGTTTCATGCTCCTCATATTTTTGACACCTTTTGAAGCTCTTCATATTTTTCACACCTTTTCAGGCTCTTCATGTTTTTGAACACCACTTCTTGCTCCTTAATTTTTGGAGATCGTTTCATGCTTCTCATATTTTTGACACCTTTTGAAACTCTTCATATTTTTCACACCTTTTAAGGCTCTGCATGCTTTTCAATACTGCTTCATGCTACTCCTATTTTTCAGACCGTTTCATGCTCCTCATATTTTTGACACCGTTTGAAGCTCTTCATATTTTTCACACCTTTTCAGGCTCCTCATGTTTTTCAAAACCGCTTCATGCTCCTCCTATTTTTCAGACCGTTTCATGCTCCTCATATTTTTCACACATTTTATGGCTCTTCGTATTTTTCACAGCTTTTCAGGCTCTTCGTGTTTTTCAACACTGCTTCATGCTCCTCCTATTTTTCAGACCGTTTCATGCTACTCATAATTTTCCCACCTTTTGAAGCTCTTCATATTTTTCACACATTTTCAGGCTCTTCGAGTTTTTCAACACCGCTTCATTCTCCTCCTATTTTTCAGACTGTTTCATGCTCCTCATATTTTTGACACCGTTTGAAGCTCTTCATATTTTTCACACGTTTTCAGGCTCTTCATGTTTTTCAACACCGTTTCTTGCTCCTCCTATTTTTCAGGCAGTTTCATGCTCCTCATATTTTTCAGACTTTCTGAAGCTCTTCAGATTTTTCACACCTTTTCAGGCTCTTCATGTTTTTGAACACCGTTTGATACTCCTCATAATTTTCAGGCCGTTTCATGCTCCTCATATTTTTGACACCTTTTGAAGCTCTTCATATTTTTCACACATTTTCAGGCTCTTCATGTTTTTGAACACCACTTCTTGCTCCTTAATTTTTGGAGATAGATTCATGCTTCTCATATTTTTTACACCTTTTGAAGCTCTTCATATTTTTCACACCTTTTAAGGCTCTGCATGCTTTTCAATACTGCTTCATGCTACTCCTATTTTTCAGACCGTTTCATGCTCCTCATATTTTTGACACCGTTTGAAGCTCTTCATATTTTTCACACCTTTTCAGGCTCCTCATGTTTTTCAAAACCGCTTCATTCTCCTCCTATTTTTCAGACCGTTTCATGCTCCTCATATTTTTGACACCTTTTGAAGCTCTTCATATTTTTCACACCTTTTCAGGCTCTTCATGTTTTTGAACACCACTTCTTGCTCTTTAATTTTTGGAGATAGTTTCATGCTTCTCATATTTTTGACACCTTTTGAAGCTCTTCATATTTTTCACACCTTTTAAGGCTCTGCATGCTTTTCAATACTGCTTCATGCTACTCCTATTTTTCAGACCGTTTCATGCTCCTCATATTTTTGACACCGTTTGAAGCTCTTCATATTTTTCACACCTTTTCAGGCTCCTCATGTTTTTCAAAACCGCTTCATTCTCCTCCTATTTTTCAGACCGTTTCATGCTCCTCATATTTTTGACACCTTTTGAAGCTCTTCATATTTTTCACAACTTTTCAGTTTCTTCATGTTTTTCAATACCGCTTCATGCTCTTCCTATTTTTCAGACCGTTTCATGCTCCTCTTATTTTTCACACTTTCTGAAGCTCTTCAGATTTTTCACACCTTTACAGGCTCTTCATGTTTTCAACACCATTTCATGCTCCTCCTATTTTTCAGACCGTTTCATGCTCCTCTCAATTTTGACACCTTTTGAAGTTCTTCATATTTTTCACACCTTTTCAGGCTCTTCATGTTTCTGAACACCGTTTCATGCTCCTCATATTTTTGACGCCTTTTGAAGCTCTTTATATTTTTCACACCTTTTCTGGCTCTTCATGTTTTTTAACAGCGCTTCATGCTCCTCCTATTTTTCAGACCATTTCATGCTCCTCATATTTTTAACACCTTTTGAAGCTCTTCACATTTTTCACACCTTTTTAGGCTCTTCATGTATTTCAACAACGCTTCAAGCTCCTCCTATTTGTCTGACTGTTTCATGCTCCTCATATTTTTGACACATTTTGAAGCTCTTCATATTTTTCACACCTTTTCAGGCTCGTCATGTTTTTGAACACCTTTTAATGCTCCTCATCTTTTTGAAACCTTCAGAAGCTCTTCATATTTTTCACACCTTTTCAGGCTCTTCATGTTTTCAACACCGCTTCATGCTCCTCCTATTTTCAGACCGTTTCATGCTCCTCTCATTTTTGACACCTTTTGAAGCTCTTCATATTTTTCACACATTTTGAAGCTCTTTATATTTTTTACACTTTTTTAAGCTCTTCATATTTTTCAAAACTTTTCAGCCTCTTCATATTTTTGAACATCTTTTCAGGCTCTTCATTTTTTTCAACACCGCTTGATGCTCCTCCTATTTTTCAGACCATTTCATGCTCCTCATAATTTTGACACCTTTTGAAGCTTTTGATATTTTTCACACATTTTCAGGCTCTTCATGTTGTTCAACACCGCTTCATGCTCCTCCTATTTTTCAGACTGTTTCATGCTCCTCATAATTTTTGACACCTTTTGAAGCTCTTCATATTTTTCACACCTTTTCAGGCTCTTCATGTTTTTGAACACCACTTCTTGCTCCTTAATTTTTGGAGATAGTTTCATGCTTCTCATATTTTTGACACCTTTTGAAGCTCTTCATATTTTTCACACCTTTTAAGGCTCTGCATGCTTTTCAATACTGCTTCATGCTACTCCTATTTTTCAGACCGTTTCATGCTCCTCATATTTTTGACACCGTTTGAAGCTCTTCATATTTTTCACACCTTTTAAGGCTCTGCATGCTTTTCAAAACCGCTTCATGCTCCTCCTATTTTTCAGACCGTTTCATGCTCCTCATATTTTTCACAGCTTTTCAGGCTCTTCGTGTTTTTCAACACTGCTTCATGCTCCTCCTATTTTTCAGACCGTTTCATGCTACTCATAATTTTCACACCTTTTGAAGCTCTTCATATTTTTCACACATTTTCAGGCTCTTCTAGTTTTTCAACACCGCTTCATTCTCCTCCTATTTTTCAGACTGTTTCATGCCCCTCATATTTTTGATACCGTTTGAAGCTCTTCATATTTTTCACACGTTTTCAGGCTCTTCATGTTTTTCAACACCGCTTCTTGCTCCTCCTATTTTTCAGACAGTTTCATGCTCCTCATATTTTTCAGACTTTCTGAAGCTCTTCAGATTTTTCACACCTTTTCAGGCTCTTCATGTTTTTGAACACCGTTTGATACTCCTCATAATTTTCAGGCCGTTTCATGCTCCTCATATTTTTGACACCTTTTGAAGCTCTTCACGTTTTTCAACTCCGTTTCATGCTCCTCTTAATTTTCAGACCATTTGATCCTCCTCTTATTTTTCAGACCGTTTCATGCTCCTCATATTTTTGACACCTTTTGAAGCTCTTCATATTTTTCACACCTTTTCAGGCTCTTCATGTTTTTCAACACCATTTCATGCTCCTCATATTTTTGATAGCTTTTTAAGCTCTTCATATTTTTCACACCTTCTCAGGCTTTTCATGTTTCTGAACACCGTTTCATGCTAATCCTATTTTTCAGACCGTTTCACGCTCCTCATATTTTTGAAACCTTTTGAAGCTCTTCATATTTTTAACACCTTTTCAGGCTCTTCAAGTAATTCAACAACGTTTCATGCTCCTCCTATTTTTCAGACCCATTCATGCTCCTGATATTTTTGACACCTTTTGAAGCTCTTCATATTTTTCACACCCTTTCAGGTTCTTCATGTTTGTCAACACCGTTTCATGCCAATCCTATTTTTCAGACGGTTTCACGCTCCTCATATTTTTGACACCGTTTGAAGCTCTTCATATTTTTATCACCTTTTCAGGCTCTTAAAGTTTTTGAACAACGTGTCATGCTCCTCCTGTTTTTCAGACGTTTACATCCTCCTCATTTTCTTGAAACTTTTTGAAGCTTTTCATATTTTTCACATCTTTTCATGCTCTTCATGTTTTTCAACACGGTTTCATGCTCCTCCTGTTTTTCAGACCGTTTCATGCTCCTCGTATTTTTGACACTTTTTGAAGCTCTTCATATTTTTCAACACCGTTTCATTCTTGTCCTATTTTTCAGACCGTTTCATGGTCCTCATTATTTCAGACCATTTCATGCTTCTCATATTTTTGACACCTTTTGCAGCTCTTCATATTTTTCACACCTTTTCAGGTTCTTCATGTTTTTCAACATCGTTTCATGCTCCTCCTATTTTTCAGACCTTTTCATGCTCCTCATATTTTTGACACCTTTGAAGCTCTTCATGATTTTCCAACCTTTTCAGGTTCTTCATGTTTTTCAACACCGTCTCATGCTCCTCCTATTTTTCAGACCGTTTCATGCTCCTCATATTTTTGACACCTCTTGAATCTCTTCATATTTTTCACACCTTTTCAGGCTCTTCATGTTTTTGAACACATCTTCTTGCTCCTTAATTTTTGGAGATAGTTTCATGCTTCTCATATTTTTGACACCTTTTGAAGCTCTTCATATTTTTCACACCTTTTAAGGCTCTGCATGCTTTTCAATACTGCTTCATGCTACTCCTATTTTTCAGACCGTTTCATGCTCCTCATATTTTTGACACCGTTTGAAGCTCTTCATATTTTTCACACCTTTTCAGGCTCCTCATGTTTTTCAAAACCGCTTCATTCTCCTCCTATTTTTCAGACCGTTTCATGCTCCTCATATTTTTGACACCTTTTGAAGCTCTTCATATTTTTCACAACTTTTCAGTTTCTTCATGTTTTTCAATACCGCTTCATGCTCTTCCTATTTTTCAGACCGTTTCATGCTCCTCATATTTTTCACACTTTCTGAAGCTCTTCAGATTTTTCACACCTTTACAGGCTCTTCATGTTTTCAACACCATTTCATGCTCCTCCAATTTTTCAGACCGTTTCATGCTCCTCTCAATTTTGACACCTTTTGAAGCTCTTCATATTTTTCACACCTTTTCAGGCTCTTCATGTTTCTGAACACCGTTTCATGCTCCTCATATTTTTGACGCCTTTTGAAGCTCTTTATATTTTTCACACCCTTTCATGCTCTTCATGTTTTTCAACACCGTTTAATGGCCTACTATTTTTCAGAACGTTTCGTGGTCCTCCGATTTTTCAGACCGTTTCTTGCTCCTCATATTTTTGACACCTTTTGAAGCTCTTCATATTTTTCACACCTTTTCAGGCTCTTCATGTTTTTCAACACCACTTCATTCTCCTCCTATTTTTCAGAACATTTCATGCTCCTCATATTTTTCACACCTTTTGAAGCTCTTCATATTTTTCACACATTTTCAGGCTCTTCATGTTTTACAACAACGCTTCATGCTCCTCCTATATTTCAGACCGTTTCATTCTCCTCATATTTTTCACACCTTTGGAAGCTCTTCATATTTTTCACACATTTTCAGGCTCTTCATATTTTTGAAAACCGCTTCATGCTGCTCCTATTTTTCTGACCGTTTCATGCTCCTCATACTTTGACACCTTTAGAAGCTCTTACTTAATATTTTTCACTGCCTTTCAGGCTCTTCATGTTTGTCAACACCGCTTCATGCCCCTCAATTTTTCAGACCGTTTCATGCTCCTCATATTTTTGACACCTTTTGAAGCTCTTCATACTTTTCACACCTTATCAGGCTCTTCATTGTTTCAATACCATTTCATGCTCCTCCTATTTTTCAGACTGTTTCATGCTCTTCATATTCTGACACCTTTTGAAGCTCTTCATATTTTTGACACCTTTTGAAGTTCTTCATATTTTTCACACCTTTTCAGGCTCTTCATATTTTTGAACACTGATTCATGCTCCTCCTATTTTCCAGACCGTTTCATGCTCCTCATATTTTTGACACCTTTTGAAGCTCTTCATATTTTTCACACCTTTTCAGGCTCTTCATGTTTTTGAACACCGTTTCATGCTCCTCCTATTTTTTACACATTTTGAAGCTCTTCATATTTTTCACACATTTTCACGCTTTCCATGTTTTTCAACACCGTTTCCTGCTGCTCCTATTTTTCAGAACGTTTCATGCTACTGATGTTTTTGAGACGATTTGAAGCTCTTCATATTTTTCACACCTTTTCAGGCTCTTCATGTTTTTCAACACCGCTTCATGCTCCTCCTATTTTTCAGACCGTTTCATGCTCCTAATATTTTTGACAACTTTTGAAGCTCTTCATATTTTTCACACCTTTTTAGGCTCTTCATGTTTTTGAACAACGCTTCATGCTCCTCCTACTTTTCAGACCGTTTCATGCTCCTCATGTATTTCACACCTTTTGAAGCTCTTCATGTTTTTCAACACAGTTTCATACTCTTTCTTTTTTTCAGCCTGTTTCATGCTCCTCTTATTTTTCAGACCGTTTCATGTTCTTCATATATGTGACACCTTTTGAAGCTGTTCATATTTTTCACACCTTTTCATGATCTTCATGTTTTTCAACACCGTTTCATGCTCCTCATATTTTTGACACCTTTTAAAACACCTCATATTTTTCACACCTTTTCATGCTCTTCCTGATTTTCAACGCCGTCTCATGTTCCTCCTATTTTTTGACCGTTTCATGCTCCTCATATTTTTGACACCTTTTGCAGCTCTTCATGTTTTTCACACCCTTTCATGCTCTTCATGTTTTTCAACACGGTTTCATGCTCCTCCTATATTTCAGACCGTTTCATGCTCCTCATGTTTTTGACACCTTTTGAAGTTCTTCATGTTTTTCAACACCGTTTCATGCTCCTCCTATTTTTCACATCGTTTCAGGCTCCTCATATTTTTCTGACCGATCCATGGTCCTCATATTTTTCACACCTTTTGATGCTCCTCATATTTTTCAAAACCGTTTCATGCTCTTCCTACTTTTCAGAACGTTTCATGCTCCTCGTATTTTTTAGGCCAATTCGTGCTCATCATATTTTTGACACCTTTTGACGCTCATCATGTTTTTCACACCTTTTCATGCTCTTCATGTTTTTCAACACCGTTTAATGGCCTACTATTTTTCAGAACGTTTCGTGGTCCTCCGATTTTTCAGACCGTTTCTTGCTCCTCATATTTTTGACACCTTTAGAAGCTCTTCATATTTTTCACACCTTTTCAGGCTCTTCATGTTTTTCAACACCACTTCATTTTCCTCCTATTTTTCAGAACATTTCATGCTCCTCATATTTTTCACACCTTTTCAGGTTCTTCATGTTTTTGAACACCGTTTCATGCTCCTCCTATTTGTGACAACTTTTGAAGCTCTTGATATTTTTCACACCTTTTCAGGCTCTTCATGTTTTTGAACACCACTTCTTGCTCCTTAATTTTTGGAGATAGTTTCATGCTTCTCATATTTTTGACACCTTTTGAAGCTCTTCATATTTTTCACACCTTTTAAGGCTCTGCATGCTTTTCAATACTGCTTCATGCTACTCCTATTTTTCAGACCGTTTCATGCTCCTCTCAATTTTGACACCTTTTGAAGCTCTTCATATTTTTCACACATTTTGAAACTTTTTATATTTTTTACACTTTTTTAAGCTCTTCATATTTTTCAAAACTTTTCAGCCTCTTCATATTTTTGAACATCTTTTCAGGCTCTTCATTTTTTTCAACACCGCATGATGCTCCTCCTATTTTTCAGACCATTTCATGCTCCTCATAATTTTGACACCTTTTGAAGCTTTTGATATTTTTCACAGATTTTCAGGCTCTTCATGTTGTTCAACACCGCTTCATGCTCCTCCTATTTTTCAGACTGTTTCATGCTCCTCATATTTTTGACACCTTTTGAAGCTCTTCATATTTTTCACACCTTTTAAGGCTCTCCATGCTTTTCAATACTGCTTCATGCTACTCCTATTTTTCAGACCGTTTCATGCTCCTCATATTTTTGACACCGTTTGAAGCTCTTCATATTTTTCACACCTTTTCAGGCTCCTCATGTTTTTCAAAACCGCTTCATTCTCCTCCTATTTTTCAGACCGTTTCATGCTCCTCATATTTTTGACACCTTTTGAAGCTCTTCATATTTTTCACAACTTTTCAGTTTCTTCATGTTTTTCAATACCGCTTCATGCTCTTCCTATTTTTCAGACCGTTTCATGCTCCTCTTATTTTTTTCACTTTCTGAAGCTCTTCAGATTTTTCACACCTTTACAGGCTCTTCATGTTTTCAACACCATTTCATGCTCCTCCTATTTTTCAGACCGTTTCATGCTCCTCTCAATTTTGACACCTTTTGAAGCTCTTCATATTTTTCACACCTTTTCAGGCTCTTCATGTTTCTGAACACCGTTTCATGCTCCTCATATTTTTGACACCGTTTGAAGCTCTTCATATTTTTCACACCTTTTCTGGCTCTTCATGTTTTTTAACAGCGCTTCATGCTCCTCCTATTTTTCAGACCATTTCATGCTCCTCATATTTTTCACAACTTTTGAAGCTCGTCACTTTTTTCACACCTTTTTAGGCTCTTCATGTTATTCAACAACGCTTCAAGCTCCTCCTATTTGTCTGACTGTTTCATGCTCCTCATATTTTTGACACATTTTGAAGCTCTTCATATTTTTTACACCTTTTCAGGATCGTCATGTTTTTGAACACCTTTTCATGCTCCTCATCTTTTTGAAACCTTCAGAAGCTCTTCATATTTTTCACACCTTTTCAGGCTCTTCATGTTTTCAACACCGCTTCATGCTCCTCCTATTTTCAGACCGTTTCATGCTCCTCTCATTTTTGACACCTTTTGAAGCTCTTCATATTTTTCACACATTTTGAAGCTCTTTATATTTTTTACACTTTTTTAAGCTCTTCATATTTTTCAAAACTTTTCAGCCTCTTCATACTTTTGAACATCTTTTCAGGCTCTTCATTTTTTTCAACACCGCTTGATGCTCCTCCTATTTTTCAGACCATTTCATGCTCCTCATAATTTTGACACATTTTGAAGCTTTTGATATTTTTCACACATTTTCAGGCTCTTCATGTTGTTCAACACCGCTTCATGCTCCTCCTATTTTTCAGACTGTTTCATGCTCCTCATATTTTTGACAACTTTTGAAGCTCTTCATATTTTTCACACCTTTTCAGGCTCTTCATGTTTTTCAACACCGCTTCATGCTCCTCCTATTTTTCAGACCGTTTCATGCTCCTAATATTTTTGACAACTTTTGAAGCTCTTCATATTTTTCACACCTTTTTAGGCTCTTCATGTTTTTGAACAACGCTTCATGCTCCTCCTACTTTTCAGACCGTTTCATGCTCCTCATGTATTTCACACCTTTTGAAGCTCTTCATGTTTTTCAACACAGTTTCATACTCTTTCTTTTTTTCAGCCTGTTTCATGCTCCTCTTATTTTTCAGACCGTTTCATGTTCTTCATATATGTGACACCTTTTGAAGCTGTTCATATTTTTCACACCTTTTCATGATCTTCATGTTTTTCAACACCGTTTCATGCTCCTCATATTTTTGACACCTTTTAAAACACCTCATATTTTTCACACCTTTTCATGCTCTTCCTGATTTTCAACGCCGTCTCATGTTCCTCCTATTTTTTGACCGTTTCATGCTCCTCATATTTTTGACACCTTTTGCAGCTCTTCATGTTTTTCACACCCTTTCATGCTCTTCATGTTTTTCAACACGGTTTCATCCTCCTCCTATATTTCAGACCGTTTCATGCTCCTCATGTTTTTGACACCTTTTGAAGTTCTTCATGTTTTTCAACACCGTTTCATGCTCCTCCTATTTTTCACATCGTTTCAGGCTCCTCATATTTTTCTGACCGATCCATGGTCCTCATATTTTTCACACCTTTTGATGCTCCTCATATTTTTCAAAACCGTTTCATGCTCTTCCTACTTTTCAGAACGTTTCATGCTCCTCGTATTTTTTAGGCCAATTCGTGCTCATCATATTTTTGACACCTTTTGACGCTCATCATGTTTTTCACACCTTTTCATGCTCTTCATGTTTTTCAACACCGTTTAATGGCCTACTATTTTTCAGAACGTTTCGTGGTCCTCCGATTTTTCAGACCGTTTCTTGCTCCTCATATTTTTGACACCTTTAGAAGCTCTTCATATTTTTCACACCTTTTCAGGCTCTTCATGTTTTTCAACACCACTTCATTCTCCTCCTATTTTTCAGAACATTTCATGCTCCTCATATTTTTCACACCTTTTCAGGTTCTTCATGTTTTTGAACACCGTTTCATGCTCCTCCTATTTGTGACAACTTTTGAAGCTCTTGATATTTTTCACACCTTTTCAGGCTCTTCATGTTTTTGAACACCACTTCTTGCTCCTTAATTTTTGGAGATAGTTTCATGCTTCTCATATTTTTGACACCTTTTGAAGCTCTTCATATTTTTCACACCTTTTAAGGCTCTGCATGCTTTTCAATACTGCTTCATGCTACTCCTATTTTTCAGACCGTTTCATGCTCCTCTCAATTTTGACACCTTTTGAAGCTCTTCATATTTTTCACACATTTTGAAACTTTTTATATTTTTTACACTTTTTTAAGCTCTTCATATTTTTCAAAACTTTTCAGCCTCTTCATATTTTTGAACATCTTTTCAGGCTCTTCATTTTTTTCAACACCGCATGATGCTCCTCCTATTTTTCAGACCATTTCATGCTCCTCATAATTTTGACACCTTTTGAAGCTTTTGATATTTTTCACAGATTTTCAGGCTCTTCATGTTGTTCAACACCGCTTCATGCTCCTCCTATTTTTCAGACTGTTTCATGCTCCTCATATTTTTGACACCTTTTGAAGCTCTTCATATTTTTCACACCTTTTAAGGCTCTGCATGCTTTTCAATACTGCTTCATGCTACTCCTATTTTTCAGACCGTTTCATGCTCCTCATATTTTTGACACCGTTTGAAGCTCTTCATATTTTTCACACCTTTTCAGGCTCCTCATGTTTTTCAAAACCGCTTCATTCTCCTCCTATTTTTCAGACCGTTTCATGCTCCTCATATTTTTGACACCTTTTGAAGCTCTTCATATTTTTCACAACTTTTCAGTTTCTTCATGTTTTTCAATACCGCTTCATGCTCTTCCTATTTTTCAGACCGTTTCATGCTCCTCTTATTTTTTTCACTTTCTGAAGCTCTTCAGATTTTTCACACCTTTACAGGCTCTTCATGTTTTCAACACCATTTCATGCTCCTCCTATTTTTCAGACCGTTTCATGCTCCTCTCAATTTTGACACCTTTTGAAGCTCTTCATATTTTTCACACCTTTTCAGGCTCTTCATGTTTCTGAACACCGTTTCATGCTCCTCATATTTTTGACACCGTTTGAAGCTCTTCATATTTTTCACACCTTTTCTGGCTCTTCATGTTTTTTAACAGCGCTTCATGCTCCTCCTATTTTTCAGACCATTTCATGCTCCTCATATTTTTCACAACTTTTGAAGCTCGTCACTTTTTTCACACCTTTTTAGGCTCTTCATGTTATTCAACAACGCTTCAAGCTCCTCCTATTTGTCTGACTGTTTCATGCTCCTCATATTTTTGACACATTTTGAAGCTCTTCATATTTTTTACACCTTTTCAGGATCGTCATGTTTTTGAACACCTTTTCATGCTCCTCATCTTTTTGAAACCTTCAGAAGCTCTTCATATTTTTCACACCTTTTCAGGCTCTTCATGTTTTCAACACCGCTTCATGCTCCTCCTATTTTCAGACCGTTTCATGCTCCTCTCATTTTTGACACCTTTTGAAGCTCTTCATATTTTTCACACATTTTGAAGCTCTTTATATTTTTTACACTTTTTTAAGCTCTTCATATTTTTCAAAACTTTTCAGCCTCTTCATACTTTTGAACATCTTTTCAGGCTCTTCATTTTTTTCAACACCGCTTGATGCTCCTCCTATTTTTCAGACCATTTCATGCTCCTCATAATTTTGACACATTTTGAAGCTTTTGATATTTTTCACACATTTTCAGGCTCTTCATGTTGTTCAACACCGCTTCATGCTCCTCCTATTTTTCAGACTGTTTCATGCTCCTCATATTTTTGACACCTTTTGAAGCTCTTCATATTTTTCACACCTTTTCAGGCTCTTCATGTTTTTGAACACCACTTCTTGCTCCTTAATTTTTGGAGATAGTTTCATGCTTCTCATATTTTTGACACCTTTTGAAGCTCTTCATATTTTTCACACCTTTTAAGGCTCTGCATGCTTTTCAATACTGCTTCATGCTACTCCTATTTTTCAGACCGTTTCATGCTCCTCATATTTTTGACACCGTTTGAAGCTCTTCATATTTTTCACAACTTTTCAGGCTCTTCATTTTTTTCAACATCGTTTCATGCTCCTCCTATTTTCAGACCGTTTCATGCTCCTCATATTTTTGACACCTTTTGGAGATTTTCATATATTTCACACTTTTTCAGGCTCTTCATGTTTTTCAACACCACTTCATGATCCTCCTATTTTTCAGACCGTTTCTTGCTCCTCTAATTTTTGACACCTTTTGAAGCTCTTCGTATTTTTCACACCTTTTGAAACTCTTCATATTTTTCACACCTTTTGAAGCTCTTCATATTTTTCACACCTTTTCAGGCTCTTCATGTTTTTGAACACCGTTTCATGCTCCTCTTATTTGTGACAACTTTTGAAGCTCTTCATATTTTTCACACCTTTTCAGGCTCTTCATGTTTTTGAACACATCTTCTTGCTCCTTAATTTTTGGAGATAGTTTCATGCTTCTCATATTTTTGACACCTTTTGAAGCTCTTCATATTTTTCACACCTTTTAAGGCTCTGCATGCTTTTCAATATTGCTTCATGCTACTCCTATTTTTCAGACCGTTTCATGCTCCTCATATTTTTGACACCGTTTGAAGCTCTTCATATTTTTCACACCTTTTCAGGCTCCTCATGTTTTTCAAAACCGCTTCATTCTCCTCCTATTTTTCAGACCGTTTCATGCTCCTCATATTTTTGACACCTTTTGAAGCTCTTCATATTTTTCACAACTTTTCAGTTTCTTCATGTTTTTCAATACCGCTTCATGCTCTTCCTATTTTTCAGACCGTTTCATGCTCCTCATATTTTTCACACTTTCTGAAGCTCTTCAGATTTTTCACACCTTTACAGGCTCTTCATGTTTTCAACACCATTTCATGCTCCTCCTATTTTTCAGTCCGTTTCATGCTCCTCTCAATTTTGACACCTTTTGAAGCTCTTCATATTTTTCACACCTTTTCAGGCTCTTCATGTTTCTGAACACCGTTTCATGCTCCTCATATTTTTGACGCCTTTTGAAGCTCTTTATATTTTTCACACCCTTTCATGCTCTTCATGTTTTTCAACACCGTTTAATGGCCTACTATTTTTCAGAACGTTTCGTGGTCCTCCGATTTTTCAGACCGTTTCTTGCTCCTCATATTTTTGACATCTTTTGAAGCTCTTCATATTTTTCACACCTTTTCAGGCTCTTCATGTTTTTCAACACCACTTCATTCTCCTCCTATTTTTCAGAACATTTCATGCTCCTCATATTTTTCACACCTTTTGAAGCTCTTCATATTTTTCACACATTTTCAGGCTCTTCATGTTTTACAACAACGCTTCATGCTCCTCCTATATTTCAGACCGTTTCATGCTCCTCATATTTTTCACACCTTTGGAAGCTCTTCATATTTTTCACACATTTTCAGGCTCTTCATATTTTTGAAAACCGCTTCATGCTGCTCCTATTTTTCTGACCGTTTCATGCTCCTCATACTTTGACACCTTTAGAAGCTCTTACTTAATATTTTTCACTGCCTTTCAGGCTCTTCATGTTTGTCAACACCGCTTCATGCCCCTCAATTTTTCAGACCGTTTCATGCTCCTCATATTTTTGACACCTTTTGAAGCTCTTCATACTTTTCACACCTTATCAGGCTCTTCATTGTTTCAATACCATTTCATGCTCCTCCTATTTTTCAGACTGTTTCATGCTCTTCATATTCTGACACCTTTTGAAGCTCTTCATATTTTTGACACCTTTTGAAGTTCTTCATATTTTTCACACCTTATCAGGCTCTTCATATTTTTGAACACTGATTCATGCTCCTCCTATTTTCCAGACCGTTTCATGCTCCTCATATTTTTGACACCTTTTGAAGCTCTTCATATTTTTCACACCTTTTCAGGCTCTTCATGTTTTTGAACACCGTTTCATGCTCCTCCTATTTTTTACACATTTTGAAGCTCTTCATATTTTTCACACATTTTCACGCTTTCCATGTTTTTCAACACCGTTTCCTGCTGCTCCTATTTTTCAGAACGTTTCATGCTACTGATGTTTTTGAGACGATTTGAAGCTCTTCATATTTTTCACACCTTTTCAGGCTCTTCATGTTTTTCAACACCACTTCATGCTCCTCCTATTTTTCAGACCGTTTCATGCTCCTAATATTTTTGACAACTTTTGAAGCTCTTCATATTTTTCACACCTTTTTAGGCTCTTCATGTTTTTGAACAACGCTTCATGCTCCTCCTACTTTTCAGACCGTTTCATGCTCCTCATGTATTTCACACCTTTTGAAGCTCTTCATGTTTTTCAACACAGTTTCATACTCTTTCTTTTTTTCAGCCTGTTTCATGCTCCTCTTATTTTTCAGACCGTTTCATGTTCTTCATATATGTGACACCTTTTGAAGCTGTTCATATTTTTCACACCTTTTCATGATCTTCATGTTTTTCAACACCGTTTCATGCTCCTCATATTTTTGACACCTTTTAAAACACCTCATATTTTTCACACCTTTTCATGCTCTTCCTGATTTTCAACGCCGTCTCATGTTCCTCCTATTTTTTGACCGTTTCATGCTCCTCATATTTTTGACACCTTTTGCAGCTCTTCATGTTTTTCACACCCTTTCATGCTCTTCATGTTTTTCAACACGGTTTCATGCTCCTCCTATATTTCAGACCGTTTCATGCTCCTCATGTTTTTGACACCTTTTGAAGTTCTTCATGTTTTTCAACACCGTTTCATGCTCCTCCTATTTTTCACATCGTTTCAGGCTCCTCATATTTTTCTGACCGATCCATGGTCCTCATATTTTTCACACCTTTTGATGCTCCTCATATTTTTCAAAACCGTTTCATGCTCTTCCTACTTTTCAGAACGTTTCATGCTCCTCGTATTTTTTAGGCCAATTCGTGCTCATCATATTTTTGACACCTTTTGACGCTCATCATGTTTTTCACACCTTTTCATGCTCTTCATGTTTTTCAACACCGTTTAATGGCCTACTATTTTTCAGAACGTTTCGTGGTCCTCCGATTTTTCAGACCGTTTCTTGCTCCTCATATTTTTGACACCTTTAGAAGCTCTTCATATTTTTCACACCTTTTCAGGCTCTTCATGTTTTTCAACACCACTTCATTCTCCTCCTATTTTTCAGAACATTTCATGCTCCTCATATTTTTCACACCTTTTCAGGTTCTTCATGTTTTTGAACACCGTTTCATGCTCCTCCTATTTGTGACAACTTTTGAAGCTCTTGATATTTTTCACACCTTTTCAGGCTCTTCATGTTTTTGAACACCACTTCTTGCTCCTTAATTTTTGGAGATAGTTTCATGCTTCTCATATTTTTGACACCTTTTGAAGCTCTTCATATTTTTCACACCTTTTAAGGCTCTGCATGCTTTTCAATACTGCTTCATGCTACTCCTATTTTTCAGACCGTTTCATGCTCCTCTCAATTTTGACACCTTTTGAAGCTCTTCATATTTTTCACACATTTTGAAACTTTTTATATTTTTTACACTTTTTTAAGCTCTTCATATTTTTCAAAACTTTTCAGCCTCTTCATATTTTTGAACATCTTTTCAGGCTCTTCATTTTTTTCAACACCGCATGATGCTCCTCCTATTTTTCAGACCATTTCATGCTCCTCATAATTTTGACACCTTTTGAAGCTTTTGATATTTTTCACAGATTTTCAGGCTCTTCATGTTGTTCAACACCGCTTCATGCTCCTCCTATTTTTCAGACTGTTTCATGCTCCTCATATTTTTGACACCTTTTGAAGCTCTTCATATTTTTCACACCTTTTAAGGCTCTGCATGCTTTTCAATACTGCTTCATGCTACTCCTATTTTTCAGACCGTTTCATGCTCCTCATATTTTTGACACCGTTTGAAGCTCTTCATATTTTTCACACCTTTTCAGGCTCCTCATGTTTTTCAAAACCGCTTCATTCTCCTCCTATTTTTCAGACCGTTTCATGCTCCTCATATTTTTGACACCTTTTGAAGCTCTTCATATTTTTCACAACTTTTCAGTTTCTTCATGTTTTTCAATACCGCTTCATGCTCTTCCTATTTTTCAGACCGTTTCATGCTCCTCTTATTTTTTTCACTTTCTGAAGCTCTTCAGATTTTTCACACCTTTACAGGCTCTTCATGTTTTCAACACCATTTCATGCTCCTCCTATTTTTCAGACCGTTTCATGCTCCTCTCAATTTTGACACCTTTTGAAGCTCTTCATATTTTTCACACCTTTTCAGGCTCTTCATGTTTCTGAACACCGTTTCATGCTCCTCATATTTTTGACACCGTTTGAAGCTCTTCATATTTTTCACACCTTTTCTGGCTCTTCATGTTTTTTAACAGCGCTTCATGCTCCTCCTATTTTTCAGACCATTTCATGCTCCTCATATTTTTCACAACTTTTGAAGCTCGTCACTTTTTTCACACCTTTTTAGGCTCTTCATGTTATTCAACAACGCTTCAAGCTCCTCCTATTTGTCTGACTGTTTCATGCTCCTCATATTTTTGACACATTTTGAAGCTCTTCATATTTTTTACACCTTTTCAGGATCGTCATGTTTTTGAACACCTTTTCATGCTCCTCATCTTTTTGAAACCTTCAGAAGCTCTTCATATTTTTCACACCTTTTCAGGCTCTTCATGTTTTCAACACCGCTTCATGCTCCTCCTATTTTCAGACCGTTTCATGCTCCTCTCATTTTTGACACCTTTTGAAGCTCTTCATATTTTTCACACATTTTGAAGCTCTTTATATTTTTTACACTTTTTTAAGCTCTTCATATTTTTCAAAACTTTTCAGCCTCTTCATACTTTTGAACATCTTTTCAGGCTCTTCATTTTTTTCAACACCGCTTGATGCTCCTCCTATTTTTCAGACCATTTCATGCTCCTCATAATTTTGACACATTTTGAAGCTTTTGATATTTTTCACACATTTTCAGGCTCTTCATGTTGTTCAACACCGCTTCATGCTCCTCCTATTTTTCAGACTGTTTCATGCTCCTCATATTTTTGACACCTTTTGAAGCTCTTCATATTTTTCACACCTTTTCAGGCTCTTCATGTTTTTGAACACCACTTCTTGCTCCTTAATTTTTGGAGATAGTTTCATGCTTCTCATATTTTTGACACCTTTTGAAGCTCTTCATATTTTTCACACCTTTTAAGGCTCTGCATGCTTTTCAATACTGCTTCATGCTACTCCTATTTTTCAGACCGTTTCATGCTCCTCATATTTTTGACACCGTTTGAAGCTCTTCATATTTTTCACAACTTTTCAGGCTCTTCATTTTTTTCAACATCGTTTCATGCTCCTCCTATTTTCAGACCGTTTCATGCTCCTCATATTTTTGACACCTTTTGGAGATTTTCATATATTTCACACTTTTTCAGGCTCTTCATGTTTTTCAACACCACTTCATGATCCTCCTATTTTTCAGACCGTTTCTTGCTCCTCTAATTTTTGACACCTTTTGAAGCTCTTCGTATTTTTCACACCTTTTGAAACTCTTCATATTTTTCACACCTTTTGAAGCTCTTCATATTTTTCACACCTTTTCAGGCTCTTCATGTTTTTGAACACCGTTTCATGCTCCTCTTATTTGTGACAACTTTTGAAGCTCTTCATATTTTTCACACCTTTTCAGGCTCTTCATGTTTTTGAACACATCTTCTTGCTCCTTAATTTTTGGAGATAGTTTCATGCTTCTCATATTTTTGACACCTTTTGAAGCTCTTCATATTTTTCACACCTTTTAAGGCTCTGCATGCTTTTCAATATTGCTTCATGCTACTCCTATTTTTCAGACCGTTTCATGCTCCTCATATTTTTGACACCGTTTGAAGCTCTTCATATTTTTCACACCTTTTCAGGCTCCTCATGTTTTTCAAAACCGCTTCATTCTCCTCCTATTTTTCAGACCGTTTCATGCTCCTCATATTTTTGACACCTTTTGAAGCTCTTCATATTTTTCACAACTTTTCAGTTTCTTCATGTTTTTCAATACCGCTTCATGCTCTTCCTATTTTTCAGACCGTTTCATGCTCCTCATATTTTTCACACTTTCTGAAGCTCTTCAGATTTTTCACACCTTTACAGGCTCTTCATGTTTTCAACACCATTTCATGCTCCTCCTATTTTTCAGACCGTTTCATGCTCCTCTCAATTTTGACACCTTTTGAAGCTCTTCATATTTTTCACACCTTTTCAGGCTCTTCATGTTTCTGAACACCGTTTCATGCTCCTCATATTTTTGACGCCTTTTGAAGCTCTTTATATTTTTCACACCCTTTCATGCTCTTCATGTTTTTCAACACCGTTTAATGGCCTACTATTTTTCAGAACGTTTCGTGGTCCTCCGATTTTTCAGACCGTTTCTTGCTCCTCATATTTTTGACACCTTTTGAAGCTCTTCATATTTTTCACACCTTTTCAGGCTCTTCATGTTTTTCAACACCACTTCATTCTCCTCCTATTTTTCAGAACATTTCATGCTCCTCATATTTTTCACACCTTTTGAAGCTCTTCATATTTTTCACACATTTTCAGGCTCTTCATGTTTTACAACAACGCTTCATGCTCCTCCTATATTTCAGACCGTTTCATGCTCCTCATATTTTTCACACCTTTGGAAGCTCTTCATATTTTTCACACATTTTCAGGCTCTTCATATTTTTGAAAACCGCTTCATGCTGCTCCTATTTTTCTGACCGTTTCATGCTCCTCATACTTTGACACCTTTAGAAGCTCTTACTTAATATTTTTCACTGCCTTTCAGGCTCTTCATGTTTGTCAACACCGCTTCATGCCCCTCAATTTTTCAGACCGTTTCATGCTCCTCATATTTTTGACACCTTTTGAAGCTCTTCATACTTTTCACACCTTATCAGGCTCTTCATTGTTTCAATACCATTTCATGCTCCTCCTATTTTTCAGACTGTTTCATGCTCTTCATATTCTGACACCTTTTGAAGCTCTTCATATTTTTGACACCTTTTGAAGTTCTTCATATTTTTCACACCTTATCAGGCTCTTCATATTTTTGAACACTGATTCATGCTCCTCCTATTTTCCAGACCGTTTCATGCTCCTCATATTTTTGACACCTTTTGAAGCTCTTCATATTTTTCACACCTTTTCAGGCTCTTCATGTTTTTGAACACCGTTTCATGCTCCTCCTATTTTTTACACATTTTGAAGCTCTTCATATTTTTCACACATTTTCACGCTTTCCATGTTTTTCAACACCGTTTCCTGCTGCTCCTATTTTTCAGAACGTTTCATGCTACTGATGTTTTTGAGACGATTTGAAGCTCTTCATATTTTTCACACCTTTTCAGGCTCTTCATGTTTTTCAACACCACTTCATGCTCCTCCTATTTTTCAGACCGTTTCATGCTCCTAATATTTTTGACAACTTTTGAAGCTCTTCATATTTTTCACACCTTTTTAGGCTCTTCATGTTTTTGAACAACGCTTCATGCTCCTCCTACTTTTCAGACCGTTTCATGCTCCTCATGTATTTCACACCTTTTGAAGCTCTTCATGTTTTTCAACACAGTTTCATACTCTTTCTTTTTTTCAGCCTGTTTCATGCTCCTCTTATTTTTCAGACCGTTTCATGTTCTTCATATATGTGACACCTTTTGAAGCTGTTCATATTTTTCACACCTTTTCATGATCTTCATGTTTTTCAACACCGTTTCATGCTCCTCATATTTTTGACACCTTTTAAAACACCTCATATTTTTCACACCTTTTCATGCTCTTCCTGATTTTCAACGCCGTCTCATGTTCCTCCTATTTTTTGACCGTTTCATGCTCCTCATATTTTTGACACCTTTTGCAGCTCTTCATGTTTTTCACACCCTTTCATGCTCTTCATGTTTTTCAACACGGTTTCATGCTCCTCCTATATTTCAGACCGTTTCATGCTCCTCATGTTTTTGACACCTTTTGAAGTTCTTCATGTTTTTCAACACCGTTTCATGCTCCTCCTATTTTTCACATCGTTTCAGGCTCCTCATATTTTTCTGACCGATCCATGGTCCTCATATTTTTCACACCTTTTGATGCTCCTCATATTTTTCAAAACCGTTTCATGCTCTTCCTACTTTTCAGAACGTTTCATGCTCCTCGTATTTTTTAGGCCAATTCGTGCTCATCATATTTTTGACACCTTTTGACGCTCATCATGTTTTTCACACCTTTTCATGCTCTTCATGTTTTTCAACACCGTTTAATGGCCTACTATTTTTCAGAACGTTTCGTGGTCCTCCGATTTTTCAGACCGTTTCTTGCTCCTCATATTTTTGACACCTTTAGAAGCTCTTCATATTTTTCACACCTTTTCAGGCTCTTCATGTTTTTCAACACCACTTCATTCTCCTCCTATTTTTCAGAACATTTCATGCTCCTCATATTTTTCACACCTTTTCAGGTTCTTCATGTTTTTGAACACCGTTTCATGCTCCTCCTATTTGTGACAACTTTTGAAGCTCTTGATATTTTTCACACCTTTTCAGGCTCTTCATGTTTTTGAACACCACTTCTTGCTCCTTAATTTTTGGAGGTAGTTTCATGCTCCTCCTATTTGTGACACCTTTTGAAGCTCTTCATATTTTTCACACCTTTTCAGGCTCTTCATGTTTTTCAACACCACTTCATTCTCCTCCTATTTTTCAGAACATTTCATGCTCCTCATATTTTTCACACCTTTTGAAGCTCTTCATATTTTTCACACATTTTCAGGCTCTTCATGTTTTACAACAACGCTTCATTCTCCTCCTATATTTCAGACCGTTTCATGCTCCTCATATTTTTCACACCTTTGGAAGCTCTTCATATTTTTCACACATTTTCAGGCTCTTCATATTTTTGAAAACCGCTTCATGCTCCTCCTATTTTTCTGACCGTTTCATGCTCCTCATACTTTGACACCTTTAGAAGCTCTTACTTAATATTTTTCACTGCTTTTCAGGCTCTTCATGTTTTTCAACACCACTTCATGCTCCTCCAATTTTTCAGACCGTTTCATGCTCCTAATATTTTTGACACCTTTTGAAGCTCTTCATATTTTTCACACCTTATCAGGCTCTTTATTTTTTCAACACCATTTCATGCTCCTCCTATTTTTCAGACTGTTTCATGCTCCTCATATTATGACACCTTTTGAAGCTCTTCATATTCTTGACACCTTTTGAAGCTCTTCATATTTTTCACACCTTTTCAGGCTCTTCATGTTTTTGAACACCGTTTCATGCTCCTCCTATTTTTTACACATTTTGAAGCTCTTCATATTTTTCACACATTTACAGGCTCTTCATGTTTTCAACACCGTTTCATACTCCTCCTATTTTTCAGATCGCTTCATTCTCTTCATATTTTTGACACGTTTTGAAGCTCTTCATATTTTTCACAGCTTTTCATGCTCTTCATGTTTTTGAACACCGTTTGATGCTCCTCCTATTCTTCAGACCGTTTCATGCTCCTCATATTTTTCCCACCTTTTCAGGCGCTTCATAATTTTCATACCTTTTCAGGCTCTTCAAGTTTTCAACACGGATACATACTCCTCCTATTTTTCAGGCCGTTTCATGCTCCTCATATTTTTCACACATTTTCAGGCTCTTCATGTTTTTCAACATTGCTTCATGCTCCTGCTATTGTTCAGACTGTTTCCTGCTCCTCATATTTTTGACACCTTTTGAAGCTCTTCATATATTACACAACTTTTCAGGCTCTTCATGTTTTTCAACCCCGCCTCATGCTCCTCCTATTTTTCAGACCGTTTCATGTTCCTCATATTTTTGACACCTTTTGAAGCTCTTCATATATTTCACTCTTTTCAGGCTCTTCATGTTTTTCAACACCGTTTCATGCTCCTACTATTTTTCAGACCGTTTCATGCTCCTCATATTTTTGACACTTTTTGAAGCTCTTCATGTTTTTCACACCTTTTCAGGCTTTTCAAGTTTTTCAACACCGCTTCATGTGCCTCCTATTTTTCAGACCGTTTCAGGCTCCTAATATTGTTAACACCTTTTCAGGCTCTTCATATTCTTCAACACCGCTTCATTCTCCTACTGTTTCTCAGAGCGTTTCAGGTTCCTCATATATTTCACGCCTTTTTAAGCTCATCATATATTTCACACCTTTTCAGGCTCTTCATATTTTTCAAAACCGATTCATTCTCATCCTGTTTCTCAGAGCGTTTCAGGTTCCTCATATATTTCCCGCCTTTTTAAGCTCTTCATATATTTCACACCTTTTCAGGCTCTTCATATTTTTCAACACCGCTTCATGCTCCTCCAATTTTTCAGACCGTTTCATGCTCCTAAAATTTTTGACACCTTTTGAAGCTCTTCATATATTTCACAACTTTTCAGGCTCTTCATATTTTTCAACACCGCTTCATTCTCCTCCTGTTTTTCAGAGCGTTTCAGGTTCCTTATACATTTCACGCCTTTTTAAGCTCTTCATATATTTCACACCTTTTCAGGCTCTTCATGTTTTTCAACACCACTTCATGCTCCTCCTATTTTTCAGACCGTTTCATGCTCCTCAAATATTAGACACCTTTTGAATCTCTTCATATTTTTCACACCTTTTCAGGCAATTCTTGTTTTTGAACACCACTTCATGCTCCTCCTATTTTTCAGATTGTTTCATGCTTCTCATATTTTTGACATATTTTGAAGCTCTTCATATATTTCACACCGTTTCAGGCTCTTCAGGTTTTTCAACACCGCTTCTTGCTCCTCCTATTTGTCAGAACGTTTCATGCTCCTCATAATTTTGAAACCTTTTGATGCTCTTCATATTTTTCACAACTTTTCAGGATCTTCATGTTCTTCAACACCATTTGATGCTCCTCCTATTTTTCAGACCGTTTCATGCTCCTCATCTTTTTGACACCTTTTGTAGCTCTTCATATTTTTCACATCTTTTCAGGCTCTTCATGTTTTTGAATACCGTTTCATGCTCCTCATATTTTTTACACGTTTTGAAGCTCTTCATATATTTCACACCTTTTCAGGCTCTTCATGTTTTTCACCACCGCTTCATGCTGCTCCTATTTATCAGACTGTTTCATTCTCTTCAAATTTTTGACACCTTTTGAAGCTCTTCATAATTTTCACACTTTTTAGTCTCTTCATGTTTTTCAACACCGCTTCATGCTCCTCCTATTTTTCAGACTGTCATGCTCCTCATTTTTTTGACACCTTTTGAAGCTCTTCATATTTTTCACACCTCTTCAGGCTGTTCATGTTTTTCAACACCACTTCATGCTCCTCCTATTTTTCAGACTGTCATGCTTCTCATATTTTTGACACTTTTTGAAGCTCTTCATATTTTTCACACCTTTTCAGGCTCTTCATGTTTTGGCACACCGTTTCATGCTCCTCCTTTTTTTCAGACCGTTTCATGCTCCTCATATTTTGACACCTTTTGAAGCTCTTCATATTTTTCACACCTTTTCAGGCTCTTCATATTTTTCAACACAGCTTCATCATCCTACTATTTTTCAGACCGTTACAGGCTCCTCATATTTTTGACACCTTTTGAAGCTCTTCATGTTTTTCACACTTTTTCAGGGAATTAATGTCTGTCAAGACCGATTCATGGTCCTCCAGTTTTTCAGACTGTTTCATGCTCCTCATATTTTTGACATCTTTTGAAGCTCTTCATATTTTTGACACCATGTCAGGGTATTCATGTCTTTCAAGACCGCTTCATGCTCCTCCAAATTTTCAGACCTTTTCATGCTCCTCATATTTTTGACACCTTTTGAAGCTCTGCATATATTTCACAACCTTTCAGGCTCTTCATGCTTTTCAACAGCGCTTCATGCTCCTCCTAGTTTTCAGAACGTTCCATACTCCTAACTTTTTTGACACCTTTTGAAGCTCTTCATATATTTCACACCTTTTCAGGCTCTTCATGTTTTTCAACACCGCTTCATGCTCCTCCAATTTTTCAGACCGTTTCATGCTCCTCATATTTTTGATACATTTTGAAGCTCTTCATATATTTCATACCTTTTCAGGCTCTTCATATTTTTCAACACCACTTCATGCTCCTAACATTTTTGACACCTTTTGAAGCTCTTCATATATTTCACACCTTTTCAGACTCTTCATGTTTTTCAAACCTTTTCAGGCTCTTCATGTTTTTCAACACTGCTTCTTGCTCCTCCTATTTTTCAAACCGTTTCATGCTCCTAATATTTTTAACACCTTTTCAGGCTCTTCATGTTTTTCAACACCGCTTCATGCTCCTCCTATCTTTCAGACCGTATCATGCTCCTCAAATTTTAACACCTTTTGAAGCTCTTCATATATTTCACACTTTTTCAGTCTCGTCATGTTTTTCAACACCGCTTCATGCTCCACCTATTTTTCAGACCGTTTCATGCTCCTAATATTTTTAACACCTTTTCAGGCTCTTCAAGTTTTTTAACACCGCTTCATGACCCACCTATTTTTCAGATCGTTTCATGCTCCTCATATTTTTGACACCTTTTGAAGCTCTTCATATATTTCATTCTTTTCAGGCTCTTCATATTTTTCACACCTTTTCAGGCTCTTCAAGTATTTCAACACCGCTTCATGTTCCCTCTATTTTTCAGACCGTTTCATGCTCCTCATATTTTTGACAAATTTTGAAACTCTTCATATGTTTCACACCTTTTCAGGCTCTTCATGTTTTTGAACACCTCTTCATGCTCCTCCTATTTTTCAGACCGTTTCATGCTCCTCATATTTTTGACACGTTTTGAAGCTCTTCATATTTTTCACACCTTTTCAGACTCTTCATGTTTTTCAACACCGCTTCAGGCTCCTCCTATTTTTCAGACCGTTTCATGCTCTCATATTTTTGACACTTTTTCAAGCTCTTCATATTTTTCACACCTTTTCAGACTCTTCATGTTTTTCAACACCGCTTCAGGCTCCTCCTATTTTTGAGACCGTTTCTGCTCCTCATATATTTGATACATTTTGAAACTCTTTATATTTTTCACACCTTTTCAGGCTCTTCATGTTTTTGAACACCGCTTCATGCACCTCCTATTTTTCAGACTGTTTCATGCTCCTCATATTTTTGACACATTTTGAAACTCTTTATATTTTTCACACCTTTTCAGACTCTTCATCTTTTTCAACACCGATTCTTGCTCCTCCTATTTTTCAGACCGTTTCATGCTCCTAATATTTTTGACACCTTTTGAAGCTCTTCATATTTTTCACACCTTTTCAAGCTCTTCATATTTTTGAACACCGTTTCATGCTCCTCCTATTTTTCAGGCCGTTTCATGCTCCTCATATTTTTGACACCTTTTGAAGCTCTTCATGTTTTTCACACCTTTTCAGGCTGTTCATGTTTTTCTACACCGCTTCATGCTCCTCCTTTTTTTCAGCCCGTATCATTCTGCTCATATTTTTGACATCTTTTGAAGCTCTTCATATATTTCACTCTTTTCAGGCTCTTCATGTTTTTCAACACCGTTTCATGCTCCTCCTATTTTTCAGACCGTTTCATGCTCCTCATATTTTTGACACTTCTTGAAGCTCTTCATGTTTTTCACACCTTTTCAGGCTTTTCAAGTTTTTCAACACCGCTTCATGCTCCACCTATTTTTCAGACCGTATCATGCTCCTCATAATTTCCCCACCTTTTCAGACTCTTCATATTTTTGAACACCGCTTCATGCTCCTCCTATTTTTCAGGCCGTTTCATGCTCCTCATATTTTTGACACTTCTTGAAGCTCTTCATGTTTTTCACACCTTTTCAGGCTTTTCAAGTTTTTCAACACCGCTTCATGCGCCTCCTATTTTTCAGACTGTTTCAGGCTCCTAATATTGTTAAAACATTTTCAGGCTCTTCATATTTTTCAACACCGCTTCCTTCTCCTCCTGTTTCTCAGAGCGTTTCAGGTTCCTCATATATTTCACGCCTTTTTAAGCTCGTCATATTTTTGAACACCGCTTCATGCTCCTCCAATTTTTCAGACCGTTTCATGCTCCTAAAATTTTTGACACCTTTTGAAGCTCTTCATATATTTTACAACTTTTCAGGCTCTTCATATTTTTCAACACCGATTCATTCTCCTCCTGTTTTTCAGAGCGTTTCAGGTTCCTCATATATTTCACGCCTTTTTAAGCTCTTCATATATTTCACACCTTTTCAGGCTCTTCATGTTTTTCAACACCGCTTCATGCTCCTCCTATTTTTCAGACAGTTTCATGCTCTCATATTTTTGACACTTTTTCAAGCCCTTAATATTTTTCACACCTTTTCAGACTCTTCATGTTTTTCAACACCGCTTCATGCTCCTCCTATTTTTGAGACCGTTTCTGCTCCTCAAATATTTGATACATTTTGAAGCTCTTAATATATTTAACACCTTTTCAGGCTCTTCATGTTTTTGAACACCGCTTCATGCACCTCCTATTTTTCAGACTGTTTCATGCTCCTCATATTTTTGACACATTATGAAACTCTTTATATTTTTCACACCTTTTCAGACTCTTCATGTTTTTCAACACCGCTTCTTGCTCCTCCTATTTTTCAGACTGTTTCATGCTCCTCATATTTTGACACCTTTTGCAGCTCTTCATATATTTCACTCTTTTCAGGCTCTTCATGTTTTTCAACACCGCTTCATGTTCCTTCTATTTTTCAGACCGTTTCATGCTCCTCATATTTTTGACACCTTTTGAAGCTCTTCATATATTTCACACATTTTCAGGCTCTTCATGTTTGCAACACTGCTTCATGCTCCTCCTATTTTTTCAGACCGTTTCATGCTCCTCATATTTTTGCACCTTTTGAAGCTCTTCATATTTTTTACACCTTTTCAAGGATCTTCATATTTTTCAAAACCGCTTCATGCTGCTCCTATTTTCAGACCGTTTCATTCTCTTCAAATTTTTGACACCTTTTGAAGCTCTTCAAAATTTTCACACCTTTTCATGCTCTTCATGTTTTTCAACACCGCTTCATCATCCTACTATTTTTCAGACCGTTTCAGGCTCCTCATATTTTTGACACCTTTTGAAGCTCTTCATATTTTTCACACCTTTTCAGGCACTTCATATTTTTCAACACAGTTTCATCATCCTACTCTTTTTCAGAACGTTTCAGGCTCCTCATATTTTTGACACCTTTTGAAGCTCTTCATATTTTTCACACATTTTCTGGCTCTTCATGTTTTTGAACACCGTTTCATGCTCCCCATATTTTTGACACCATTTGAAGGTCTTCTTATTTTTCACACCATTTCAGGCTATTCATATTTTTCAACACCGTTTCATGCTCCTCCTATTTTTCAGACCGTTTCATGCTCCTAATATTTTGACAACTTTTGAAGCTCTTCATATTTTTCACACCTTTTCAGGCTCTTCATGTTTTTGAACACCGTTTCATGCTCCTCCTATTTTTTACACATTTTGAAGCTCTTCATATTTTTCACACATTTTCACGCTTTCCATGTTTTTCAACACCGTTTCATGCTGCTCCTCTTTTTCAGAACGTTTCATGCTACTGATATTTTTGAGACGATTTGAAGCTCCTCAATTTTTCACACCTTTTCAGGCTCTTCATGTTTTTCAACACCGCTTCATGCTCCTCCTATTTTTCAGACCGTTTCATGCTCCTAATATTTTTGACAACTTTTGAAGCTCTTCATATTTTTCACACCTTTTCAGGCTCTTCATGTTTTTCAACACCACTTCATGCTGCTCCTATTTTTCAGACCGTTTCATGCTCCTAATATTTTTGACACCTTTTGAAGCTCTTCATATTTTTCACACCTTTTTAGGCTCTTCATGTTTTTGAACAACGCTTCATGCTCCTCCTACTTTTCAGACCGTTTCATGCTCCTCACGTATTTCACACCTTTTGAAGCTCTTCATGTTTTTCAACACAGTTTCATACTCTTACTTTTTTTCAGACTGTTTCATGCTCCTCTTATTTTTCAGACCGTTTCATGTTCTTCATATATGTGACACCTTTTGAAGCTCTTCATATTTTTCACACCTTTTCATGATCTTCATTTTTTTCAACACCTTTTCATGCTCCTCATATTTTTGACACCTTTTAAAACACCTCATATTTTTCACACCTTTTCATGCTCTTCCTGATTTTCAACGCCATCTCATGTTCCTCCTATTTTTGACCATTTCATGCTCCTCATATTTTTGACACCTTTTGCAGCTCTTCATGTTTTTCACACCCTTTCATGCTCTTCATGTTTTTCAACACGGTTTCATGCTCCTCCTATATTTCAGACCGTTTCATGCTCCTCATGTTTTTGACACCTTTTGAAGTTCTTCATGTTTTTCAACACCATTTCATGCTCCTCCTATTTTTCACATCGTTTCAGGCTTCTCATATTTTTCAGACCGATCCATGGTCCTCATATTTTTCACACCTTTTGACGCTCCTCATATTTTTCAAAACCGTTTCATGCTCTTCCTACTTTTCAGAACGTTTCATGCTCCTCGTATTTTTTAGGCCATTTCGTGCTCATCATATTTTTGACACCTTTTGACGCTCATCATGTTTTTCACACCTTTTCATGCTCTTCATGTTTTTCAACACCGTTTAATGGCCTATTATTTTTCAGAACGTTTCGTGGTCCTCCGATTTTTCAGAACGTTGTTTGCTCCTCATATTTTTGACACATTTTTAAGGTCTTCATATTTTTCACACCTTTTCAGGCTCTTCATGTTTTTCAACACCACTTCATGCTCCTCCTATATTTCAGACCGTTTCATGCTCCTCATATTTTTCACACCTTTGGAAGCTCTTCATATTTTTCACACATTTTCAGGCTCTTCATATTTTTGAAAACCGCTTCATGCTCCTCCTATTTTTCTGACCGTTTCATGCTCCTCATACTTTGACACCTTTAGAAACTCTTACTTAATATTTTTCACTGCTTTTCAGGCTCTTCATGTTTTTCAACACCACTTCATGCTCCTCCAATTTTTCAGACCGTTTCCTGCTCCTCATATTTTTGACACCTTTTGAAGCTCTTCATATTTTTCACACCTTATCAGGCTCTTCATTATTTCAACACCATTTCATGCTCTTCCTATTTTTCAGACTGTTTCATGCTCCTCATATTATGACACCTTTTGAAGCTCTTCATATTTTTGACACCTTTTGAAGCTCTTCATATTTTTCACACCTTTTCAGGCTCTTCATGTTTTTGAACACCGTTTCATGCTCCTCCTATTTTTTACACATTTTGAAGCTCTTCATATTTTTCACACATTTTCACGCTTTCCATGTTTTTCAACACCGTTTCATGCTGCTCCTATTTTTCAGAACGTTTCATGCTACTGATATTTTTGAGACGATTTGAAGCTCTTCATATTTTTCACACCTTTTCAGGCTCTTCATGTTTTTCAACACCGCTTCATGCTCCTCCTATTTTTCAGACCGTTTCATGCTCCTAATATTTTTGACAACTTTTGAAGCTCTTCATATTTTCCACACCTTTTTAGGCTCTTCCTGTTTTTGAACAACGCTTCATGCTCCTCCTACTTTTCAGACCATTTCATGCTCCTCATGTATTTCACACGTTTTGAAGCTCTTCATGTTTTTCAACACAGTTTCATACTCTTACTTTTTTTCAGACTGTTTCATGCACCTCTTATTTTTCAGACCGTTTCATGTTCTTCATATATGTGACACCTTTTGAAGCTCTTCATATTTTTCACACCTTTTCATGATCTTCATTTTTTTCAACACCGTTTCATGCTCCTCATATTTTTGACACCTTTTAAAACACCTCATATTTTTCACACCTTTTCATGCTCTTCCTGATTTTCAACGCCGTCTCATGTTCCGCCTATTTTTTGACCGTATCCTGCTCCTCATATTTTTGACACCTTTTGCAGCTCTTCATGTTTTTCACACCCTTTCATGCTCTTCATGTTTTTCAACACCGTTTAATGGCCTACTATTTTTCAGAACGTTTCGTGGTCCTCCGATTTTTCAGACCGTTTCTTGCTCCTCATATTTTTGACACCTTTTGAAGCTCTTCATATTTTTCACACCTTTTCAGGCTCTTCATGTTTTTCAACACCACTTCATTCTCCTCCTATTTTTCAGAACATTTCATGCTCCTCATATTTTTCACACCTTTTGAAGCTCTTCATATTTTTCACACATTTTCAGGCTCTTCATGTTTTACAACTACGCTTCATGCTCCTCCTATATTTCAGATCGTTTCATGCTCCTCATATTTTTCACACCTTTGGAAGCTCTTCATATTTTTCACACATTTTCAGGCTCTTCATATTTTTGAAAACCGCTTCATGCTCCTCCTATTTTTCTGACCGTTTCATGCTCCTCATACTTTGACACCTTTAGAAGCTCTTACTTAATATTTTTCACTGCCTTTCAGGCTCTTCATGTTTGTCAACACCGCTTCATGCTCCTCCAATTTTTCAGACCGTTTCATGCTCCTCATATTTTTGACACCTTTTGAAGCTCTTCATACTTTTCACACCTTATCAGGCTCTTCATTGTTTCAATACAATTTCATGCTCCTCCTATTTTTCAGACTGTTTCATGCTCTTCATATTATGACACCTTTTGAAGCTCTTCATATTTTTGACACCTTTTGAAGTTCTTCATATTTTTCACACCTTTTCAGGCTCTTCATATTTTTGAACACTGCTGCATGCTCCTCCTATTTTCCAGACCGTTTCATGCTCCTCATATTTTTTACACATTTTGAAGCTCTTCATATTTTTCACACCTTTTCAGGCTCTTCATGTTTTTGAACACCGTTTCATGCTCCTCCTATTTTTTACACATTTTTGAAGCTCTTCTTATTTTTCACACATTTTCACGCTTTCCATGTTTTTCAACACCGTTTCCTGCTGCTCCTATTTTTCAGAACCTTTCATGCTACTGATATTTTTGAGACGATTTGAAGCTCTTCATATTTTTCACACCTTTTTAGGCTCTTCATGTTTTTGAACAACGCTTCATGCTCCTCCTACTTTTCAGACCGTTTCATGCTCCTCATGTATTTCACACCATTTGAAGCTCTTCATGTTTTTCAACACAGTTTCATACTCTTACTTTTTTTCAGACTGTTTCATGCTCCTCTTATTTTTCAGACCGTTTCATGTTCTGCATATATGTGACACCTTTTGAAGCTCTTCATATTTTTCACACCTTTTCATGATCTTCATTTTTTTCAACACCGTTTCATGCTCCTCATATTTTTGACACCTTTTAAAACACCTCATATTTTTCACATCTTTTCATGCTCTTCCTGATTTTCAATGCCGTCTCATGTTCCTCCTATTTTTTGACCGTTTCATGCTCCTCATATTTTTGACACCTTTTGCAGCTCTTCATGTTTTTCACACCCTTTCATGCTCTTCATGTTTTTCAACACGGTTTCATGCTCCTCCTATATTTCAGACCGTTTCATGCTCCTCATGTTTTTGACACCTTTTGAAGTTCTTCATGTTTTTCAACACCGTTTCATGCTCCTCCTATTTTTCACATCGTTTCAGGCTCCTCATATTTTTCTGACCGATCCATGGTCCTCATATTTTTCACACCTTTTGACGCTCCTCATATTTTTCAAAACCGTTTCATGCTCTTCCTACTTTTCAGAACGTTTCATGCTCCTCGTATTTTTTAGGCCATTTCGTGCTCATCATATTTTTGACACCTTTTGACGCTCATCATGTTTTTCACACCTTTTCATGCTCTTCATGTTTTTCAACACGGTTTCATGCGCCTCCTATTTTTCAGACCGTTTCATGCTCCTCTCAATTTTGACACCTTTTGAAGCTCTTCATATTTTTCACACCTTTTCAGGCTCTTCATGTTTCTGAACACCGTTTCATGCTCCTCATATTTTTGACGCCTTTTGAAGCTCTTTATATTTTTCACACCTTTTCTGGCTCTTCATGTTTTTTAACAGCGCTTCATGCTCCTCCTTTTTTTCAGACCATTTCATGCTCCTCATATTTTTCACACCTTTGAAGATCTTCACATTTCTCAAACCTTTTTAGGCTCTTCATGTTTTTCAACAATGCTTCAAGCTCCTCCTATTTGTCTGACTGTTTCATGCTCCTCATATTTTTGACACATTTTGATGCTCTTCATATTTTTCACACCTTTTCAGGCTCGTCATGTTTTTGAACACCTTTTCATGCTCCTCATCTTTTTGAAACCTTCAGAAGCTCTTCATATTTTTCACACCTTTTCAGGCTCTTCATGTTTTCAACACCGCTTCATGCTCCTCCTATTTTCAGACCGTTTCATGCTCCTCTCATTTTTGACACCTTTTGAAGCTCTTCATATTTTTCACACATTTTGAAATTCTTTATATTTTTTACACTTTTTTAAGCTCTTCATATTTTTCAAAACTTTTCAGCCTCTTCATATTTTTGAACATCTTTTCAGGCTCTTCATTTTTTTCAACACCGCTTGATGCACCTCCTATTTTTCAGACCATTTCATGCTCCTCATAATTTTGACACCTTTTGAAGCTTTTGATATTTTTCACACATTTTCAGGCTCTTCATGTTGTTCAACACCGCTTCATGCTCCTCCTATTTTTCAGACTGTTTCATGCTCCTCATATTTTTGACACCTTTTGAAGCTCTTCATATTTTTCACACCTTTTCAGGCTCTTCATATTTTTGAACACCACTTCTTGCTCCTTAATTTTTGGAGATAGTTTCATGCTTCTCATATTTTTGACACCTTTTGAAGCTCTTCATATTTTTCACACCTTTTAAGGCTCTGCATGCTTTTCAATACTGCTTCATGCTACTCCTATTTTTCAGACCGTTTCATGCTCCTCATATTTTTGACACCGTTTGAAGCTCTTCATATTTTTCACACCTTTTCAGGCTCTTCATGTTTTCAACACCGCTTCATGCACCTCCTATTTTCAGACCGTTTCATGCTCCTCTCATTTTTGACACCTTTTGAAGCTCTTCATATTTTTCACACATTTTGAAACTCTTTATATTTTTTACACTTTTTTAAGCTCTTCATATTTTTCAAAACTTTTCAGCCTCTTCATATTTTTGAACATCTTTTCAGGCTCTTCATTTTTTTCAACACCGCTTGATGCTCCTCCTATTTTTCAGACCATTTCATGCTCCTCATAATTTTGACACCTTTTGAAGCTTTTGATATTTTTCACACATTTTCAGGCTCTTCATGTTGTTCAACACCGCTTCATGCTCCTCCTATTTTTCAGACCGTTTCATGCTCCTCATATTTTTCAGACTTTCTGAAGCTCTTCAGATTTTTCACACCTTTTCAGGCTCTTCATGTTTTTGAACACCTTTTGATACTCCTCATAATTTTCAGGCCGTTTCATGCTCCTCATATTTTTGACACCTTTTGAAGCTCTTCACGTTTTTCAACACCGTTTCATGCTCCTCTTAATTTTCAGACCATTTGATCCTCCTCTTATTTTTCAGACCGTTTCATGCTCCTCATATTTTTTACACCTTTTGAAGCTCTTCATATTTTTCACACCTTTTCGGGCTCTTCATGTTTTTGAATACCACTTCTTGCTCCTTAATTTTTGGAGATAGTTTCATGCTTCTCATATTTTTGACACCTTTTGAAGCTCTTCATATTTTTCACACCTTTTAAGGCTCTGCATGCTTTTCAATACTGCTTCATGCTACTCCTATTTTTCAGACCGTTTCATGCTCCTCATATTTTTGACACCGTTTGAAGCTCTTCATATTTTTCACACCTTTTCAGGCTCCTCATGTTTTTCAAAACCGCTTCATTCTCCTCCTATTTTTCAGACCGTTTCATGCTCCTCATATTTTTGACACCTTTTGAAGCTCTTCATATTTTTCACAACTTTTCAGTTTCTTCATGTTTTTCAATACCGCTTCATGCTCTTCCTATTTTTCAGACCGTTTCATGCTCCTCTTATTTTTCACACTTTCTGAAGCTCTTCAGATTTTTCACACCTTTACAGGCTCTTCATGTTTTCAACACCATTTCATGCTCCTCCTATTTTTCAGACCGTTTCATGCTCCTCTCAATTTTGACACCTTTTGAAGCTCTTCATATTTTTCACACCTTTTCAGGCTCTTCATGTTTTTTAACAGCGCTTCATGCTCCTCCTATTTTTCACACATTTTGAAGCTCTTCACATTTTTCACACCTTTTTAGGCTCTTCATGTTTTTCAACAACGCTTCAAGCTCCTCCTATTTGTCTGACTGTTTCATGCTCCTCATATTTTTGACACCTTTTGAAGCTCTTCACATTTTTCACACCTTTTTAGGCTCTTCATGTATTTCAACAATGCTTCAAGCTCCTCCTATTTGTCTGACTGTTTCATGCTCCTCATATTTTTGACACATTTTGAAGCTCTTCATATTTTTCACACATTTTCAGGCTCGTCATGTTTTTGAACACCTTTTCATGCTCCTCATCTTTTTGAAACCTTCAGAAGCTCTTCATATTTTTCACACCTTTTCAGGCTCTTCATGTTTTCAACACCGCTTCATGCTCCTCCTATTTTCAGACCGTTTCATGCTCCTCTCATTTTTGACACTTTTTGAAGCTCTTCATATTTTTCACACATTTTGAAGCTCTTTATTTTTTTACACTTTTTTAAGCTCTTCATATTTTTCAAAAGTTTTCAGCCTCTTCATATTTTTGAACATCTTTTCAGGCTCTTCATTTTTTTCAACACCGCTTGATGCTCCTCCTATTTTTCAGACCATTTCATGCTCTTCATAATTTTGCCACCTTTTGAAGCTTTTGATATTTTTCACACATTTTCAGGCTCTTCATGTTGTTCAACACCGCTTCATGCTCCTCCTATTTTTCAGACTGTTTCATGCTCCTCATATTTTTGACACCTTTTGAAGCTCTTCATATTTTTCACACCTTTTAAGGCTCTTCATGTTTTTGAACTCCACTTCATTCTCCTCCTATTTTTCAGAACATTTCATGCTCCTCATTTTTTCACACCTTTTGAAGCTCTTCATATTTTTCACACATTTTCAGGCTCTTCATGTTTTACAACAACGCTTCATTCTCCTCCTATATTTCAGACCGTTTCATGCTCCTCATATTTTTCACACCTTTGGAAGCTCTTCATATTTTTCACACATTTTCAGGCTCTTCATATTTTTGAAAACTGCTTCATGCTCCTCCTATTTTTCTGACCGTTTCATGCTCCTCATACTTTGACACCTTTAGAAGCTCTTACTTAATATTTTTCACTGCTTTTCAGGCTCTTCATGTTTTTCAACACCACTTCATGCTCCTCCAATTTTTCAGACCGTTTCATGCTCCTCATATTTTTGACACCTTTTGAAGCTCTTCATACTTTTCACACCTTATCAGGCTCTTCATTGTTTCAACACCATTTCATGCTCCTCCTATTTTTCAGACTGTTTCATGCTCCTCATATTATGACACCTTTGAAGCTCTTCATATTTTTGACACCTTTTGAAGTACTTCATATTTTTCACACCTTTTCAGGCTCTTCATGTTTTTGAACACCGTTTCATGCTCCTCCTATTTTTTACACATTTTGAAGCTCTTCATATTTTTCACACATTTTCACGCTTTCCATGTTTTTCAACACCGTTTCATGCTGCTCCTATTTTTCAGAACGTTTCATGCTACTGATATTTTTGACAACTTTCGAAGCTCTTCATATTTTTCACACCTTTTCATGATCTTCATTTTTTTCAACACCGTTTCATGCTCCTCATATTTTTGACACCTTTTAAAACACCTCATATTTTTCACACCTTTTCATGCTCTTCCTGATTTTCAACGCCGTCTCATGTTCCGCCTATTTTTTGACCGTTTCATGCTCCTCATATTTTTGACACCTTTTGCAGCTCTTCATGTTTTTCACACCCTTTCATGCTCTTCATGTTTTTCAACACCGTTTAATGGCCTACTATTTTTCAGAACGTTTCGTGGTCCTCCGATTTTTCAGACCGTTTCTTGCTCCTCATATTTTTGACACCTTTTGAAGCTCTTCATATTTTTCACACCTTTTCAGGCTCTTCATGTTTTTCAACACCACTTCATTCTCCTCCTATTTTTCAGAACATTTCATGCTCCTCATATTTTTCACACCTTTTGAAGCTCTTCATATTTTTCACACATTTTCAGGCTCTTCATGTTTTACAACAACGCTTCATACTCCTCCTATATTTCAGACCGTTTCATGCTCCTCATATTTTTCACACCTTTGGAAGCTCTTCATATTTTTCACACATTTTCAGGCTCTTCATATTTTTGAAAACCGCTTCATGCTCCTCCTATTTTTCTGACCGTTTCATGCTCCTCATACTTTGACACCTTTAGAAGCTCTTACTTAATATTTTTCACTGCCTTTCAGGCTCTTCATGTTTGTCAACACCGCTTCATGCCCCTCAATTTTTCAGACCGTTTCATGCTCCTCATATTTTTGACACCTTTTGAAGCTCTTCATACTTTTCACACCTTATCAGGCTCTTCATTGTTTCAATACCATTTCATGCTCCTCCTATTTTTCAGACTGTTTCATGCTCTTCATATTCTGACACCTTTTGAAGCTCTTCATATTTTTGACACCTTTTGAAGTTCTTCATATTTTTCACACCTTTTCAGGCTCTTCATATTTTTGAACACTGCTTCATGCTCCTCCTATTTTCCAGACCGTTTCATGCTCCTCATATTTTTGACACCTTTTGAAGCTCTTCATATTTTTCACACCTTTTCAGGCTCTTCATGTTTTTGAACACCGTTTCATGCTCCTCCTATTTTTTACACATTTTGAAGCTCTTCATATTTTTCACACATTTTCACGCTTTCCATGTTTTTCAACACCGTTTCCTGCTGCTCCTATTTTTCAGAACGTTTCATGCTACTGATGTTTTTGAGACGATTTGAAGCTCTTCATATTTTTCACACCTTTTCAGGCTCTTCATGTTTTTCAACACCGCTTCATGCTCCTCCTATTTTTCAGACCGTTTCATGCTCCTAATATTTTTGACAACTTTTGAAGCTCTTCATATTTTTCACACCTTTTTAGGCTCTTCATGTTTTTGAACAACGCTTCATGCTCCTCCTACTTTTCAGACCATTTCATGCTCCTCATGTATTTCACACCTTTTGAAGCTCTTCATGTTTTTCAACACAGTTTCATACTCTTTCTTTTTTTCAGCCTGTTTCATGCTCCTCTTATTTTTCAGACCGTTTCATGTTCTTCATATATGTGACACCTTTTGAAGCTGTTCATATTTTTCACACCTTTTCATGATCTTCATTTTTTTTCAACACCGTTTCATGCTCCTCATATTTTTGACACCTTTTAAAACACCTCATATTTTTCACACCTTTTCATGCTCTTCCTGATTTTCAACGCCGTCTCATGTTCCTCCTATTTTTTGACCGTTTCATGCTCCTCATATTTTTGACACCTTTTGCAGCTCTTCATGTTTTTCACACCCTTTCATGCTCTTCATGTTTTTCAACACGGTTTCATGCTCCTCCTATATTTCAGACCGTTTCATGCTCCTCATGTTTTTGACACCTTTTGAAGTTCTTCATGTTTTTCAACACCGTTTCATGCTCCTCCTATTTTTCACATCGTTTCAGGCTCCTCATATTTTTCTGACCGATCCATGGTCCTCATATTTTTCACACCTTTTGATGCTCCTCATATTTTTCAAAACGGTTTCATGCTCTTCCTACTTTTCAGAACGTTTCATGCTCCTCGTATTTTTTAGGCCATTTCGTGCTCATCATATTTTTGACACCTTTTGACGCTCATCATGTTTTTCACACCTTTTCATGCTCTTCATGTTTTTCAACACCGTTTAATGGCCTACTATTTTTCAGAACGTTTCGTGGTCCTCCGATTTTTCAGACCGTTTCTTGCTCCTCATATTTTTGACACCTTTTGAAGCTCTTCATATTTTTCACACCTTTTCAGGCTCTTCATGTTTTTCAACACCACTTCATTCTCCTCCTATTTTTCAGAACATTTCATGCTCCTCATATTTTTCACACCTTTTCAGGCTCTTCATGTTTTTGAACACCGTTTCATGCTCCTCCTATTTGTGACAACTTTTGAAGCTCTTGATATTTTTCACACCTTTTCAGGCTCTTCATGTTTTTGAACACCACTTCTTGCTCCTTAATTGGAGATAGTTTCATGCTTCTCATATTTTTGACACCTTTTGAAGCTCTTCATATTTTTCACACCTTTTAAGGCTCTGCATGCTTTTCAATACTGCTTCATGCTACTCCTATTTTTCAGACCGTTTCATGCTCCTCATATTTTTCACACCGTTTGAAGCTCTTCATATTTTTCACACCTTTTCAGGCTCCTCATGTTTTTCAAAACCGCTTCATTCTCCTCCTATTTTTCAGACCGTTACATACTGCTCATATTTTTGACACATTTTGAAGCTTTTCATATTTTCACACCTTTTCAGGCTCGTCATGTTTTTGAACACCTTTTCATGCTCCTCATCTTTTTGAAACCTTCAGAAGCTCTTCATATTTTTCACACCTTTTCAGGCTCTTCATGTTTTCAACACCGCTTCATGCTCCTCCTCTTTTCAGACCGTTTCATGCTCCTCTCAATTTTGACACCTTTTGAAGCTCTTCATATTTTTCACACATTTTGAAACTTTTTATATTTTTTACACTTTTTTAAGCTCTTCATATTTTTCAAAACTTTTCAGCCTCTTCATATTTTTGAACATCTTTTCAGGCTCTTCATTTTTTTCAACACCGCATGATGCTCCTCCTATTTTTCAGACCATTTCATGCTCCTCATAATTTTGACACCTTTTGAAGCTTTTGATATTTTTCACACATTTTCAGGCTCTTCATGTTGTTCAACACCGCTTCATGCTCCTCCTATTTTTCAGACTGTTTCATGCTCCTCATATTTTTGACACCTTTTGAAGCTCTTCATATTTTTCACACCTTTTAAGGCTCTGCATGCTTTTCAATACTGCTTCATGCTACTCCTATTTTTCAGACCGTTTCATGCTCCTCATATTTTTGACACCGTTTGAAGCTCTTCATATTTTTCACACCTTTTCAGGCTCCTCATGTTTTTCAAAACCGCTTCATTCTCCTCCTATTTTTCAGACCGTTTCATGCTCCTCATATTTTTGACACCTTTTGAAGCTCTTCATATTTTTCACAACTTTTCAGTTTCTTCATGTTTTTCATACCGCTTCATGCTCTTCCTATTTTTCAGACCGTTTCATGCTCCTCTTATTTTTCACACTTTCTGAAGCTCTTCAGATTTTTCACACCTTTACAGGCTCTTCATGTTTTCAACACCATTTCATGCTCCTCCTATTTTTCAGACCGTTTCATGCTCCTCTCAATTTTGACACCTTTTGAAGCTCTTCATATTTTTCACACCTTTTCAGGCTCTTCATGTTTCTGAACACCGTTTCATGCTCCTCATATTTTTGACACCGTTTGAAGCTCTTCATATTTTTCACACCTTTTCTGGCTCTTCATGTTTTTTAACAGCGCTTCATGCTCCTCCTATTTTTCAGACCATTTCATGCTCCTCATATTTTTCACACCTTTTGAAGCTCGTCACATTTTTCACACCTTTTTAGGCTCTTCATGTTATTCAACAACGCTTCAAGCTCCTCCTATTTGTCTGACTGTTTCATGCTCCTCATATTTTTGACACATTTTGAAGCTCTTCATATTTTTTACACCTTTTCAGGCTCGTCATGTTTTTGAACACCTTTTCATGCTCCTCATCTTTTTGAAACCTTCAGAAGCTCTTCATATTTTTCACACCTTTTCAGGCTCTTCATGTTTTCAACACCGCTTCATGCTCCTCCTATTTTCAGACCGTTTCATGCTCCTCTCATTTTTGACACCTTTTGAAGCTCTTCATATTTTTCACACATTTTGAAATTCTTTATATTTTTTACACTTTTTTAAGCTCTTCATATTTTTCAAAACTTTTCAGCCTCTTCATATTTTTGAACATCTTTTCAGGCTCTTCATTTTTTTCAACACCGCTTGATGCTCCTCCTATTTTTCAGACCATTTCATGCTCCTCATAATTTTGACACCTTTTGAAGCTTTTGATATTTTTCACGCATTTTCAGGCTCTTCATGTTGTTCAACACCGCTTCATGCTCCTCCTATTTTTCAGACTGTTTCATGCTCCTCATATTTTTGACACCTTTTGAAGCTCTTCATATTTTTCACACCTTTTCAGGCTCTTCATGTTTTTGAACACCACTTCTTGCTCCTTAATTTTTGGAGATCGTTTCATGCTTCTCATATTTTTGACACCTTTTGAAACTCTTCATATTTTTCACACCTTTTAAGGCTCTGCATGCTTTTCAATACTGCTTCATGCTACTCCTATTTTTCAGACTGTTTCATGCTCCTCCTATTTTTGACACCATTTGAAGCTCTTCATATTTTTCACAACTTTTCAGGCTCCTCATGTTTTTCAAAACCGCTTCATGCTCCTCCTATTTTTCAGACCGTTTCATGCTCCTCATATTTTTCACACATTTTATGGCTCTTCGTATTTTTCACAGCTTTTCAGGCTCTTCGTGTTTTTCAACACTGCTTCATGCTCCTCCTATTTTTCAGACCGTTTCATGCTCCTCATATTTTTCACACATTTTATGGCTCTTCGTATTTTTCACAGCTTTTCAGGCTCTTCGTGTTTTTCAACACTGCTTCATGCTCCTCCTATTTTTCAGACCGTTTCATGCTACTCATAATTTTCCCACCTTTTGAAGCTCTTCATATTTTTCACACATTTTCAGGCTCTTCGAGTTTTTCAACACCGCTTCATTCTCCTCCTATTTTTCAGACTGTTTCATGCTCCTCATATTTTTGACACCGTTTGAAGCTCTTCATATTTTTCACACGTTTTCAGGCTCTTCATGTTTTTCAACACCGTTTCTTGCTCCTCCTATTTTTCAGGCAGTTTCATGCTCCTCATATTTTTCAGACTTTCTGAAGCTCTTCAGATTTTTCACACCTTTTCAGGCTCTTCATGTTTTTGAACACCGTTTGATACTCCTCATAATTTTCAGGCCGTTTCATGCTCCTCATATTTTTGACACCTTTTGAAGCTCTTCATATTTTTCACACATTTTCAGGCTCTTCATGTTTTTGAACACCACTTCTTGCTCCTTAATTTTTGGAGATAGATTCATACTTCTCATATTTTTTACACCTTTTGAAGCTCTTCATATTTTTCACACCTTTTAAGGCTCTGCATGCTTTTCAATACTGCTTCATGCTACTCCTATTTTTCAGACCGTTTCATGCTCCTCATATTTTTGACACCGTTTGAAGCTCTTCATATTTTTCACACCTTTTCAGGCTCCTCATGTTTTTCAAAACCGCTTCATTCTCCTCCTATTTTTCAGACCGTTTCATGCTCCTCATATTTTTGACACATTTTGAAGCTCTTCATATTTTTCACACCTTTTCAGGCTCGTCATGTTTTTGAACACCTTTTCATGCTCCTCATCTTTTTGAAACCTTCAGAAGCTCTTCATATTTTTCACACCTTTTCAGGCTCTTCATGTTTTCAACACCGCTTCATGCTCCTCCTATTTTCAGACCGTTTCATGCTCCTCTCATTTTTGACACCTTTTGAAGCTCTTCATATTTTTCACACATTTTGAAGCTCTTTATATTTTTTACACTTTTTTAAGCTCTTCATATTTTTCAAAACTTTTCAGCCTCTTCATATTTTTGAACATCTTTTCAGGCTCTTCATTTTTTTCAACACCGCTTGATGCTCCTCCTATTTTTCAGACCATTTCATGCTCCTCATAATTTTGACACCTTTTGAAGCTTTTGATATTTTTCACACATTTTCAGGCTCTTCATGTTGTTCAACACCGCTTCATGCTCCTCCTATTTTTCAGACTGTTTCATGCTCCTCATATTTTTGACACCTTTTGAAGCTCTTCATATTTTTCACACCTTTTCAGGCTCTTCATGTTTTTAAACACCACTTCTTGCTCCTTAATTTTTGGAGATAGTTTCATGCTTCTCATATTTTTGACACCTTTTGAAGCTCTTCATATTTTTCACAACTTTTAAGGCTCTGCATGCTTTTCAATACTGCTTCATGCTACTCCTATTTTTCAGACCGTTTCATGCTCCTCATATTTTGACACCGTTTGAAGCTCTTCATATTTTTCACACCTTTTCAGGCTCCTCATGTTTTTCAAAACCGCTTCATGCTCCTCGTATTTTTCAGACCGTTTCATGCTCCTCATATTTTTCACAGCTTTTCAGGCTCTTCGTGTTTTTCAACACTGCTTCATGCTCCTCCTATTTTTCAGACCGTTTCATGCTACTCATAATTTTCACACCTTTTGAAGCTCTTCATATTTTTCACACATTTTCAGGCTCTTCTAGTTTTTCAACACTGCTTCATTCTCCTCCTATTTTTCAGACTGTTTCATGCCCCTCATATTTTTGACACCGTTTGAAGCTCTTCATATTTTTCACACGTTTTCAGGCTCTTCATGTTTTTCAACACCGCTTCTTGCTCCTCCTATTTTTCAGACAGTTTCATGCTCCTCATATTTTTCAGACTTTCTGAAGCTCTTCAGATTTTTCACACCTTTTCAGGCTCTTCATGTTTTTGAACACCGTTTGATACTCCTCATAATTTTCAGGCCGTTTCATGCTCCTCATATTTTTGACACCTTTTGAAGCTCTTCACGTTTTTCAACTCCGTTTCATGCTCCTCTTAATTTTCAGACCATTTGATCCTCCTCTTATTTTTCAGACCGTTTCATGCTCCTCATATTTTTGACACCTTTTGAAGCTCTTCATATTTTTCACAACTTTTCAGTTTCTTCATGTTTTTCATACCGCTTCATGCTCTTCCTATTTTTCAGACCGTTTCATGCTCCTCTTATTTTTCACACTTTCTGAAGCTCTTCAGATTTTTCACACCTTTACAGGCTCTTCATGTTTTCAACACCATTTCATGCTCCTCCTATTTTTCAGACCGTTTCATGCTCCTCTCAATTTTGACACCTTTTGAAGCTCTTCATATTTTTCACACCTTTTCAGGCTCTTCATGTTTCTGAACACCGTTTCATGCTCCTCATATTTTTGACACCGTTTGAAGCTCTTCATATTTTTCACACCTTTTCTGGCTCTTCATGTTTTTTAACAGCGCTTCATGCTCCTCCTATTTTTCAGACCATTTCATGCTCCTCATATTTTTCACACCTTTTGAAGCTCGTCACATTTTTCACACCTTTTTAGGCTCTTCATGTTATTCAACAACGCTTCAAGCTCCTCCTATTTGTCTGACTGTTTCATGCTCCTCATATTTTTGACACATTTTGAAGCTCTTCATATTTTTTACACCTTTTCAGGCTCGTCATGTTTTTGAACACCTTTTCATGCTCCTCATCTTTTTGAAACCTTCAGAAGCTCTTCATATTTTTCACACCTTTTCAGGCTCTTCATGTTTTCAACACCGCTTCATGCTCCTCCTATTTTCAGACCGTTTCATGCTCCTCTCATTTTTGACACCTTTTGAAGCTCTTCATATTTTTCACACATTTTGAAGCTCTTTATATTTTTTACACTTTTTTAAGCTCTTCATATTTTTCAAAACTTTTCAGCCTCTTCATATTTTTGAACATCTTTTCAGGCTCTTCATTTTTTTCAACACCGCTTGATGCTCCTCCTATTTTTCAGACCATTTCATGCTCCTCATAATTTTGACACCTTTTGAAGCTTTTGATATTTTTCACGCATTTTCAGGCTCTTCATGTTGTTCAACACCGCTTCATGCTCCTCCTATTTTTCAGACTGTTTCATGCTCCACATATTTTTGACACCTTTTGAAGCTCTTCATATTTTTCACACCTTTTCAGGCTCTTCATGTTTTTGAACACCACTTCTTGCTCCTTAATTTTTGGAGATCGTTTCATGCTTCTCATATTTTTGACACCTTTTGAAACTCTTCATATTTTTCACACCTTTTAAGGCTCTGCATGCTTTTCAATACTGCTTCATGCTACTCCTATTTTTCAGACTGTTTCATGCTCCTCATATTTTTGACACCGTTTGAAGCTCTTCATATTTTTCACACCTTTTCAGGCTCCTCATGTTTTTCAAAACCGCTTCATGCTCCTCCTATTTTTCAGACCGTTTCATGCTCCTCATATTTTTCACACATTTTATGGCTCTTCGTATTTTTCACAGCTTTTCAGGCTCTTCGTGTTTTTCAACACTGCTTCATGCTCCTCCTATTTTTCAGACCGTTTCATGCTCCTCATATTTTTCACACATTTTATGGCTCTTCGTATTTTTCACAGCTTTTCAGGCTCTTCGTGTTTTTCAACACTGCTTCATGCTCCTCCTATTTTTCAGACCGTTTCATGCTACTCATAATTTTCCCACCTTTTGAAGCTCTTCATATTTTTCACACATTTTCAGGCTCTTCGAGTTTTTCAACACCGCTTCATTCTCCTCCTATTTTTCAGACTGTTTCATGCTCCTCATATTTTTGACACCGTTTGAAGCTCTTCATATTTTTCACACGTTTTCAGGCTCTTCATGTTTTTCAACACCGTTTCTTGCTCCTCCTATTTTTCAGGCAGTTTCATGCTCCTCATATTTTTCAGACTTTCTGAAGCTCTTCAGATTTTTCACACCTTTTCAGGCTCTTCATGTTTTTGAACACCGTTTGATACTCCTCATAATTTTCAGGCCGTTTCATGCTCCTCATATTTTTGACACCTTTTGAAGCTCTTCATATTTTTCACACATTTTCAGGCTCTTCATGTTTTTGAACACCACTTCTTGCTCCTTAATTTTTGGAGATAGATTCATACTTCTCATATTTTTTACACCTTTTGAAGCTCTTCATATTTTTCACACCTTTTAAGGCTCTGCATGCTTTTCAATACTGCTTCATGCTACTCCTATTTTTCAGACCGTTTCATGCTCCTCATATTTTTGACACCGTTTGAAGCTCTTCATATTTTTCACACCTTTTCAGGCTCCTCATGTTTTTCAAAACCGCTTCATTCTCCTCCTATTTTTCAGACCGTTTCATGCTCCTCATATTTTTGACACCTTTTGAAGCTCTTCATATTTTTCACACCTTTTCAGGCTCTTCATGTTTTTGAACACCACTTCTTGCTCCTTAATTTTTGGAGATCGTTTCATGCTTCTCATATTTTTGACACCTTTTGAAGCTCTTCATATTTTTCACACCTTTTAAGGCTCTGCATGCTTTTCAATACTGCTTCATGCTACTCCTATTTTTCAGACCGTTTCATGCTCCTCATATTTTTGACACCGTTTGAAGCTCTTCATATTTTTCACACCTTTTCAGGCTCCTCATGTTTTTCAAAACCGCTTCATTCTCCTCCTATTTTTCAGACCGTTTCATGCTCCTCATATTTTTGACACCTTTTGAAGCTCTTCATATTTTTCACAACTTTTCAGTTTCTTCATGTTTTTCAATACCGCTTCATGCTCTTCCTATTTTTCAGACCGTTTCATGCTCCTCTTATTTTTCACACTTTCTGAAGCTCTTCAGATTTTTCACACCTTTACAGGCTCTTCATGTTTTCAACACCATTTCATGCTCCTCCTATTTTTCAGACCGTTTCATGCTCCTCTCAATTTTGACACCTTTTGAAGCTCTTCATATTTTTCACACCTTTTCAGGCTCTTCATGTTTCTGAACACCGTTTCATGCTCCTCATATTTTTGACGCCTTTTGAAGCTCTTTATATTTTTCACACCTTTTCTGGCTCTTCATGTTTTTTAACAGCGCTTCATGCTCCTCCTATTTTTCAGACCATTTCATGCTCCTCATATTTTTAACACCTTTTGAAGCTCTTCACATTTTTCACACCTTTTTAGGCTCTTCATGTATTTCAACAACGCTTCAAGCTCCTCCTATTTGTCTGACTGTTTCATGCTCCTCATATTTTTGACACATTTTGAAGCTCTTCATATTTTTCACACCTTTTCAGGCTCGTCATGTTTTTGAACACCTTTTCATGCTCCTCATCTTTTTGAAACCTTCAGAAGCTCTTCATATTTTTCACACCTTTTCAGGCTCTTCATGTTTTCAACACCGCTTCATGCTCCTCCTATTTTCAGACCGTTTCATGCTCCTCTCATTTTTGACACCTTTTGAAGCTCTTCATATTTTTCACACATTTTGAAGCTCTTTATATTTTTTACACTTTTTTAAGCTCTTCATATTTTTCAAAACTTTTCAGCCTCTTCATATTTTTGAACATCTTTTCAGGCTCTTCATTTTTTTCAACACCGCTTGATGCTCCTCCTATTTTTCAGACCATTTCATGCTCCTCATAATTTTGACACCTTTTGAAGCTTTTGATATTTTTCACACATTTTCAGGCTCTTCATGTTGTTCAACACCGCTTCCTGCTCCTCCTATTTTTCAGACTGTTTCATGCTCCTCATATTTTTGACACCTTTTGAAGCTCTTCATATTTTTCACACCTTTTCAGGCTCTTCATGTTTTTGAACACCACTTCTTGCTCCTTAATTTTTGGAGATAGTTTCATGCTTCTCATATTTTTGACACCTTTTGAAGCTCTTCATATTTTTCACACCTTTTAAGGCTCTGCATGCTTTTCAATACTGCTTCATGCTACTCCTATTTTTCAGACCGTTTCATGCTCCTCATATTTTGACACCGTTTGAAGCTCTTCATATTTTTCACACCTTTTCAGGCTCCTCATGTTTTTCAAAACCGCTTCATGCTCCTCCTATTTTTCAGACCGTTTCATGCTCCTCATATTTTTCACAGCTTTTCAGGCTCTTCGTGTTTTTCAACATTGCTTCATGCTCCTCCTATTTTTCAGACCGTTTCATGCTACTCATAATTTTCACACCTTTTGAAGCTCTTCATATTTTTCACACATTTTCAGGCTCTTCTAGTTTTTCAACACCGCTTCATTCTCCTCCTATTTTTCAGACTGTTTCATGCCCCTCATATTTTTGACACCGTTTGAAGCTCTTCATATTTTTCACACGTTTTCAGGCTCTTCATGTTTTTCAACACCGCTTCTTGCTCCTCCTATTTTTCAGACAGTTTCATGCTCCTCATATTTTTCAGACTTTCTGAAGCTCTTCAGATTTTTCACACCTTTTCAGGCTCTTCATGTTTTTGAACACCGTTTGATACTCCTCATAATTTTCAGGCCGTTTCATGCTCCTCATATTTTTGACACCTTTTGAAGCTCTTCACGTTTTTCAACTCCGTTTCATGCTCCTCTTAATTTTCAGACCATTTGATCCTCCTCTTATTTTTCAGACCGTTTCATGCTCCTCATATTTTTGACACCTTTTGAAGCTCTTCATATTTTTCACACCTTTTCAGGCTCTTCATGTTTTTCAACACCATTTCATGCTCCTCATATTTTTGATAGCTTTTTAAGCTCTTCATATTTTTCACACCTTCTCAGGCTTTTCATGTTTCTGAACACCGTTTCATGCTAATCCTATTTTTCAGACCGTTTCACGCTCCTCATATTTTTGAAACCTTTTGAAGCTCTTCATATTTTTAACACCTTTTCAGGCTCTTCAAGTAATTCAACAACGTTTCATGCTCCTCCTATTTTTCAGACCCATTCATGCTCCTGATATTTTTGACACCTTTTGAAGCTCTTCATATTTTTCACACCCTTTCAGGTTCTTCATGTTTGTCAACACCGTTTCATGCCAATCCTATTTTTCAGACGGTTGCACGCTCCTCATATTTTTGACACCGTTTGAAGCTCTTCATATTTTTATCACCTTTTCAGGCTCTTAAAGTTTTTGAACAACGTGTCATGCTCCTCCTGTTTTTCAGACGTTTACATCCTCCTCATTTTCTTGAAACTTTTTGAAGCTTTTCATATTTTTCACATCTTTTCATGCTCTTCATGTTTTTCAACATGGTTTCATGCTCCTCCTGTTTTTCAGACCGTTTCATGCTCCTCGTATTTTTGACACTTTTTGAAGCTCTTCATATTTTTCAACACCGTTTCATTCTTGTCCTATTTTTCAGACCGTTTCATGGTCCTCATTATTTCAGACCATTTCATGCTTCTCATATTTTTGACACCTTTTGCAGCTCTTCATATTTTTCACACCTTTTCAGGTTCTTCATGTTTTTCAACATCGTTTCATGCTCCTCCTATTTTTCAGACCTTTTCATGCTCCTCATATTTTTGACACCTTTGAAGCTCTTCATGATTTTCCAACCTTTTCAGGTTCTTCATGTTTTTCAACACCGTCTCATGCTCCTCCTATTTTTCAGACCGTTTCATGCTCCTCATATTTTTGACACCTCTTGAATCTCTTCATATTTTTCACACCTTTTCATGCTCTTCATGTTTTCATACAACGTTTCATGCTCCTCCCATTTTTCAGACCATTTTGTGCTCCTCATATTTTTCAGACCGTCTCATGCTCCTCTTATTTATGACTGCTTTTGAAGCTCTTCATATTTTTCACACTTTTTGAAGCTCTTCATGTTTTTCAACACCGTTTCATGCTCCTCCAATGTTTATGACCCTTTCATGCTCCTCATATTTTTAACATCTTTTGAAGCTCTTCATATTTTTCATACCTTTTCAAGCAATTCATGTGTTCAACACCATTTTATGCTCCTCCTATTTTTCAGACCCTTTCATGCTCCTCATATTATTGACACCTTCTGAAGCTCTTCTTATTGTTCACAGCTTTTCAGGCTCTTCATGATTTTCAACACCGTTTCATGCTCCTCCTATTTTTCAGATGGTTTCAGGCTCCTCATATTTTTGACACCTTGAAAGCTCTTCATATATTTCCAACCTTTTCAGGTTCTTCATGTTTTTCAACACCATCTCATGCTCCTACTCTTTTTCAGACCGTTCCATGCTCCTCATATTATTGACTCCTTTTGAAGATCTTCATATTTTTCACACTTTTAATGCTCTTCATGTTATTCAACACCGTTACATACTCCTCATATTTTTGACACCTTTTGCAGCTCTTCAAATTTTTCACACCTTTTCAGGATCTTCATGTTTTTCAACACCGTCTCATGCTCCTCCTTTTTTTGAAACCTTTTGAAGCTCTTCATATATTTGACACTTTTTCAGGATCTTCATGTTTTTCAACACCGTCTCATGCTCCTCCTATTTTTTTTACCCGTTTCATGCGACTAATAATTTTGAAACCTTTTGAAGCTCTTCATATTTTTCACACCTTTTCATGCTTTTTTGTTTTTCAACACCGTTTCATACTCCTCCTATATTTAAGACCGTTTCATGATCCTCATATTTTTGACACCTTTTGAAGCTCTTCATATTTTTCACACCTTTTCAGGCCTTTCATGTTTTTCAATACCATTTCATGCTCCTCCTACCTTTCAGAACCATTCATGCTACTGATATTTTTGACACCTTTTGAAGCTCTTCATATTTTTCACACCTTTTCAGGCTCTTCTTTTTTTTCAACATCGTTTCATGCTCCTCCTATTTTTCAGACCGTTTCATGCTCCTCATATTTTTGACACCTTTTGGAGATTTTCATATATTTCACACTTTTTCAGGCTCTTCATGTTTTTCAACACCACTTCATGATCCTCCTATTTTTCAGACCGTTTCTTGCTCCTCTAATTTTTGACACCTTTTGAAGCTCTTCGTATTTTTCACACCTTTTGAAACTCTTCATATTTTTCACACCTTTTGAAGCTCTTCATATTTTTCACACCTTTTCAGGCTCTTCATGTTTTTGAACACCGTTTCATGCTCCTCTTATTTGTGACAACTTTTGAAGCTCTTCATATTTTTCACACCTTTTCAGGCTCTTCATGTTTTTGAACACCTCTTCTTGCTCCTTAATTTTTGGAGATAGTTTCATGCTTCTCATATTTTTAACACCTTTTGAAGCTCTTCGTATTTTTCACACCTTTTGAAACTCTTCATATTTTTCACACCTTTTGAAGCTCTTCATATTTTTCACACCTTTTCAGGCTCCTCATGTTTTTCAAAACCGGTTCATTCTCCTCCTATTTTTCAGACCGTTTCATGCTCCTCATATGTTTGACACCATTTGAAGCTCTTCATATTTTTCACAACTTTTCAGTTTCTTCATGTTTTTCAATACCGCTTCATGCTCTTCCTATTTTTCAGACCGTTTCATGCTCCTTATATTTTTCACACTTTCTGAAGCTCTTCAGATTTTTCACACCTTTACAGGCTCTTCATGTTTTCAACACCATTTCATGCTCCTCCTATTTTTCAGACCGTTTCATGCTCCTCTCAATTTTGACACCTTTTGAAGCTCTTCATATTTTTCACACCTTTTCAGGCTCTTCATGTTTCTGAACACCGTTTCATGCTCCTCATATTTTTGACGCCTTTTGAAGCTCTTTATATTTTTCACACCCTTTCATGCTCTTCATGTTTTTCAACACCGTTTAATGGCCTACTATTTTTCAGAACGTTTCGTGGTCCTCCGATTTTTCAGACCGTTTCTTGCTCCTCATATTTTTGACACCTTTTGAAGCTCTTCATATTTTTCACACCTTTTCAGGCTCTTCATGTTTTTCAACACCACTTCATTCTCCTCCTATTTTTCAGAACATTTCATGCTCCTCATATTTTTCACACCTTTTGAAGCTCTTCATATTTTTCACACATTTTCAGGCTCTTCATGTTTTACAACAACGCTTCATGCTCCTCCTATATTTCAGACCGTTTCATGCTCCTCATATTTTTCACACCTTTGGAAGCTCTTCATATTTTTCACACATTTTCAGGCTCTTCATATTTTTGAAAACCGCTTCATGCTGCTCCTATTTTTCTGACCGTTTCATGCTCCTCATACTTTGACACCTTTAGAAGCTCTTACTTAATATTTTTCACTGCATTTCAGGCTCTTCATGTTTGTCAACACCGCTTCATGCCCCTCAATTTTTCAGACCGTTTCATGCTCCTCATATTTTTGACACCTTTTGAAGCTCTTCATACTTTTCACACCTTATCAGGCTCTTCATTGTTTCAATACCATTTCATGCTCCTCCTATTTTTCAGACTGTTTCATGCTCTTCATATTCTGACACCTTTTGAAGCTCTTCATATTTTTGACACCTTTTGAAGTTCTTCATATTTTTCACACCTTATCAGGCTCTTCATATTTTTGAACACTGATTCATGCTCCTCCTATTTTCCAGACCGTTTCATGCTCCTCATATTTTTGACACCTTTTGAAGCTCTTCATATTTTTCACATCTTTTCAGGCTCTTCATGTTTTTGAACACCGTTTCATGCTCCTCCTATTTTTTACACATTTTGAAGCTCTTCATATTTTTCACACATTTTCACGCTTTCCATGTTTTTCAACACCGTTTCCTGCTGCTCCTATTTTTCAGAACGTTTCATGCTACTGATGTTTTTGAGACGATTTGAAGCTCTTCATATTTTTCACACCTTTTCAGGCTCTTCATGTTTTTCAACACCGCTTCATGCTCCTCCTATTTTTCAGACCGTTTCATGCTCCTAATATTTTTGACAACTTTTGAAGCTCTTCATATTTTTCACACCTTTTTAGGCTCTTCATGTTTTTGAACAACGCTTCATGCTCCTCCTACTTTTCAGACCGTTTCATGCTCCTCATGTATTTCACACCTTTTGAAGCTCTTCATGTTTTTCAACACAGTTTCATACTCTTTCTTTTTTTCAGCCTGTTTCATGCTCCTCTTATTTTTCAGACCGTTTCATGTTCTTCATATATGTGACACCTTTTGAAGCTGTTCATATTTTTCACACCTTTTCATGATCTTCATGTTTTTCAACACCGTTTCATGCTCCTCATATTTTTGACACCTTTTAAAACACCTCATATTTTTCACACCTTTTCATGCTCTTCCTGATTTTCAACGCCGTCTCATGTTCCTCCTATTTTTTGACCGTTTCATGCTCCTCATATTTTTGACACCTTTTGCAGCTCTTCATGTTTTTCACACCCTTTCATGCTCTTCATGTTTTTCAACACGGTTTCATGCTCCTCCTATATTTCAGACCGTTTCATGCTCCTCATGTTTTTGACACCTTTTGAAGTTCTTCATGTTTTTCAACACCGTTTCATGCTCCTCCTATTTTTCACATCGTTTCAGGCTCCTCATATTTTTCTGACCGATCCATGGTCCTCATATTTTTCACACCTTTTGATGCTCCTCATATTTTTCAAAACCGTTTCATGCTCTTCCTACTTTTCAGAACGTTTCATGCTCCTCGTATTTTTTAGGCCAATTCGTGCTCATCATATTTTTGACACCTTTTGACGCTCATCATGTTTTTCACACCTTTTCATGCTCTTCATGTTTTTCAACACCGTTTAATGGCCTACTATTTTTCAGAACGTTTCGTGGTCCTCCGATTTTTCAGACCGTTTCTTGCTCCTCATATTTTTGACACCTTTAGAAGCTCTTCATATTTTTCACACCTTTTCAGGCTCTTCATGTTTTTCAACACCACTTCATTCTCCTCCTATTTTTCAGAACATTTCATGCTCCTCATATTTTTCACACCTTTTCAGGTTCTTCATGTTTTTGAACACCGTTTCATGCTCCTCCTATTTGTGACAACTTTTGAAGCTCTTGATATTTTTCACACCTTTTCAGGCTCTTCATGTTTTTGAACACCACTTCTTGCTCCTTAATTTTTGGAGATAGTTTCATGCTTCTCATATTTTTGACACCTTTTGAAGCTCTTCATATTTTTCACACCTTTTAAGGCTCTGCATGCTTTTCAATACTGCTTCATGCTACTCCTATTTTTCAGACCGTTTCATGCTCCTCATATTTTAGACACCGTTTGAAGCTCTTCATATTTTTCACACCTTTTCAGGCTCCTCATGTTTTTCAAAACCGCTTCATTCTCCTCCTATTTTTCAGACCGTTTCATACTCCTCATATTTTTGACACCTTTTGAAGCTCTTCATATTTTTCACAACTTTTCAGTTTCTTCATGTTTTTCAATACCGCTTCATGCTCTTCCTATTTTTCAGACCGTTTCATGCTCCTCTTATTTTTCACACTTTCTGAAGCTCTTCAGATTTTTCACACCTTTACAGGCTCTTCATGTTTTCAACACCATTTCATGCTCCTCCTATTTTTCAGACCGTTTCATGCTCCTCTCAATTTTGACACCTTTTGAAGCTCTTCATATTTTTCACACCTTTTCAGGCTCTTCATGTTTCTGAACACCATTTCATGCTCCTCATGTTTTTGACGCCTTTTGAAGCTCTTTATATTTTTCACACCTTTTCTGGCTCTTCATGTTTTTTAATAGCGCTTCATGTTCCTCCTATTTTTCAGACCATTTCATGCTCCTCATATTTTTCACACCTTTTGAAGCTCTTCACATTTTTCAAACCTTTTTAAGCTCTTCATGTTTTTCAACAATGCTTCAAGCTCCTCCTATTTGTCTGACTGTTTCATGCTCCTCATATTTTTGACACATTTTGAAGCTTTTCATATTTTTCACACCTTTTCAGGCTCGTCATGTTTTTGAACACCTTTTCATGCTCCTCATCTTTTTGAAACCTTCAGAAGCTCTTCATATTTTTCACACCTTTTCAGGCTCTTCATGTTTTCAACACCGCTTCATGCTCCTCCTCTTTTCAGACCGTTTCATGCTCCTCTCAATTTTGACACCTTTTGAAGCTCTTCATATTTTTCACACATTTTGAAACTTTTTATATTTTTTACACTTTTTTAAGCTCTTCATATTTTTCAAAACTTTTCAGCCTCTTCATATTTTTGAACATCTTTTCAGGCTCTTCATTTTTTTCAACACCGCATGATGCTCCTCCTATTTTTCAGACCATTTCATGCTCCTCATAATTTTGACACCTTTTGAAGCTTTTGATATTTTTCACAGATTTTCAGGCTCTTCATGTTGTTCAACACCGCTTCATGCTCCTCCTATTTTTCAGACTGTTTCATGCTCCTCATATTTTTGACACCTTTTGAAGCTCTTCATATTTTTCACACCTTTTAAGGCTCTGCATGCTTTTCAATACTGCTTCATGCTACTCCTATTTTTCAGACCGTTTCATGCTCCTCATATTTTTGACACCGTTTGAAGCTCTTCATATTTTTCACACCTTTTCAGGCTCCTCATGTTTTTCAAAACCGCTTCATTCTCCTCCTATTTTTCAGACCGTTTCATGCTCCTCATATTTTTGACACCTTTTGAAGCTCTTCATATTTTTCACAACTTTTCAGTTTCTTCATGTTTTTCAATACCGCTTCATGCTCTTCCTATTTTTCAGACCGTTTCATGCTCCTCTTATTTTTTTCACTTTCTGAAGCTCTTCAGATTTTTCACACCTTTACAGGCTCTTCATGTTTTCAACACCATTTCATGCTCCTCCTATTTTTCAGACCGTTTCATGCTCCTCTCAATTTTGACACCTTTTGAAGCTCTTCATATTTTTCACACCTTTTCAGGCTCTTCATGTTTCTGAACACCGTTTCATGCTCCTCATATTTTTGACACCGTTTGAAGCTCTTCATATTTTTCACACCTTTTCAGGCTCCTCATGTTTTTCAAAACCGCTTCATGCTCCTCCTATTTTTCAGACCGTTTCATGCTCCTCATATTTTTCACACATTTTATGGCTCTTCGTATTTTTCACAGCTTTTCAGGCTCTTCGTGTTTTTCAACACTGCTTCATGCTCCTCCTATTTTTCAGACCGTTTCATGCTCCTCATATTTTTCACACATTTTATGGCTCTTCGTATTTTTCACAGCTTTTCAGGCTCTTCGTGTTTTTCAACACTGCTTCATGCTCCTCCTATTTTTCAGACCGTTTCATGCTACTCATAATTTTCCCACCTTTTGAAGCTCTTCATATTTTTCACACATTTTCAGGCTCTTCGAGTTTTTCAACACCGCTTCATTCTCCTCCTATTTTTCAGACTGTTTCATGCTCCTCATATTTTTGACACCGTTTGAAGCTCTTCATATATTTCACACGTTTTCAGGCTCTTCATGTTTTTCAACACCGTTTCTTGCTCCTCCTATTTTTCAGGCAGTTTCATGCTCCTCATATTTTTCAGACTTTCTGAAGCTCTTCAGATATTTCACACCTTCTCAGGCTCTTCATGTTTTTGAACACCGTTTGATACTCCTCATAATTTTCAGGCCGTTTCATGCTCCTCATATTTTTGACACCTTTTGAAGCTCTTCATATTTTTCACACATTTTCAGGCTCTTCATATTTTTGAACACCACTTCTTGCTCCTTAATTTTTGGAGATAGTTTCATGCTTCTCATATTTTTTACACCTTTTGAAGCTCTTCATATTTTTCACACCTTTTAAGGCTCTGCATGCTTTTCAATACTGCTTCATGCTACTCCTATTTTTCAGACCGTTTCATGCTCCTCATATTTTTGACACCGTTTGAAGCTCTTCATATTTTTCACACCTTTTCAGGCTCCTCATGTTTTTCAAAACCGCTTCATTCTCCTCCTATTTTTCAGACCGTTTCATGCTCCTCATATTTTTGACACCTTTTGAAGCTCTTCATATTTTTCACACCTTTTCAGGCTCTTCATGTTTTTGAACACCACTTCTTGCTCCTTAATTTTTGGAGATAGTTTCATGCTTCTCATATTTTTGACACCTTTTGAAGCTCTTCATATTTTTCACACCTTTTAAGGCTCTGCATGCTTTTCAATACTGCTTCATGCTACTCCTATTTTTCAGACCGTTTCATGCTCCTCATATTTTTGACACCGTTTGAAGCTCTTCATATTTTTCACACCTTTTCAGGCTCCTCATGTTTTTCAAAACCGCTTCATTCTCCTACTATTTTTCAGACCGTTTCATGCTCCTCATATTTTTGACACCTTTTGAAGCTCCTCATATTTTTCACAACTTTTCAGTTTCTTCATGTTTTTCAATACCGCTTCATGCTCTTCCTATTTTTCAGACCGTTTCATGCTCCTCTTATTTTTCACACTTTCTGAAGCTCTTCAGATTTTTCACACCTTTACAGGCTCTTCATGTTTTCAACACCATTTCATGCTCCTCCTATTTTTCAGACCGTTTCATGCTCCTCTCAATTTTGACACCTTTTGAAGCTCTTCATATTTTTCACACCTTTTCAGGCTCTTCATGTTTCTGAACACCGTTTCATGCTCCTCATATTTTTGACGCCTTTTGAAGCTCTTTATATTTTTCACACCTTTTCTGGCTCTTCATGTTTTTTAACAGCGCTTCATGCTCCTCCTATTTTTCAGACCATTTCATGCTCCTCATATTTTTAACACCTTTTGAAGCTCTTCACATTTTTCACACCTTTTTAGGCTCTTCATGTATTTCAACAACGCTTCAAGCTCCTCCTATTTGTCTGACTGTTTCATTCTCCTCATATTTTTGACACATTTTGAAGCTCTTCATATTTTTCACACCTTTTCAGGCTCGTCATGTTTTTGAACACCTTTTCATGCTCCTCATCTTTTTGAAACCTTCAGAAGCTCTTCATATTTTTCACACCTTTTCAGGCTCTTCATGTTTTCAACACCGCTTCATGCTCCTCCTATTTTCAGACCGTTTCATGCTCCTCTCATTTTTGACACCTTTTGAAGCTCTTCATATTTTTCACACATTTTGAAGCTCTTTATATTTTTTACACTTTTTTAAGCTCTTCATATTTTTCAAAACTTTTCAGCCTCTTCATATTTTTCAACATCTTTTCAGGCTCTTCATTTTTTTCAACACCGCTTGATGCTCCTCCTATTTTTCAGACCATTTCATGCTCCTCATAATTTTGACACCTTTTGAAGCTTTTGATATTTTTCACACATTTTCAGGCTCTTCATGTTGTTCAACACCGCTTCATGCTCCTCCTATTTTTCAGACTGTTTCATGCTCCTCATATTTTTGACACCTTTTGAAGCTCTTCATATTTTTCACACCTTTTCAGGCTCTTCATGTTTTTGAACACCACTTCTTGCTCCTTAATTTTTGGAGATAGTTTCATGCTTCTCATATTTTTGACACCTTTTGAAGCTCTTTATATTTTTCACACCTTTTAAGGCTCTGCATGCTTTTCAATACTGCTTCATGCTACTCCTATTTTTCAGACCGTTTCATGCTCCTCATATTTTTGACACCGTTTGAAGCTCTTCATATTTTTCACACCTTTTCAGGCTCCTCATGTTTTTCAAAACCGCTTCATGCTCCTCCTATTTTTCAGACCGTTTCATGCTCCTCATATTTTTCACACATTTTATGGCTCTTCGTATTTTTCACAGCTTTTCAGGCTCTTCGTGTTTTTCAACACTGCTTCATGCTCCTCCTATTTTTCAGACCGTTTCATGCTACTCATAATTTTCACACCTTTTGAAGCTCTTCATATTTTTCACACGTTTTCAGGCTCTTCATGTTTTTCAACACCGCTTCTTGCTCCTCCTATTTTTCAGACAGTTTCATGCTCCTCATATTTTTCAGACTTTCTGAAGCTCTTCAGATTTTTCACACCTTTTCAGGCTCTTCATGTTTTTGAACACCGTTTGATACTCCTCATAATTTTCAGGCCGTTTCATGCTCCTCATATTTTTGACACCTTTTGAAGCTCTTCACGTTTTTCAACTCCGTTTCATGCTCCTCTTAATTTTCAGATCATTTGATCCTCCTCTTATTTTTCAGACCGTTTCATGCTCCTCATATTTTTGACACCTTTTGAAGCTCTTCATATTTTTCACACCTTTTCAGGCTCTTCATGTTTTTCAACACCATTTCATGCTCCTCATATTTTTGATAGCTTTTTAAGCTCTTCATATTTTTCACACCTTCTCAGGCTTTTCATGTTTCTGAACACCGTTTCATGCTAATCCTATTTTTCAGACCGTTTCACGCTCCTCATATTTTTGAAACCTTTTGAAGCTCTTCATATTTTTAACACCTTTTCAGGCTCTTCAAGTAATTCAACAACGTTTCATGCTCCTCCTATTTTTCAGACCCATTCATGCTCCTGATATTTTTGACACCTTTTGAAGCTCTTCATATTTTTCACACCCTTTCAGGTTCTTCATGTTTGTCAACACCGTTTCATGCCAATCCTATTTTTCAGACGGTTTCACGCTCCTCATATTTTTGACACCGTTTGAAGCTCTTCATATTTTTATCACCTTTTCAGGCTCTTAAAGTTTTTGAACAACGTGTCATGCTCCTCCTGTTTTTCAGACGTTTACATCCTCCTCATTTTCTTGAAACTTTTTGAAGCTTTTCATATTTTTCACATCTTTTCATGCTCTTCATGTTTTTCAACACGGTTTCATGCTCCTCCTGTTTTTCAGACCGTTTCATGCTCCTCGTATTTTTGACACTTTTTGAAGCTCTTCATATTTTTCAACACCGTTTCATTCTTGTCCTATTTTTTCAGACCGTTTCATGGTCCTCATTATTTCAGACCATTTCATGCTTCTCATATTTTTGACACCTTTTGCAGCTCTTCATATTTTTCACACCTTTTCAGGTTCTTCATGTTTTTCAACATCGTTTCATGCTCCTCCTATTTTTCAGACCTTTTCATGCTCCTCATATTTTTGACACCTTTGAAGCTCTTCATGATTTTCCAACCTTTTCAGGTTCTTCATGTTTTTCAACACCGTCTCATGCTCCTCCTATTTTTCAGACCGTTTCATGCTCCTCATATTTTTGACACCTCTTGAATCTCTTCATATTTTTCACACCTTTTCATGCTCTTCATGTTTTCATACAACGTTTCATGCTCCTCCCATTTTTCAGACCATTTCGTGCTCCTCATATTTTTCAGACCGTCTCATGCTCCTCTTATTTATGACAGCTTTTGAAGCTCTTCATATTTTTCACACTTTTTGAAGCTCTTCATGTTTTTCAACACCGTTTCATGCTCCTCCAATGTTTATGACCCTTTCATGCTCCTCATATTTTTAACATCTTTTGAAGCTCTTCATATTTTTCATACCTTTTCAAGCAATTCATGTGTTCAACACCATTTTATGCTCCTCCTATTTTTCAGACCCTTTCATGCTCCTCATATTATTGACACCTTCTGAAGCTCTTCTTATTGTTCACAGCTTTTCAGGCTCTTCATGATTTTCAACACCGTTTCATGCTCCTCCTATTTTTCAGATGGTTTCAGGCTCCTCATATTTTTGACACCTTGAAAGCTCTTCATATATTTCCAACCTTTTCAGGTTCTTCATGTTTTTCAACACCATCTCATGCTCCTACTCTTTTTCAGACCGTTCCATGCTCCTCATATTATTGACTCCTTTTGAAGATCTTCATATTTTTCACACTTTTAATGCTCTTCATGTTATTCAACACCGTTACATACTCCTCATATTTTTGACACCTTTTGCAGCTCTTCAAATTTTTCACACCTTTTCAGGATCTTCATGTTTTTCAACACCGTCTCATGCTCCTCCTTTTTTTGAAACCTTTTGAAGCTCTTCATATATTTGACACCTTTTCAGGATCTTCATGTTTTTCAACACCGTCTCATGCTCCTCCTATTTTTTTTACCCGTTTCATGCGACTAATAATTTTGAAACCTTTTGAAGCTCTTCATATTTTTCACACCTTTTCATGCTTTTTTGTTTTTCAACACCGTTTCATACTCCTCCTATATTTCAGACCGTTTCATGATCCTCATATTTTTGACACCTTTTGAAGCTCTTCATATTTTTCACACCTTTTGAAACTCTTCATATTTTTCACACCTTTTGAAGCTCTTCATATTTTTCACACCTTTTCAGGCTCTTCATGTTTTTGAACACCGTTTCATGCTCCTCTTATTTGTGACAACTTTTGATGCTCTTCATATTTTTCACACCTTTTCAGGCTCTTCATGTTTTTGAACACCACTTCTTGCTCCTTAATTTTTGGAGATAGTTTCATGCTTCTCATATTTTTGACACCTTTTGAAGCTCTTCATATTTTTCACACCTTTTGAAGCTCTTCATATTTTTCACACATTTTGAAACTCTTCATATTTTTCACACCTTTTGAAACTCTTCATATTTTTCACACCTTTTGAAGCTCTTCATATTTTTCACACCTTTTCAGGCTCTTCATGTTTTTGAACACCACTTCTTGCTCCTTAATTTTTGGAGATAGTTTCATGCTTCTCATATTTTTGACACCTTTTGAAGCTCTTCATATTTTTCACACCTTTTAAGGCTCTGCATGCTTTTCTATACTGCTTCATGCTACTCCTATTTTTCAGACCGTTTCATGCTCCTCATATTTTTGACACCTTTTGAAGCTCTTCATATTTTTCACAACTTTTCAGTTTCTTCATGTTTTTCAATACCGCTTCATGCTCTTCCTATTTTTCAGACCGTTTCATGCTCCTCTTATTTTTCACACTTTCTGAAGCTCTTCAGATTTTTCACACCTTTACAGGCTCTTCATGTTTTCAACACCATTTCATGCTCCTCCTATTTTTCAGACCGTTTCATGCTCCTCTCAATTTTGACACCTTTTGAAGCTCTTCATATTTTTCACACCTTTTCAGGCTCTTCATGTTTCTGAACACCGTTTCATGCTCCTCATATTTTTGACGCCTTTTGAAGCTCTTTATATTTTTCACACCTTTTCTGGCTCTTCATGTTTTTTAACAGCGCTTCATGCTCCTCCTATTTTTCAGACCATATCATGCTCCTCATATTTTTCACACCTTTTGAAGCTCTTCACATTTTTCACACCTTTTTAGGCTCTTCATGTTTTTCAACAACGCTTCAAGCTCCTCCTATTTTTCTGACTGTTTCATACTCCTCATATTTTTGACACATTTTGAAGGTCTTCATATTTTTCACACCTTTTCAGGCTCGTCATGTTTTTGAACACCTTTTCATGCTCCTCATCTTTTTGAAACCTTTAGAAGCTCTTCATATTTTTCACACCTTTTCAGGCTCTTCATGTTTTTCCACACCGCTTCATGCTCCTCCTATTTTCAGACCGTTTCATGCTCCTCTCATTTTGACACCTTTTGAAGCTCTTCATATTTTCACACATTTTGAAGCTCTTTATATTTTTTACACTTTTTTAAGCTCTTCATATTTTTCAAAACTTTTCAGCCTCTTCATATTTTTGAACATCTTTTCAGGCTCTTCATTTTTTTCAACACCGCTTGATGCTCCTCCTATTTTTCAGACCATTTCATGCTCCTCATAATTTTGACACCTTTTGAAGCTTTTGATATTTTTCACACATTTTCAGGCTCTTCATGTTGTTCAACACCGCTTCATGCTCCTCCTATTTTTCAGACTGTTTCATGCTCCTCATATTTTTGACACCTTTTGAAGCTCTTCATATTTTTCACACCTTTTCAGGCTCTTCATGTTTTTGAACACCACTTCTTGCTCCTTAATTTTTGGAGATAGTTTCATGCTTCTCATATTTTTGACACCTTTTGAAGCTCTTCATATTTTTCACACCTTTTAAGGCTCTGCATGCTTTTCAATAGTGCTTCATGCTACTCCTATTTTTCAGACCGTTTCATGCTCCTCATATTTTTGACATCGTTTGAAGCTCTTCATATTTTTCACACCTTTTCAGGCTCCTCATGTTTTTCAAAACCGCTTCATGCTCCTCCTATTTTTCAGACCGTTTCATGCTCCTCATATTTTTCACACCTTTTATGGCTCTTCGTATTTTTCACAGCTTTTCAGGCTCTTCGTGTTTTTCAACACTGCTTCATGCTCCTCCTATTTTTCAGACCGTTTCATGCTACTCATAATTTTCACACCTTTTGAAGCTCTTCATATTTTTCACACATTTTCAGGCTCTTCTAGTTTTTCAACACCGCTTCATTCTCCTCCTATTTTTCAGACTGTTTCATGCTCCTCATATTTTTGACACCGTTTGAAGCTCTTCATATTTTTCACACGTTTTCAGGCTCTTCATGTTTTTCAACACCGCTTCTTGCTCCTCCTATTTTTCAGACAGTTTCATGCTCCTCATATTTTTCAGACTTTCTGAAGCTCTTCAGATTTTTCACACCTTTTCAGGCTCTTCATGTTTTTGAACACCGTTTGATACTCCTCATAATTTTCAGGCCATTTCATGCTCCTCATATTTTTGACACCTTTTGAAGCTCTTCACGTTTTTCAACACCGTTTCATGCTCCTCTTAATTTTCAGACCATTTGATCCTCCTCTTAATTTTCAGACCGTTTCATGCTCCTCATATTTTTGACACCTTTTGAAGCTCTTCATATTTTTCACACCTTTTCAGGCTCTTCATGTTTTTCAACACCATTTCATGCTCCTCATATTTTTGATAGCTTTTTAAGCTCTTCATATTTTTCACACCTTCTCAGGCTTTTCATGTTTCTGAACACCGTTTCATGCTAATCCTATTTTTCAGACCGTTTCACGCTTCTCATATTTTTGAAACCTTTTGAAGCTCTTCATATTTTTAACACCTTTTCAGGCTCTTCAAGTAATTCAACAACGTTTCTGCTCCTCCTATTTTTCAGACCTTTTCATGCTCCTCATATTTTTGATACCTTTGAAGCTCTTCATGATTTTCCAACCTTTTCAGGTTCTTCATGTTTTTCAACACCGTCTCATGTTCCTCCTATTTTTCAGACCGTTTAATGCTCCTCATATTTTCGACAGCTCTTGAATCTCTTCATATTTTTCACACCTTTTCATGCTCTTCATGTTTTCATACAACGTTTCATGCTCCTCCCATTTTTCAGACCATTTCGTGCTCCTCATATTTTTCAGACCGTCTCATGCTCCTCTTATTTATGACAGCTTTTGAAGCTCTTCATATTTTTCACACTTTTTGAAGCTCTTCATGTTTTTCAACACCGTTTCATGCTCCTCCAATGTTTATGACCCTTTCATGCTCCTCATATTTTTAACATCTTTTGAAGCTCTTCATATTTTTCATACCTTTTCAAGCAATTCATGTGTTCAACACCATTTTATGCTCCTCCTATTTTTCAGACCCTTTCATGCTCCTCATATTATTGACACCTTCTGAAGCTCTTCTTATTGTTCACAGCTTTTCAGGCTCTTCATGATTTTCAACACCGTTTCATGCTCCTCCTATTTTTCAGATGGTTTCAGGCTCCTCATATTTTTGACACCTTGAAAGCTCTTCATATATTTCCAACCTTTTCAGGTTCTTCATGTTTTTCAACACCATCTCATGCTCCTACTCTTTTTCAGACCGTTCCATGCTCCTCATATTATTGACTCGTTTTGAAGCTCTTCATATTTTTCACACATTTTGAAGCTCTTTATATTTTTTACACTTTTTTAAGCTCTTCATATTTTTCAAAACTTTTCAGCCTCTTCATATTTTTGAACATCTTTTCAGGCTCTTCATTTTTTTCAACACCGCTTGATGCTCCTCCTATTTTTCAGACCATTTCATGCTCCTCATAATTTTGACACCTTTTGAAGCTTTTGATATTTTTCACACATTTTCATGCTCTTCATGTTGTTCAACACCGCTTCATGCTCCTCCTATTTTTCAGACTGTTTCATGCTCCTCCTATTTTTTAGATGGTTTCAGGCTCCTCATATTTTTGACACCTTTTGAAGCTCTTCATGTTTTTCAACACCGTTTCATGCTCGTCCTATTTTTTAGACCGTTTCATGGTCCTCATATTTTTCTGACAGTTTCATGTTCCTCATATTTTTGACACCTTTGAAGCTCTTCATATTTTTCCAACATTTTCAGGTTCTTCATGTTTTTACACCGTCTCATGCTTCTCCTATTTTTAAGACCGTTTCATGCTCCTCATATTTTTGACACCTTTTGAAGCTCTTCATATTTTTCACACCTTTTCATTCTCTTCATGTTTTTCAACACCGTTTCATGCTCCTCCTCTTTTCCAGACCGTTTCTTGCTCCTCATATTTTTGACAGCTTTTGAAGCAGTTTATATTTTTCACACTTTTAATGCTCCTCATGTTTTCCAACACCGTTTCATGCTCCTCATATATTTGACACCTTTTGAAGCTCTTCATATTTTTCACCTTTTCAGGCTTTTCATGTTTTTGAACACCGTTTCATGCTCCTCATATTTTTGACACCTTTTGAACTCTTGATATATTTCACACCTTTTCAGGCTCTTCATGTTTTTGAACACTGTTTAATGCTCCTCCTATTTTTCAGAGAGTTGCATGCTCCTCATATTTTTGACACATTTTGAAGCTCTTCATATTTTTCACACCTTTTCATGCTCTTTAGGTTTTTCTCCACCGTTTCATGCTGTTCCAATTTTTCAGACAGTTTCATGCTCCTCTTTTTTTTGACACCTTTTGAAGCTCTTCATATTTTTAACACTTATCATGCTCTTCATGTTTTTCAACACCGTTTCATGCTCCTCCTATTTTTCAGACCGTTTCATGCTCCTCATAATTTTGACACCTTGAAAACTCTTCATATATTTCCAACCTTTTCAGGTTCTTCATGTTTTTCAACACCATCTCATGCTCCTACTTTTTTTCAGACCGTTCCATCCTCCTCATATTTTTGACTCCTTTTGAAGATCTTCATATTTTTCAGACTTTTAATGCTCTTCATGTTATTCAACACCGTTACATGCTCCTCATATTTTTGACACCTTTTGCAGCTCTTCATATTTTTCTCACCTTTTGAAACTCTTCATATTTTTCACACCCTTTGAAACTCTTCATATTTTTCACACCTTTTCAGGCTCTTCATGTTTTTGAACACCGTTTCATGCTCCTCCTATTTGTGACAACTTTTGAAGCTCTTCATATTTTTCACACCTTTTCAGGCTCTTCATGTTTTTCAACACCGCTTCATTCTCCTCGTATTTTTCAGACCGTTTAATGCACCTCATATTTTTCACACCTTTTGAAGCTCTTTATATTTTTCACACCTTTTCAGGCTCTTCATGTTTTTGAACACCGCTTCATGCTCCTCCTATTTTTCAGACCGTTTCATGCTCCACATATTTTTGGCACCTTTTGAAGATCTTCATATTTTTCACACCTTTTCATGTTCTTCATGTTTTTCAACACCGTTTCTTGCTCCTACTGTTTTTCAGACCGTTTCATGCTCCTCGTATTTTTGACACTTTTTGAAGCTCTTCCTATTTTTCAACACCGTTTCATACTTGTCCTATTTTTCAGACCGTTTCATGGTCCTCATTATTTCAGACCGTTTCATGCTTCTCATATTTTTGACACCTTTTGAAGCTCTTCATATTTTTCACACCTTTACAGGTTCTTCATGTTTTTCAACACCGTTTCATGCTCCTCCTATTTTTCAGACCTTTTCATGCTCCTCATATTTTTGACACCTTTGAAGCTCTTCATGTTTTTCCAACCTTTTCAGGTTCTTCATGTTTTTCAACAGCGTCTCATGCTCCTCCTATTTTTCAGACCGTTTCATGCTCCTCATATTTTTGAGACCTTTTGAAGCTCTTCATATTTTTCACACTTTTTCTTGCTCTTCATGTTTTCATACAACGTTTCATGCTCCTCCCATTTTTCAGACCATTTCTTGCTCCTCATATTTTTCAGACCGTCTCATGCTCCTCTTATTTATGACAGCTTTTGAAGCTCTTCATATTTTTCACACTTTTGAAGCTCTTCATGTTTTTCAACACAGTTTCATGCTCCTTCAATGTTTATAACCCTTTCATGCTCCTCATATTTTTAACATCTTTTGAAGCTCTTCATATTTTTCAGACCTCTTCAAGCAATTCATGTGTTCAACACCATTTCATGCTCCTCCTATTTTTCAGACCCTTTCATGCTCCTCATATTATTGACACCTTCTGAAGCTCTTCTTATTGTTCACAGCTTTTCAGGCTCTTCATGATTTTCATCACCGTATCATGCTCCTCCTATTTTTAAGACCGTTTCATGCTCCTCATATTTTTGGCACCTTTTGAAGCTCTTCATATTTTTCACACCTTTTCATTCTCTTCATGTTATTCAACACCGTTTCATGCTCCTCCTCTTTTCCAGACCGTTTCTTGCTCCTCATATTTTTTACAGCTTTTGAAGCTGTTTATATTTTTCACACTTTTAATGCTCCTCATGTTTTTCAACACCGTTTCATGCTCGTCCTAATTTTTAGACTGTTTCATGCTCCTCCTATTTTTCAGACCGTTTCATGCTCCTCATATTTTTGACACCTTGAAAGCTCTTCATATATTTCCAACCTTTTCAGGTTCTTCATGTTTTTCAACACCATCTCATGCTCCTACTTTTTTTCAGACCGTTCCATGCTCCTCATATTATTGACTCCTTTTGAAGATCTTCATATTTTTCACACTTTTAATGCTCTTCATGTTATTCAACACCGTTACATGCTCCTCATATTTTTGACACCTTTTGCAGCTCTTCAAATTTTTCACACCTTTTCAGGATCTTCATGTTTTTCAACACCGTCTCATGCTCCTCCTTTTTTTGAAACCTTTTGAAGCTCTTCATATATTTGACACCTTTTCAGGATCTTCATGTTTTTCAACACCGTCTCATGCTCCTCCTATTTTTTTTACCCGTTTCATGCGACTAATAATTTTGAAACCTTTTGAAGCTCTTCATATTTTTCACATCTTTTCATGCTCTTTATGTTTTTCAACACCGTTTCATACTCCTCCTATATTTCAGACCGTTTCATGATCCTCATATTTTTGACACCTTTTGAAGCTCTTCATATTTTTCACACCTTTTCAGGCTTTTGATGTTTTTCAATACCATTTCATGCTCCTCCTATCTTTCAGAACCATTCATGCTACTGATATTTTTGACACCTTTTGAAGCTCTTCATATTTTTCACACCTTTTCAGGCTCTTCATTTTTTTCAACATCGTTTCATGCTCCTCCTATTTTTCAGACCGTTTCATGCTCCTCATATTTTTGACACCTTTTGGAGATTTTCATATATTTCACACTTTTTCAGGCTCTTCATGTTTTTCAACACCACTTCATGATCCTCCTATTTTTCAGACCGTTTCTTGCTCCTCTAATTTTTGACACCTTTTGAAGCTCTTCGTATTTTTCACACCTTTTGAAACTCTTCATATTTTTCACACCTTTTGAAGCTCTTCATATTTTTCACACCTTTTCAGGCTCTTCATGTTTTTGAACACCGTTTCATGCTCCTCTTATTTGTGACAACTTTTGAAGCTCTTCATATTTTTCACACCTTTTCAGGCTCTTCATGTTTTTGAACACCACTTCTTGCTCCTTAATTTTTGGAGATAGTTTCATGCTTCTCATATTTTTGACACCTTTTGAATCTCTTCATATTTTTCACACCTTTTAAGGCTCTGCATGCTTTTCAATACTGCTTCATGCTACTCCTATTTTTCAGACCGTTTCATGCTCCTCATATTTTTGACACCTTTTGAAGCCTTTCATATTTTTCACAACTTTTCAGTTTCTTCATGTTTTTCAATACCGCTTCATGCTCTTCCTATTTTTCAGACCGTTTCATGCTCCTCTTATTTTTCACACTTTCTGAAGCTCTTCAGATTTTTCACACCTTTACAGGCTCTTCATGTTTTCAACACCATTTCATGCTCCTCCTATTTTTCAGACCGTTTCATGCTTCTCTCAATTTTGACACCTTTTGAAGCTCTTCATATTTTTCACACCTTTTCAGGCTCTTCATGTTTCTGAACACCGTTTCATGCTCCTCATATTTTTGACGCCTTTTGAAGCTCTTTATATTTTTCACACCTTTTCTGGCTCTTCATGTTTTTTAACAGCGCTTCATGCTCCTCCTATTTTTCAGACCATATCATGCTCCTCATATTTTTCACACCTTTTGAAGCTCTTCACATTTTTCACACCTTTTTAGGCTCTTCATGTTTTTCAACAACGCTTCAAGCTCCTCCTATTTTTCTGACTGTTTCATGCTCCTCATATTTTTGACACATTTTGAAGGTCTTCATATTTTTCACACCTTTTCAGGCTCGTCATGTTTTTGAACACCTTTTCATGCTCCTCATCTTTTTGAAACCTTTAGAAGCTCTTCATATTTTTCACACCTTTTCAGGCTCTTCATGTTTTTCCACACCGCTTCATGCTCCTCCTATTTTCAGACCGTTTCATGCTCCTCTCATTTTTGACACCTTTTGAAGCTCTTCATATTTTTCACACATTTTGAAGCTCTTTATATTTTTTACACTTTTTTAAGCTCTTCATATTTTTCAAAACTTTTCAGCCTCTTCATATTTTTGAACATCTTTTCAGGCTCTTCATTTTTTTCAACACCGCTTGATGCTCCTCCTATTTTTCAGACCATTTCATGCTCCTCATAATTTTGACACCTTTTGAAGCTTTTGATATTTTTCACACCTTTTCAGGCTCTTCATGTTTTTCCACACCGCTTCATGCTCCTCCTATTTTCAGACCGTTTCATGCTCCTCTCATTTTTGACACCTTTTGAAGCTCTTCATATTTTTCACACATTTTGAAGCTCTTTATATTTTTTACACTTTTTTAAGCTCTTCATATTTTTCAAAACTTTTCAGCCTCTTCATATTTTTGAACATCTTTTCAGGCTCTTCATTTTTTTCAACACCGCTTCATGCTCCTCCTATTTTTCAGACTGTTTCATGCTCCTCATATTTTTGACACCTTTTGAAGCTCTTCATATTTTTCACACCTTTTCAGGCTCTTCATGTTTTTGAACACCACTTCTTGCTCCTTAATTTTTGGAGATAGTTTCATGCTTCTCATATTTTTGACACCTTTTGAAGCTCTTCATATTTTTCACACCTTTTAAGGCTCTGCATGCTTTTCAATACTTCTTCATGCTACTCCTATTTTTCAGACCGTTTCATGCTCCTCATATTTTTTGACACCGTTTGAAGCTCTTCATATTTTTCACACCTTTTCAGGCTCCTCATGTTTTTCAAAACCGCTTCATGCTCCTCCTATTTTTCAGACCGTTTCATGCTCCTCATATTTTTCACACCTTTAATGGCTCTTCGTATTTTTCACAGCTTTTCAGGCTCTTCGTGTTTTTCAACACTGCTTCATGCTCCTCCTATTTTTCAGACCTTTTCATGCTCCTCATATTTTTGACACCTTTGAAGCTCTTCATGTTTTTCCAACCTTTTCAGGTTCTTCATGTTTTTCAACAGCGTCTCATGCTCCTCCTATTTTTCAGACCGTTTCATGCTCCTCATATTTTTGAGACCTTTTGAAGCTCTTCATATTTTTCACACTTTTTCTTGCTCTTCATGTTTTCATACAACGTTTCATGCTCCTCCCATTTTTCAGACCATTTCTTGCTCCTCATATTTTTCAGACCGTCTCATGCTCCTCTTATTTATGACAGCTTTTGAAGCTCTTCATATTTTTCACACTTTTGAAGCTCTTCATGTTTTTCAACACAGTTTCATGCTCCTTCAATGTTTATAACCCTTTCATGCTCCTCATATTTTTAACATCTTTTGAAGCTCTTCATATTTTTCAGACCTCTTCAAGCAATTCATGTGTTCAACACCATTTCATGCTCCTCCTATTTTTCAGACCCTTTCATGCTCCTCATATTATTGACACCTTCTGAAGCTCTTCTTATTGTTCACACCTTTTCAGGCTCTTCATGATTTTCATCACCGTATCATGCTCCTCCTATTTTTAAGACCGTTTCATGCTCCTCATATTTTTGGCACCTTTTGAAGCTCTTCATATTTTTCACACCTTTTCATTCTCTTCATGTTATTCAACACCGTTTCATGCTCCTCCTCTTTTCCAGACCGTTTCTTGCTCCTCATATTTTTTACAGCTTTTGAAGCTGTTTATATTTTTCACACTTTTAATGCTCCTCATGTTTTTCAACACCGTTTCATGCTCGTCCTAATTTTTAGACTGTTTCATGCTCCTCCTATTTTTCAGACCGTTTCATGCTCCTCATATTTTTGACACCTTGAAAGCTCTTCATATATTTCCAACCTTTTCAGGTTCTTCATGTTTTTCAACACCATCTCATGCTCCTACTTTTTTTCAGACCGTTCCATGCTCCTCATATTATTGACTCCTTTTGAAGATCTTCATATTTTTCACACTTTTAATGCTCTTCATGTTATTCAACACCGTTACATGCTCCTCATATTTTTGACACCTTTTGCAGCTCTTCAAATTTTTCACACCTTTTCAGGATCTTCATGTTTTTCAACACCGTCTCATGCTCCTCCTTTTTTTTTTACCCGTTTCATGCGACTAATAATTTTGAAACCTTTTGAAGCTCTTCATATTTTTCACATCTTTTCATGCTCTTTATGTTTTTCAACACCGTTTCATACTCCTCCTATATTTCAGACCGTTTCATGATCCTCATATTTTTGACACCTTTTGAAGCTCTTCATATTTTTCACACCTTTTCAGGCTTTTGATGTTTTTCAATACCATTTCATGCTCCTCCTATCTTTCAGAACCATTCATGCTACTGATATTTTTGACACCTTTTGAAGCTCTTCATATTTTTCACACCTTTTCAGGCTCTTCATTTTTTTCAACATCGTTTCATGCTCCTCCTATTTTTCAGACCGTTTCATGCTCCTCATATTTTTGACACCTTTTGGAGATTTTCATATATTTCACACTTTTTCAGGCTCTTCATGTTTTTCAACACCACTTCATGATCCTCCTATTTTTCAGACCGTTTCTTGCTCCTCTAATTTTTGACACCTTTTGAAGCTCTTCGTATTTTTCACACCTTTTGAAACTCTTCATATTTTTCACACCTTTTGAAGCTCTTCATATTTTTCACACCTTTTCAGGCTCTTCATGTTTTTGAACACCGTTTCATGCTCCTCTTATTTGTGACAACTTTTGAAGCTCTTCATATTTTTCACACCTTTTCAGGCTCTTCATGTTTTTGAACACCACTTCTTGCTCCTTAATTTTTGGAGATAGTTTCATGCTTCTCATATTTTTGACACCTTTTGAATCTCTTCATATTTTTCACACCTTTTAAGGCTCTGCATGCTTTTCAATACTGCTTCATGCTACTCCTATTTTTCAGACCGTTTCATGCTCCTCATATTTTTGACACCTTTTGAAGCCTTTCATATTTTTCACAACTTTTCAGTTTCTTCATGTTTTTCAATACCGCTTCATGCTCTTCCTATTTTTCAGACCGTTTCATGCTCCTCTTATTTTTCACATTTTCTGAAGCTCTTCAGATTTTTCACACCTTTACAGGCTCTTCATGTTTTCAACACCATTTCATGCTCCTCCTATTTTTCAGACCGTTTCATGCTTCTCTCAATTTTGACACCTTTTGAAGCTCTTCATATTTTTCACACCTTTTCAGGCTCTTCATGTTTCTGAACACCGTTTCATGCTCCTCATATTTTTGACGCCTTTTGAAGCTCTTTATATTTTTCACACCTTTTCTGGCTCTTCATGTTTTTTAACAGCGCTTCATGCTCCTCCTATTTTTCAGACCATATCATGCTCCTCATATTTTTCACACCTTTTGAAGCTCTTCACATTTTTCACACCTTTTTAGGCTCTTCATGTTTTTCAACAACGCTTCAAGCTCCTCCTATTTTTCTGACTGTTTCATGCTCCTCATATTTTTGACACATTTTGAAGGTCTTCATATTTTTCACACCTTTTCAGGCTCGTCATGTTTTTGAACACCTTTTCATGCTCCTCATCTTTTTGAAACCTTTAGAAGCTCTTCATATTTTTCACACCTTTTCAGGCTCTTCCTGTTTTTCCACACCGCTTCATGCTCCTCCTATTTTCAGACCGTTTCATGCTCCTCTCATTTTTGACACCTTTTGAAGCTCTTCATATTTTTCACACATTTTGAAGCTCTTTATATTTTTTACACTTTTTTAAGCTCTTCATATTTTTCAAAACTTTTCAGCCTCTTCATATTTTTGAACATCTTTTCAGGCTCTTCATTTTTTTCAACACCGCTTGATGCTCCTCCTATTTTTCAGACCATTTCATGCTCCTCATAATTTTGACACCTTTTGAAGCTTTTGATATTTTTCACACATTTTCAGGCTCTTCATGTTGTTCAACACCGCTTCATGCTCCTCCTATTTTTCAGACTGTTTCATGCTCCTCATATTTTTGACACCTTTTGAAGCTCTTCATATTTTTCACACCTTTTCAGGCTCTTCATGTTTTTGAACACCACTTCTTGCTCCTTAATTTTTGGAGATAGTTTCATGCTTCTCATATTTTTGACACCTTTTGAAGCTCTTCATATTTTTCACACCTTTTAAGGCTCTGCATGCTTTTCAATACTTCTTCATGCTACTCCTATTTTTCAGACCGTTTCATGCTCCTCATATTTTTTGACACCGTTTGAAGCTCTTCATATTTTTCACACCTTTTCAGGCTCCTCATGTTTTTCAAAACCGCTTCATGCTCCTCCTATTTTTCAGACCGTTTCATGCTCCTCATATTTTTCACACCTTTAATGGCTCTTCGTGTTTTTCACAGCTTTTCAGGCTCTTCGTGTTTTTCAACACTGCTTCATGCTCCTCCTATTTTTCAGACCGTTTCATGCTACTCATAATTTTCACACCTTTTGAAGCTCTTCATATTTTTCACACATTTTCAGGCTCTTCTAGTTTTTCAACACCGCTTCATTCTCCTCCTATTTTTCAGACTGTTTCATGCTCCTCATATTTTTGACACCGTTTGAAGCTCTTCATATTTTTCACACGTTTTCAGGCTCTTCATGTTTTTCAACACCGCTTCTTGCTCCTCCTATTTTTCAGACAGTTTCATGCTCCTCATATTTTTCAGACTTTCTGAAGCTCTTCAGATTTTTCACACCTTTTCAGGCTCTTCATGTTTTTGAACACCGTTTGATACTCCTCATAATTTTCAGGCCGTTTCATGCTCCTCATATTTTTGACACCTTTTGAAGCTCTTCACGTTTTTCAACTCCGTTTCATGCTCCTCTTAATTTTCAGACCATTTGATCCTCCTCTTATTTTTCAGACCGTTTCATGCTCCTCATATTTTTGACACCTTTTGAAGCTCTTCATATTTTTCACACCTTTTCAGGCTCTTCATGTTTTTCAACACCATTTCATGCTCCTCATATTTTTGATAGCTTTTTAAGCTCTTCATATTTTTCACACCTTCTCAGGCTTTTCATGCTTCTGAACACCGTTTCATGCTAATCCTATTTTTCAGACCGTTTCACGCTCCTCATATTTTTGAAACCTTTTGAAGCTCTTCATATTTTTAACACCTTTTCAGGCTCTTCAAGTAATTCAACAACGTTTCTGCTCCTCCTATTTTTCAGACCTTTTCATGCTCCTCATATTTTTGACACCTTTGAAGCTCTTCATGATTTTCCAACCTTTACAGGTTCTTCATGTTTTTCAACACCGTCTCATGCTCCTCCTATTTTTCAGACCGTTTAATGCTCCTCATATTTTTGACACCTCTTGAATCTCTTCATATTTTTCACACCTTTTCATGCTCTTCATGTTTTCATACAACGTTTCATGCTCCTCCCATTTTTCAGACCATTTCTTGCTCCTCATATTTTTCAGACCGTCTCATGCTCCTCTTATTTATGACAGCTTTTGAAGCTCTTCATATTTTTCACACTTTTTGAAGCTCTTCATGTTTTTCAACACCGTTTCATGCTCCTCCAATGTTTATGACCCTTTCATGCTCCTCATATTTTTAACATCTTTTGAAGCTCTTCATATTTTTCATACCTTTTCAAGCAATTCATGTGTTCAACACCATTTTATGCTCCTCCTATTTTTCAGACCCTTTCATGCTCCTCATATTATTGACATCTTCTGAAGCTCTTCTTATTGTTCACAGCTTTTCAGGCTCTTCATGATTTTCAACACCGTTTCATGCTCCTCCTATTTTTCAGATGGTTTCAGGCTCCTCATATTTTTGACACCTTTTGAAGCTCTTCATGTTTTTCAACACCGTTTCATGCTCGTCCTATTTTTTAGACCGTTTCATGGTCCTCATATTTTTCTGACAGTTTCATGTTCCTCATATTTTTGACACCTTTGAAGCTCTTCATATTTTTCCAACGTTTTCAGGTTCTTCATGTTTTTACACCGTCTCATGCTTCTCCTATTTTTAAGACCGTTTCATGCTCCTCATATTTTTGACACCTTTTGAAGCTCTTCATATTTTTCACACCTTTTCATTCTCTTCATGTTTTTCAACACCGTTTCATGCTCCTCCTCTTTTCCAGACCGTTTCTTGCTCCTCATATTTTTGACAGCTTTTGAAGCAGTTTATATTTTTCACACTTTTAATGCTCCTCATGTTTTTCAACACCGTTTCATGCTCCTCATATATTTGACACCTTTTGAAGCTCTTCATATTTTTCACCTTTTCAGGCTTTTCATGTTTTTGAACACCGTTTCATGCTCCTCATATTTTTGACACCTTTTGAACTCTTGATATATTTCACACCTTTTCAGGCTCTTCATGTTTTTGAACACTGTTTAATGCTCCTCCTATTTTTCAGAGAGTTGCATGCTCCTCATATTTTTGACACATTTTGAAGCTCTTCATATTTTTCACACCTTTTCATGCTCTTCAGGTTTTTCACCACCGTTTCATGCTGTTCCAATTTTTCAGACAGTTTCATGCTCCTCTTTTTTTTGACACCTTTTGAAGCTCTTCATATTTTTAACACTTATCATGCTCTTCATGTTTTTCAACACCGTTTCATGCTCCTCCTATTTTTCAGACCGTTTCATGCTCCTCATATTTTTGACACCTTGAAAACTCTTCATATATTTCCAACCTTTTCAGGTTCTTCATGTTTTTCAACACCATCTCATGCTCCTACTTTTTTTCAGACCGTTCCATCCTCCTCATATTTTTGACTCCTTTTGAAGATCTTCATATTTTTCAGACTTTTAATGCTCTTCATGTTATTCAACACCGTTACATGCTCCTCATATTTTTGACACCTTTTGCAGCTCTTCAAATTTTTCACACCTTTTCAGGATCTTCAAGTTTTCAACACCGTCTCATGCTCCTCCTTTTTTTGAAACCTTTTGAAGCTCTTCATATATTTCACACCTTTTCAGGATCTTCATGTTTTTCAACACCGTCTCATGCTCCTCCTATTTTTTTTACTCGTTTCATGCGACTAATAATTTTGAAACCTTTTGAAGCTCTTCATATTTTCCACACCTTTTCATGCTCTTTATGTTTTTCAACACCGTTTCATACTCCTCGTATATTTCAGACCGTTTCATGATCCTCATATTTTTGACACCTTTTGAAGCTCTTCATATTTTTCACACCTTTTCAGGCTCTTCATTTTTTTCAACATCGTTTCATGCTCCTCCTATTTTTCAGACCGTTTCATGCTCCTCATATTTTTGACACCTTTTGGAAATTTTCATATATTTCACATTTTTTCAGGCTCTTCATGTTTTTCAACACCACTTCATGATCCTCCTATTTTTCAGACCGTTTCTTGCTCCTCTAATTTTTGACACCTTTTGAAGCTCTTCATATTTTTCTCACCTTTTAAACTCTTCATATTTTTCACACCCTTTGAAGCTCTTCATATTTTTCACACCTTTTCAGGCTCTTCATGTTTTTGAACACCGTTTCATGCTCCTCCTATTTGTGACAACTTTTGAAGCTCTTCATATTTTTCACACCTTTTCAGGTTCTTCATGTTTTTCAACACCGTTTCATGCTCCTCCTATTTTTCAGACCTTTTCATGCTCCTCATATTTTTGACACCTTTGAAGCTCTTCATGTTTTTCCAACCTTTTCAGGTTCTTCATGTTTTTCAACAGCGTCTCATGCTCCTCCTATTTTTCAGACCGTTTCATGCTCCTCATATTTTTGAGACCTTTTGTAGCTCTTCATATTTTTCACACTTTTTCTTGCTCTTCATGTTTTCATACAACGTTTCATGCTCCTCCCATTTTTCAGACCATTTCTTGCTCCTCATATTTTTCAGACCGTCTCATGCTCCTCTTATTTATGACAGCTTTTGAAGCTCTTCATATTTTTCACACTTTTGAAGCTCTTCATGTTTTTCAACACCGTTTCATGCTCCTCCAATGTTTATAACCCTTTCATGCTCCTCATATTTTTAACATCTTTTGAAGCTCTTCATATTTTTCAGACCTCTTCAATCAATTCATGTGTTCAACACCATTTCATGCTCCTCCTATTTTTCAGACCCTTTCATGCTCCTCATATTATTGACATCTTCTGAAGCTCTTCTTATTGTTCACACCTTTTCAGGCTCTTCATGATTTTCAACACCGTTTCATGCTCCTCCTATTTTTCAGATGGTTTCAGGCTCCTCATATTTTTGACACCTTGAAAGCTCTTCATGTTTTTCAACACTGTTTCATGCTCTTCCTATATTTTAGACCGTTTCATGGTCCTCATATTTTTCTGACAGTTTCATGTTCCTCATATTTTTGACACCTTTGAAGCTCTTCTTATTTTTTCAACGTTTTCAGGTTCTTCATGTTTTTACACCGTCTCATGCTTCTCCTATTTTTAAGACCGTTTCATGCTCCTCATATTTTTGACACCTTTTGAAGCTCTTCATATTTTTCACACCTTTTCATTCTCTTCATGTTTTTCAACACCGTTTCATGCTCCTCCTCTTTTCCAGACCTTTTCTTGCTCCTCATATTTTTGACAGCTTTTGAAGCAGTTTATATTTTTCACACTTTTAATGCTCCTCATGTTTTTCAACACCGTTTCATGCTCCTCATATATTTGACACCTTTTGAAGCTCTTCATATTTTTCACCTTTTCAGGCTTTTCATGTTTTTGAACACCGTTTCATGCTCCTCATATTTTTGACACCTTTTGAACTCTTGATATATTTCACACCTTTTCAGGCTCTTCATGTTTTTGAACACTGTTTAATGCTCCTCCTATTTTTCAGAGAGTTGCATGCTCCTCATATTTTTGACACATTTTGAAGCTCTTCATATTTTTCACACCTTTTCATGCTCTTCAGGTTTTTCACCACCGTTTCATGCTGTTCCAATTTTTCAGACAGTTTCATGCTCCTCTTTTTTTTGACACCTTTTGAAGCTCTTCATATTTTTAACACTTATCATGCTCTTCATGTTTTTCAACACCGTTTCATGCTCCTCCTATTTTTCAGACCGTTTCATGCTCCTCATATTTTTGACACCTTGAAAACTCTTCATATATTTCCAACCTTTTCAGGTTCTTCATGTTTTTCAACACCATCTCATGCTCCTACTTTTTTTCAGACCGTTCCATCCTCCTCCTATTTTTGACTCCTTTTGAAGATCTTCATATTTTTCAGACTTTTAATGCTCTTCATGTTATTCAACACCGGTACATGCTCCTCATATTTTTGACACCTTTTGCAGCTCTTCAAATTTTTCACACCTTTTCAGGATCTTCATGTTTTCAACACCGTCTCATGCTCCTCCTTTTTTTGAAACCTTTTGAAGCTCTTCATATATTTCACACCTTTTCAGGATCTTCATGTTTTTCAACACCGTCTCATGCTCCTCCTATTTTTTTACTCGTTTCATGCGACTAATAATTTTGAAACCTTTTGAAGCTCTTCATATTTTCCACACCTTTTCATGCTCTTTATGTTTTTCAACACCGTTTCATACTCCTCGTATATTTCAGACCGTTTCATGATCCTCATATTTTTGACACCTTTTGAAGCTCTTCATATTTTTCACACCTTTTCATGCTCTTTATGTTTTTCAACACCGTTTCATACTCCTCCTATATTTCAGACCGTTTCATGATCCTCATATTTTTGACACCTTTTGAAGCTCTTCATATTTTTCACACCTTTTCAGGCTCTTCATTTTTTTCAACATCGTTTCATGCTCCTCCTATTTTTCAGACCGTTTCATGCTCCTCATATTTTTGACACCTTTTGGAAATTTTCATATATTTCACATTTTTTCAGGCTCTTCATGTTTTTCAACACCACTTCATGATCCTCCTATTTTTCAGACCGTTTCTTGCTCCTCTAATTTTTGACACCTTTTGAAGCTCTTCATATTTTTCTCACCTTTTAAACTCTTCATATTTTTCACACCCTTTGAAGCTCTTCATATTTTTCACACCTTTTCAGGCTCTTCATGTTTTTGAACACCGTTTCATGCTCCTCCTATTTGTGACAACTTTTGAAGCTCTTCATATTTTTCACACCTTTTCAGGCTCTTCATGTTTTTCAACACCGCTTCATTCTCCTCGTATTTTTCAGACCGTTTAATGCACCTCATATTTTTCACACCTTTTGAAGCTCTTTATATTTTTCACACCTTTTCAGGCTCTTCATGTTTTTGAACACCGCTTCATGCTCCTCCTATTTTTCAGACCGTTTCATGCTCCACATATTTTTGGCACCTTTTGAAGATCTTCATATTTTTCACACCTTTTCATGTTCTTCATGTTTTTCAACACCGTTTCATGCTCCTCCTGTTTTTCAGACCGTTTCATGCTCCTCGTATTTTTGACACTTTTTGAAGCTCTTCCTATTTTTCAACACCGTTTCATACTTGTCCTATTTTTCAGACCGTTTCATGGTCCTCATTATTTCAGACCGTTTCATGCTTCTCATATTTTTGACACCTTTTGAAGCTCTTCATATTTTTCACACCTTTTCAGGTTCTTCATGTTTTTCAACACCGTTTCATGCTCCTCCTATTTTTCAGACCTTTTCATGCTCCTCATATTTTTGACACCTTTGAAGCTCTTCATGTTTTTCCAACCTTTTCAGGTTCTTCATGTTTTTCAACAGCGTCTCATGCTCCTCCTATTTTTCAGACCGTTTCATGCTCCTCATATTTTTGAGACCTTTTGAAGCTCTTCATATTTTTCACACTTTTTCTTGCTCTTCATGTTTTCATACAACGTTTCATGCTCCTCCCATTTTTCAGACCATTTCTTGCTCCTCATATTTTTCAGACCGTCTCATGCTCCTCTTATTTATGACAGCTTTTGAAGCTCTTCATATTTTTCACACTTTTGAAGCTCTTCATGTTTTTCAACACCGTTTCATGCTCCTCCAATGTTTATAACCCTTTCATGCTCCTCATATTTTTAACATCTTTTGAAGCTCTTCATATTTTTCAGACCTCTTCAATCAATTCATGTGTTCAACACCATTTCATGCTCCTCCTATTTTTCAGACCCTTTCATGCTCCTCATATTATTGACACCTTCTGAAGCTCTTCTTATTGTTCACACCTTTTCAGGCTCTTCATGATTTTCAACACCGTTTCATGCTCCTCCTATTTTTCAGATGGTTTCAGGCTCCTCATATTTTTGACACCTTGAAAGCTCTTCTTGTTTTTCAACACTGTTTCATGCTCTTCCTATATTTTAGACCGTTTCATGGTCCTCATATTTTTCTGACAGTTTCATGTTCCTCATATTTTTGACACCTTTGAAGCTCTTCTTATTTTTTCAACGTTTTCAGGTTCTTCATGTTTTTACACCGTCTCATGCTTCTCCTATTTTTATGACGGTTTCATGCTCCTCATATTTTTGACACCTTTTGAAGCTCTTCATATTTTTCACACCTTTTCATTCTCTTCATGTTTTTCAACACCGTTTCATGCTCCTCCCCTTTTCAGGACCGTTTCTTGCTCCTCATATTTTTGACAGCTTTTGAAGCTGTTTATATTTTTCACACTTTTAATGCTCCTCATGTTTTTCAACACCGTTTCATGCTCCTCATATATTTGACACCTTTGGAAGCTCTTCATATTTTTCACCTTTTCAGGCTTTTCATGATTTTGAACACCGTTTCATGCTCCTCATATTTTTGACACCTTTTGAACTCTTGATATATTTCACACCTTTTCAGGCTCTTCATGTTTAAACACTGTTTAATGCTCCTCCTATTTTTCAGACAGTTGCATGCTCCTCATATTTTTGACACCTTTTGAAGCTCTTCATATTTTTCACACCTTTTCATGCTCTTCATGTTTTTCACCACCGTTTCATGCTGTTCCTATTTTTCAGACAGTTTCATGCTCCTCTTTTTTTGACACCTTTTGAAGCTTTTCATATTTTTCACACCTTTTCATGCTGTTCATATTTTTCAACAAGTTTTCATGCTCCTCGTGTTTTTCAGACCGTTTCATGCTCCTCATATTTTTGACACCTTTTGAAGCTCTTCATATTTTTCACACCTTTTCATTCTCTTCATGTTTTTCAACACCGTTTCATGCTCCTTCTATTTTTCAGACCGTTTCTTGCTCCTCATAATTTTGACAGGTTTTGAAGCTCTTTATATTTTTCACACTTTTAATTGTTTTTATGTTTTTTAACACCGTTTCATGTTCCGCGTATATTTGACTCCTTTTGAAGCTCTTAATATTTTGCACACCTTTTCATGCTCTTCATGTATTTGAATACCGCTCCATGCTCCTCCTATATTTCAGACCGTTTCATGCTCCTAATATTTTTGACACTTTTTGAAGCTATTCATATTTCTCACACATTTTTAGGCTCTTCATGTTTTTCAACATGGTTTCATGCTCCTCCTATTTTTCAGACCATTTCATGCTCCTCCTATTTTTCAGAACGTTTCATACTCCTCAAATTTTGGCACCTTTTGAAGCTCTTTATATTATTAACACTTATCATGCTCTTCATGTTTTTCAACACCGTTTCATGCTCCTCCTATTTTTCAGACCGTTTCATGCTCCTCATATTTTTGACACCTTGAAAGCTCTTCATATATTTCCAGCCTTTTCAGGTTCTTCATGTTTTTCAACACCATCTCATGCTCCTACTATTTTTGAGACCGTTCCATGCTCCTCATATTTTAGACACCTTTTGAAACTCTTCATATTTTTCACACTTTTAATCCTCTTCATGTTTTTCAACACCGTTACATGCTCCTCATATTTTTGACACCTTTTGCAGCTCTTCAAATTTTTCACACCTTTTCATGCTCTTCATGTATACATACAAAGTTTCTTGCTCCTCCTATTTTCAGTCCCTTTCATGCTCCTCATATTTTTGATAACTTTTGAACCTCTTCATATTTTTCACACCTTTTCATGCTCTTCATGTTTTTCAACACCGTCTCATGCTCCTCCTTTTTATGAAACCTTTTGAAGCTCTTCATATATTTCACACCTTTTGAGGATCTTCATGTTTTTCAACACCGTCTCATGCTCCTCCTATTTTTTTTACCCGTTTCATGCGACTAATAATTTTGAAACCTTTTGAAGCTCTTCATATTTTTCACACCTTTTCATGCTCTTTATGTTTTTCAACACCGTTTCATACTCCTCCTATATTTCAGACCGTTTCATGATCCTCATATTTTTGACACCTTTTGAAGCTCTTCATATTTTTCACACCTTTTCAGGCTCTTCATTTTTTTCAACACCACTTCATGATCCTCCTATTTTTCAGACCGTTTCTTGCTCCTCTAATTTTTGACACCTTTTGAAGCTCTTCATATTTTTCTCACCTTTTCAGGCACTTCATGTTTTTCAACACCGCTTCATGCTCCTGCTATATTTCAGATCGTTTCATGCTCCTCATATTTTTGACATCTTTTGAAGCTTTTCATATTTTTCACACGTTTTCAGTCTCTTCATGTTTTTCAAAAACGCTTCTTTCTCCTCCTATTTTTCAGACCGTTTCATGCTCATCTCATTTTTGACACGTTTTGAAGCTCTTCATATATTTCACAGCTTTTGAAGCTCTTCATAATTTTCACACGTTTTCAGGCTCTTCATGTTTTTGAACACCGCTTCTTGCGACTCCTATTTTTCAGACTGTTTCATGCTCCTCATATTTTTGACACCTTTTGAAGCTCATCATATTTTTCACACCTTTTCAGGCTTTTCATGTTTTTCAACACCGCTTCATGCTCCTCCTATTTTTCAGACCGTTTCATGCTCCTCATATTTTTGACACCTTTTGAAGCTCTTCATATTTTTCACACCTTTTCAGCTCTTCAGGTTTGTCAACACCACTTCATGCTCCTCCTATTTTTCAGACCGTTTCATTCTCCTCATATATTTGACACCTTTTGAAACTCTTCATATATTTCACACATTTTCAGGCTCTTCATCTTTTTGCACACCGCTTCATGCTCCTCCTCTTTTTCACACCGTTTCATGCTCCTCTCATTATTGACACATTTCGAAGCTATTCATATTTTCACACCTTTGGAAGCTCTTCATATTTTTCACACATTTTCAGGCTTTTCATGTTTTCAACACCGCTTCATATTCCTCCTTTTTTTCAGACCGTTTCATGCTCCTCATATTTTTGACACCTTTTAATGCTCTTCATATTTTTCACACCTTTTCAGGCTCTTCATGTTTTTCAACACCGCTTCATGCTCCTCCTATTTTTCAGACTGTTTCATGCTCCTCATATTTTTGACACCTTTTGAAGCTCTTCATATTTTTCACACCTTTTCAGGCTCTTCATGTTTTTCAACTGTGCTTCATGTTCCTCCTATTTTTCAGATCGTTTCATGCTCCTCATATTTTTGACACCTTTTGAAGATCTTAATATTTTTCACACCTTTTCAGGCTCTTCATGTTTTAGAACACGATTTCATGCTCCTCCTTTATTTTGACACATTTTGAAGGTCTTCATAATTTTCACACCTTTTCAGGCTCTTCATGTTTTTCAACACCATTTCATGCTCCTCCTATTTTTCAGATCATTTCATGCTCCTCATATATTTCACATCTTTTGTAGCTCTTCATATTTTTCACACCTTTTCAGTCTCTTCAGGTTTCTCATCATCACTTCATGCTTCTCCTATTTTTCACACCGTTTCATGCTCCTCATATTTTTGAAACCTTTTCAAGCTCTTTATATATTTCCCACCTTTTCAGGCTCTTAATGTTTTCAACACCGCTTCATGCTCATCCTATTTTTCGGACCGCTTCATGCTCCTCATATTTTTGACATCTTTTGAAGCTCTTCATATTTTTCACACCTTTTCAGGCTCTTCATGTTTTCAACACCGTTTCATGCTCCACCTATTTTTCAGACCGTTTCATGCTCCTCATATTTTTAACACCTTTTGAAGCTCTTCATATTTTTCACACCTTTTCAGGCTCTTCATGTTTTTGCACAACGCTTCATGCTCCTCCTATTTTTCACACCGTTTCATGCTCCTCTCATTATTGACACATTTCGAAGCTATTCATATTTTTCACACCTTTGGAAGCTCTTCATATTTTTCACACATTTTCAGGCTTTTCATGTTTTCAACACCGCTTCATGCTCCTCCTTTTTTTCAGACCGTTTCATGCTCCTCATATTTTTGACACCTTTTAATGCTCTTTATATTTTTCACACTTGTCATGCTCTTCATGTTTTCAACACTGTTTCCTGCTTCTCCTATTTTTCAAACTGTTTCATGCTCCTCATATTTTTCACAGCTTTTAAAGCTGTTCATATTTTTCACATCTTTTCAGGCTCTTCATGTTTTGGAACACTGTTTCAAGCCCCTCCTATTTTTCAGACCGTTTCATGCTCCTCATATTTTTGACAACTTTTGAACCTCCTCATTTTTTCACAACTTTTGAAGCTCTTCATGTTTTTCCACACCATTCCATGCTGCCTCTATTTTTCAGACCGTTTCATGCTACTCCTATTTTTCAAACCGTTCATTCTCCTCATATTTTTGACACCTTTTGAAGCTCTTCATGTCTTTCAACACCGTTTCATGCTGGTCCTATTTTTCAGACCGTTTCATGATCCTCTTATTTTTCAGACCGTTTCATGCTCCTCATATTTTTGACACTTTTGAAGCTCTTCATGTCTTTCAACATTGTTTCATGCTGCTCCTATTTTTCAGACCGTTTCATGCTCCTCATATATTTGACACCTTGTGAAGCTCTTCCTATTTTTCACACATTTTAAGGCTCTTCATGTTTTTCAACACCGTTTCATGCTCCTCCTATTTTTCAGACCGCTTCAGGCTCCTCATGTATATCACTCCTTTTCAAGCTCTTCATATTTTTCACACCTTTTCAGGCTCTTCATGTTTTTGAACACCGTTTCATGCTCCTCCTATTTTTCAGACCGTTTCATGCTCCTCATATTTTTGACACCTTTTGAACCTCATCATTTTTTCACAACTTTTGAAGCTCTTCATATATTTCACACCTTTTCAGGCACTTCATGATTTTCACGACCACTTCATGTTCCTCCTATATTTCAGACCGTTTCATGCTCATCTCATTTTTGACACCTTTGGAAGCTCTTCATATTTTTCACACCTTTTGAAGCTCTTCATATTTTTCACACGTTTTCAGGCTCTTCATGTTTTTCAACACCGCTTCATGCTCCTCCTATTTTTCAGACCGTTTCATGCTCCTCATATTTTTGACACGTTTTGAGGCTCTTCATGTTTTTCACACCTTTTCAGGCTCTTCATGTTTTTCAACACCACTTCATGCTCCTCCTATATTTCAGCCCGGTTCATGTTCCTCATATTTTTGACACCTTTTGTAGCTCTTCATATATTTCACACCTTTTAAGGCTCTTCATGTTTCTCAACAACACTTCATGGTCCTCGGATTTTTCAGACCGTTTCATGCTCCTCATATTTTTGACACCTTTTGAAGCTCTTCATATATTTCACACCTTTTCAGGCTCTTCATGTTTTTCAAAAACACTTCATGCTCCTCCTATTTTTCAGACCGATTCATGCTCATCTCATTTTTGAGAACTTTTGAAGCTCTTTATATTTTTCACACCTTTTGAATCTCCTCATATTTTTCACACGTTTTCAGGCTCTTCATGTTTTTCAACACCATTTCATGCTCCTCCTATTTTTCAGACCTTTTCATGCTCCTCATATTTTTCACCCCTTTCGATGCTCTTACTAATTTTCACAACTTTTCAGGCTCTTCATGTTTTTGAACAACGTTTCATGCTCCTCCTATATTTCAGACCGTTTCATGCTCCTCATATTTTTGACACCTTTTGAAGTTCTTCATATATTTCACACCTTTTCAGGCTCTTCATGTTTTTCAACACCGCTTCTTGCTCCTCCTATTTTTCAGACCGTTTCATGCTCCTCATATTTTTGACACCTTTTGAAGTTCTTCATATTTTTCACACCTTTTTAGGCTCTTCATGCATTTGAACACCGCTTCATGCTCCTCCTATTTTTCAGGCCGTTTCCTGCTCATCTCATTTTTGACACCTTTGAAAGCTCTTCATATTTTTCACACCTTTTGAAGCTCTTAATATTTTTCACACGTTTTCAGGCTCTTCATGTTTTTCAACAGTGCTTCATGCTCCTCCTACTTTTCAGACCGTTTCATGCTACTCATATTTTTGACACCTTTTGAAGCTCTTCATATTTTTCACACCATTTCAGGCTCTTCATGTTTTTGATGACAGCTTCTTGCTCCTCCTACTTTTCAGACTGTTTCATGCTCCTCATATTTTTGAAACCTTTTGAAGCTTTTCATATTTTTCACACCTTTTCAGGCTCTTCTTGTGTTTGAACACCGCTTCATGCACCTCCTATTTTTCACACCTTTTGAAGCTCTTCATATTTTTCACACCTTTTTAGGCTCTTCATGTTTTAGAACACCGCTTAATGCTCCTCCTATTTTTCAGACCGTTTCATGCACCTCATGTATTTCACACCTTTTGAAGCTCTTCATATTTTTCACACATTTTCAGTGTCTTCATGTTTTTCAACACTACTTCATGCTCCTCCTATTTTTCAGACCGTTTCATGTTCCTCATATTTTTGACACCTTTTGAAGCTCTTCATATTTTTCACACCTTTTTAGGCTCTTCATGCTTTTCAATACCGCCTCATGCTACTGCTATATTTCAGACCGTTTCATGCTCCTCATATTTTTGACACCTTTTGAAGCTCTTCACATTTTTCACACCTTTTCAGACGCTTCATGTTTTTGAACACTGCTTCATGTACCTCCTCTTTTTCCGACCGTTTCATGCTCATCTCATTTTTGACACCTTTTGAAGCTCTTCATATTTTTCACACCTTTTGAAACTCTTCATATTTTTCACACGTTTTCAGGCTCTTCATGATTTTCAACACCGATTCTTGCTCCTCCTGTTTTTCAGACCGTTTCATGTTCCTCATATATTTCACACCTTTTGAAGCTCTTCATATTTTTCACACCTTTTCAGGCTCTTCATGTTTTTGAACACCGTTTCATGCTGCTCCTATTTTTCAGACAGTTTCATGCTCCTCATATTTTTGACACCTTTTGAAGCTCTTCTTCATTTTCACACCTTTTCAGGCTCTTCATGTTTTCAAAACCACTTCATGTTCCTACTATTTTTCAGCCCTTTTCATGCTCCTCATATTTTTCACACCTTTTGAAGCTCTTCATATATTTCACACCTTTTCATGCTCTTCATGTTTTTCAACACCACTTCATGCTCCTCCTATATTTCTTACCCTTTCATGCTCCACATAATTTTCACACTTTTTGTAGCTCTTCACATTTTTCACAGTTTTCAGGCTCTTCATGTTTTTCAACACCGCTTCATGCTCCTCCTATTTGTCAGACCGTTTCATGCTCCTCATGTTTTTGACACCTTTTGAAGCTCTTCATATTTTTCACACCTTTTCAGGCTCTTCATGTTTTTCAACACCACTTCATGTGCCTCCTATATTTCAGACCGTTTCATGCTCCTCATATTTTTGACACTTTTTGAAGCTCTTCATATTTTTCAAAGCTTTTCCGGCTCTTCATGTTTTTCAATACCACTTCATGCTCCTCCTATTTTTCAGACCTTTTCATGCTCCTCATATTTTTGACACCTTTTGAAGCTCTTAATATATTTCACAACTTTTCTGGCTCTTCTTGTTTTTCAACACCACTTTATGCTCCTTCTATTTTTCAGACCGTTTCATGCTCATCTCATTTTTGACACCTTTTCAAGCTCTTGATATTTTTCACACGTTTTGAAGCTCTTCATATTTTTCAAACGTTTTCAGGCTCTTCATGTTTTTCAACACCGCTTCTTGCTCCTCCTATTTTTCAGACCGTTTCATGCTCCTCATATTTTTGACACCTTTTGAAGCTCTTCATATTTTTCACACATTTTTAGGCTCTTCATGCTTTTGAACACCGCTTCATGCTCCTCCTATTTTTCAGACCGTTTCCTGCTCATCTCATTTTTGACACCTTTGAAAGCTCTTCATATTTTTCACACCTTTTGAAGCTCTTAATATTTTTCACACGTTTTCAGGCTCTTCATGTATTTCAGCAGTGCTTCATGCTCCTCCTACTTTTCAGACCGTTTCATGCTCCTCATATTTTTGACACCTTTTGAATCTCTTCATATTTTTCACACCTTTTCAGGCTCTTCATGTTTTTGACGACCGCTTCTTGCTCCTCCTGCTTTTCAGACCGTTTCATGCTCCTCATATTTTTGAAACCTTTTGAAGCTCTTCATATTTTTCACACCTTTTCAGGCTCTTCATGTTTTTGAACACCGCTTCATGCTCCTCCTATTTTTCAGACCGTTTCATGCTCCTCATATTTTTGACACATTTTGAAGCTCTTCTTTTTTTTTCACACCTTTTGAAGCTCTTCATATATTTCACACCTTTTCAGGCTCTTCATGCTTTTAAACAACACTTCATGCTCCTCCTATTTTTCAGACCGCTTCATGCTCATCTCATTTTTCACACCTTTTGAAGCTGTTCATATTTTTCACACCTTTTCAGGCTCTTCATGTTTTTCAACACCGCTACATGCTCCTCCTATTTTTCAGACCGCTTCATGCTCATCTCATTTTTCACACCTTTTGAAGCTGTTCATATTTTTCACACCTTTTCAGGCTCTTCATGTTTTTGAACAACACTTCATGCTCCTCCTATTTTTCAGATCATTTCATGCTCCTCATATATTTCACATCTTTTGTAGCTCTTCATATTTTTCACACCTTTTCAGTCTCTTCAGGTTTCTCAACATCACTTCACGCTTCTCCTATTTTTCACACCGTTTCATGCTCCTCATATTTTTGAAACCTTTTCAAGCTCTTTATATATTTCCAACCTTTTCAGGGTCTTAATGTTTTCAACACTGCTTTTGCTCATCCTATTTTTCGGACCGCTTCATGCTCCTCATATTTTTGACATCTTTTGAAGCTCTTCATATTTTTCACACCTTTTCAGGCTCTTCTTGTTTTCAACACCGTTTCATGCTCCACCTATTTTTCAGACCGTTTCATGCTCCTCATATTTTTAACACCTTTTGAAGCTCTTCAAATTTTTCACACCTTTTCAGGCTCTTCATGTTTTTGCACACCGCTTCATGCTCCTCCTATTTTTCACACCGTTTCATGCTCCTCTCATTATTGACACATTTCGAAGCTATTCATATTTTTCACACCTTTGGAAGCTCTTCATATTTTTCACACATTTTCAGGCTTTTCATGTTTTCAACACCGCTTCATGCTCCTCCTTTTTTTCAGACCGTTTCATGCTCCTCATATTTTTGACACCTTTTAATGCTCTTTATATTTTTCACACTTGTCATGCTCTTCATGTTTTCAACACTGTTTCATGCTTCTCCTATTTTTCAAACTGTTTCATGCTCCTCATATTTTTCACAGCTTTTAAAGCTGTTCACATTTTTCACATATTTTCAGGCTCTTCATGTTTTGGAACACCGTTTCAAGCCCCTCCTATTTTTCAGACCGTTTCATGCTCCTCATATTTTTGACACCTTTTGAACCTCCTCATTTTTTCACAACTTTTGAAGCTCTTCATGTTTTTCCACACCATTCCATGCTTCCTCTATTTTTCAGACCGTTTCATGCTACTCCTATTTTTCAAACCGTTTCATTCTCCTCATATTTTTGACACCTTTTGAAGCTCTTCATGTCTTTCAACACCGTTTCATGCTGCTACTATTTTTCAGACCGTTTCATGATCCTCTTATTTTTCAGACCGTTTCATGCTCCTCATATTTTTGACACTTTTGAAGCTCTTCATGTCTTTCAACACTGTTTCATGCTGCTCCTATTTTTCAGACCGTTTCATGCTCCTCCTACTTTTCAGACCGTTTCATGTTCCTCATATTTTTCACACCTTTTGAAGCTCTTCATATTTTTCAAAACTTTTCAGGTTCTTCATGTTTTTGACGACTGCTTCATGCTCCTCCTATTTTTCAGACCGTTTCATGCTCCTCATATATTTGACACCTTGTGAAGCTCTTCCTATTTTTCACACCTTTTCAGGCTCTTCATGTTTTTCAACACCGTTTCATGATCCTCTTATTTTTCAGACCGCTTCAGGCTCCTCATTTATTTCACACCTTTCCAAGCTCTTCATATTTTTCACATTTTTCAGGCTCTTCATGTTTTTGAACACCGTTTCATGCTTCTCCTATTTTTCAGACCGTTTCATGCTCCTCATATTTTTGACACCTTTTGAACCTCCTCATTTTTTCACAACTTTTGAAGCTCTTCATATATTTCACACCTTTTCAGGCACTTCATGATTTTCACGACCACTTCATGCTCCTCCTATTTTTCAGACCGTTTCATGCTCATCTCATTTTTGACACCTTTGGAAGCTCTTCATATTTTTCACACCTTTTGAAGCTCTTCATATTTTTCACACGTTTTCAGGCTCTTCATGTTTTTCAATACCGCTTCATGCTCCTCCTATTTTTCAGACCGTTTCATGCTCCTCATATTTTTGACCACTTTTGAGGCTCTTCATGTTTTTCACACCTTTTCAGGCTCTTCATGTTTTTGAACATCACTTCATGCTCCTCCTATTTTTCAGATCGTTTCTTGCTCCTCATATTTTTGACCCCTTTTGAAGATCTTCATGTTTTTCACATCTTTTCAGGCTCTTCATGTTTTTCAACACCACTTCATGCTCCTCCTATATTTCAGACCGTTTCATGCTCCTCATATTTTTGACACTTTTGAAGCTCTTCATGTCTTTCAACACTGTTTCATGCTGCTCCTATTTTTCAGACCGTTTCATGCTCCTCCTATTTTTCAGACCGTTTCATGTTCCTCATATTTTTCACACCTTTTGAAGCTCTTCATATTTTTCAAAACTTTTCAGGTTCTTCATGTTTTTGACGACTGCTTCATGCTCCTCCTATTTTTCAGACCGTTTCATGCTCCTCATATATTTGACACATTGTGAAGCTCTTCCTATTTTTCACACCTTTTCAGGCTCTTCATGTTTTTCAACACCGTTTCATGCTCCTCTTATTTTTCAGACCGTTTCATGCTCATCTCATTTTTGACACCTTTGGAAGCTCTTCATATTTTTCACACCGTTTGAAGCTCTTCATATTTTTCACACGTTTTCAGGCTCTTCATGTTTTTCAATACCGCTTCATGCTCCTCCTATTTTTCAGATCGTTTCTTGCTCCTCATATTTTTGACCCCTTTTGAAGATCTTCATGTTTTTCACACCTTTTCAGGCTCTTCATGTTTTTCAACACCACTTCATGCTCCTCCTATATTTCAGACCGGTTCATGTTCCTCATATTTTTGACACCTTTTGTAGCTCTTCATATATTTCACACCTTTTGAGGCTCTTCATGTTTCTCAACAACACTTCATCCTCCTCCAGGTTTGCAGACCGGTTCATGCTCCTCATATTTTTGACACCTTTTGAAGCTCTTCATATATTTCACACCTTTTCAGGCTCTTCATGTTTTTCAACAACACTTCATGCTCCTCCTATTTTTCAGACCTTTTCATGCTCCTCATACTTTTCACACCTTTCGAAGCTCTTACTAATTTTCACACCTTTTCAGGCTCTTCATGTTTTTCAACACAGTTTCATGCTCCTCCTACTTTTCAGACCGTTTCATGGTCCTCATATTTTTGACACATTTTGAAGCTCTTCATATTTTTCACACCTTTTCAGGCTCTTCATGCATTTTAACAACACTTCATGCTCCTCCTATTTTTCAGACCGTTTCATGCTCCTCATATTTTTGACACATTTTGAATCTCTTCATATTTTTCACAACTTTTCAGGCTCTTCATGTATTGAACACCGCTTCATGTTCCTCTTATTTTTCAAACTGTTTCATGCTCCTCATGTATTTCACACCTTTTGAAGCTCTTCATATATTTCACACTTTTTCAGGCTCTCATGCTTTTGAACACAGCTTCATGCTCCTCCTATTTTTCACGCCGTTTCATGTTCCTCATATATTTCACATCTTTTGAAGCTCTTCCTATTTTTCACACCTTTTCAGGCTCTTCATGTTTTTGAACACCGTTTCATGCTCCTCCTATTTTTCAGACCGTTTCATGCTCCACATATTTTTGACACCTTTTGAAGCTCTTCATAATTTTCACACCTTTTCAGACTCTTCATATTTTTGAACACCGCTTCATGCTCCTCCTATTTTTCAGACCGTTTCATGCTCCTCATATTTTTGAAACCTTTTGAAGCTCTTCATATATTTCACACCTTTTCAGGCTCTTCATATTTTTCACCACCACTTCATAGTACTCCTATTTTTCAGACCGTTTCATGCTCATCTCATTTTTGACACCTTTGGAAGCTCTTCATTTTTTCACGCGTTTTGAAGTTCTTCATATTTTTCACACGTTTTCAGCCTCTTCACCTTTTTGAACACCGCTTCATACTCCTCCTATTTTTCAGACCGTTTCATGCTCCTCATATATTTGACACTTTTTAAGGCTCTTCATATTTTTCACACTTTTTCATGCTGTACATGTTTTTGAACACCACTTCATGTTCCTCCTATTTTACAGACCGTTTCATGCTCCTCATATTTTTGACACCTTTTGAAGCTCTTCATATTTTTCACACCTTTTCAGGCTCTTCATGTTTTTGAAAACTGATTCATGTTACTCCTTTTTTTCAGACCGTTTAATGCTCCTCATATTTTTGACACCTTTTGAAGCTCTTCATATATTTCACACCTTTGAAGCTCTTCATATATTTCACACCTTTTCAGGCTCTTCATGTTTTTCACCACCACGTCATGCTCCTCCTATTTTTCAGACCGTTTCATACTCCTCATATTTTTGACACCTTTTGAAGCTCTTCATATATTTCAAACCTTTTCTGTCTCTTCATTTTGTTGATCACCACTTCATGCTCCTCCTATTTTTCAGAAAGTTTCATGCTCATCTCTTTTTGACTCCTATTCAAGCTCTTAATATCATTCTTCCCTTTTGAAGCTCTTCATATTTTTCACACGTTTTCATGCTCTTCATGATTTTCAGCACAGTTTCATGCTCCTCCTATTTTTCAGACCGTTTCATGCTCCTCATATTTTTGACACGTTTTGAAGCTCATCATATTTCTCACACGTTTTCAGGCTCTTCATGTTTTTCTGCACAGTTTGATGCTCCTCCTATTTTGCAGACCGTTTCATGCTCCACATATTTTTGACACGTTTTGAAGCTCTTCATATTTTTCACACCTTTTTAGGCTCTTCCTTTTTTTGAACACCGTTTCATGCTCCTCCTATTTTTCAGACCGTTTCATGCTCCTCACATTTTTGACACCTTTTAAAGCTCTTCATATTTTTCACACCTTTTTAGGCTCTTCTTGTGTTTGAACCCCGCTTCATGCACCTCCTATTTTTCACACCTTTTGAAGCTCTTCATATTTTTCACACCGTTTCAGGCTCTTCTTGTGTTTGAACACCGCTTCATGCACCTCCTATTTTTCACACCTTTTGAAGCTCTTCATATTTTTCACACCTTTTTAGGCTCTTCATGTTTCAGAACACCGCTTCATGCTCCTCCTTTTTTTCAGACCGTTTCATGCTCCTCATATATTTCACACCTTTTGAAGCTCTTCGTATTTTTCACACATTTTCAGGCTCTTCATGTTTCTCAACACCGTTTCATGCTCCACCTATATTTCACACCATTTCATGCTCCTCTTATTTTTGACACATTTTGAAGCTCTTCATATTTTTCACAACTTTTCAGTGTCTTCATTTTTTTGAACACCGCATCATGCTCCTCCTGTTTTTCAGACTGTTTCATGCTCCTCATTTTTTTCACACCTTTTGAAGCTCTTCATATTTTTCACACCTTTTCAGGCTCTTCATCTTTTTGAACACAGCTTCATGCTCCTCCTATATTTCAGACCGTTTCATGCACCTCATGTATTTCACACCTTTTGAAGCTCTTCATATTTTTCATGCATTTTCAGTGTCTTCATGTTTTTCAACACTACTTCATGCTCCTCCTATTTTTCAGACCGTTTCATGTTCCTCATATTTTTGACACCTTTTGAAGCTCTTCATATTTTTCACACCTTTTTAGGCTCTTCATGCTTTTCAATACCTGCTCATGCTACTGCTATATTTCAGACCGTTTCATGCTCCTCATATTTTTGACACCTTTTGAAGCTCTTCACATTTTTCACACCTTTTCAGACGCTTCATGTTTTTGAACACTGCTTCATGTTCCTCCTCTTTTTCCGACCGTTTCATGCTCATCACATTTTTGACACCTTTTGAAGCTCTTCATATTTTTCACATCTTTTGATACTCTTCATATTTTTCACACCTTTTCAGGCTCTTCATGTTTTTGAACACCGTTTCATGCTGCTCCTATTTTTCAGACAGTTTCATGCTCCTCATATTTTTGACACCTTTTGAAGCTATTCTTCATTTTCACACCTTTTCAGGCTCTTTATGTTTTTCAAAACCACTTCATGCTCCTCCTATATTTCTGACCCTTTCATGCTCCACATATTTTTCACACTTTTTGTAGCTCTTCATATTTTTCACAGTTTTCAGGCTCTTCATGTTTTTGAACACCGCTTCATGCTCCTCCTATTTGTCAGACCGTTCCATGCTCCTCATATTTTTGACACCTTTTGAAGCTCTTCATATTTTTCACACCTTTTCAGGCTCTTCATGTTTTTCAACACCACTTCATGTGCCTCCTATTTTTCAGACCTTTTCATGCTCCTCATATTTTAGACACCTTTTGAAGCTCTTAATATATTTCACAACTTTTCAGGCTCTTCTTGTTTTTCAACACCACTTTATGCTCCTTCTATTTTACAGACCGTTTCATGCTCATCTCATTTTGACACCTTTTCAAGCTCTTATATTTTTCACACCTTTTGAAGCTCTTCATATTTTTTCAAACGTTTTCAGGCTCTTCATATTTTTCAACACCGCTTCTTGCTCCTCCTATTTTTCAGACCGTTTCATGCTCCTCATATTTTTGACACCTTTTGAAGATCTTCATATTTTTCACATTTTTTTAGGCTCTTCATGCTTTTGAACACCGCTTCATGCTCCTCCTATTTTTCAGACCGTTTCCTGCTCATCTCATTTTTGACACCTTTGAAAGCTCTTCATATTTTTCACACGTTTTCAGGCTCTTCATGTTTTTCAACAGTGCTTCATGCTCCTCCTCCTTTTCAGACCGTTTCATGCTCCTCATATTTTTGACACCTTTTGAAGCTCTTCATATTTTTCACACCTTTTCAGGCTCTTCATGTTTTTGACGACCCCTTCTTGCTCCTCCTACTTTTCAGACCGTTTCATGCTCCTCATATTTTTGAAACCTTTTGAAGCTCTTCATATTTTTCACACCTTTTCAGGCTCTTCATATTTTTGAACACCGCTTCATGCTCCTCCTATTTTTCAGACCGTTTCCTGCGCATCTCATTTTTGACACCTTTGAAAGCTCTTCATATTTTTCACACCTTTTGAAGCTCTTCATATTTTTCACAAGTTTTCAGGCTCTTCATGTTTTTCAACGCCGCTTCATGCTCCTACTATTTTCAGACCGTTTCAACCTCCTCATGTATTTCACACCTTTTGAAGCTCTTCATATTTTTCACACATTTTCTGGCTCTTGATGTTTTTGAACATCATTTCATGCTGCTCCTATTTTTCAGACCGTTTCATGCTCCTCATATTTTTGACACCTTTTGAAGCTCTTCATATATTTCAAACCTTTTAAGTGTCTTCATTTTTTGGAACACCACTTCATGCTCCTCCTATTTTTCAGACCGTTTCATGCTCCTCATATTTTGGACACCTTTTGAAACTCTTCATATATTTCACACCTTTTCAGGCTCTTCATGTTTTTCAACACCACTTCATGCTCCTCCTTTTTTCAGACCGCTTCATGCTCATTTCATTTTTGACACATTTTGTAGCTGTTCATATTTTTCATATCTTTTGAAGCTCTTCATATATTTTACACGTTTTCAGGCTCTTCATGTTTTTCAACAACGCTTCGTGCTGCTCCTAATTTTCAGATCATTTCATGCTCATCGATTTTTACATCTTTTGCAGGTCTTCATATTTTCACACCTTTTGAAGCTCTTCATATTTTTCACACCTTTTCAGGCTCTTCATGTTTCTCAACACCGTTTCATGCTCCACCTATGTTTCACACCATTTCATGCTCCTCTTATTTTTGACACATTTTGAAGCTCTTCATATTTTTCACAACTTTTCAGGGTCTTCATTTTTTTGAACACCGCATCATGCTCCTCCTGTTTTTCAGACTGTTTCATGCTCCTCATATTTTTCACACCTTTTGAAGCTCTTCATATTTTTCACACCTTTTCAGGCTCTTCATGTTTTTGAACACAGCTTCATGCTCCTCATATTTTTCAGACCGTTTAATGCTCCTCATGTATTTCACACCTTTTGAAGCTCTTCATATTTTTCACACATTTTCAGTGTCTTCATGTTTTTCAACACTACTTCATGCTCCTCCTATTTTTCAGACCGTTTCATGTTCCTCATATTTTTGACACCTTTTGAAGCTCTTCATATTTTTCACACCTTTTTAGGCTCTTCATGTTTTAGAACACCGCTTCATGCTCCTCCTATTTTTCAGACCGTTTAATGCTCCTCATATATTTCACACCTTTTGAAGCTCTTCATATTTTTCACACCTTTTCAGGCTCTTCATGTTTCTCAACATCGTTTCATGCTCCACCTATATTTCACACCATTTCATGCTCCTCTTATTTTTGACACATTTTGAAGCTCTTCATATTTTTCACAACTTTTCAGGGTCTTCATTTTTTTGAACACCGCATCATGCTCCTCCTGTTTTTCAGACTGTTTCATGCTCCTCATATTTTTCACACCTTTTGAAGCTCTTCATATTTTTCACACCTTTTCAGGCTCTTCATCTTTTTGAACAGAGCTTCATGCTCCTCCTATTTTTCAGACCGTTTCTTGCACCTCATGTATTTCACACCTTTTGAAGCTCTTCATATTTTTCACGCATTTTCAGTGTCTTCATGTTTTTCAACACCACTTTATGCTCCTTCTATTTTACAGACCGTTTCATGTTCATCTCATTTTGACACCTTTTCAAGCTCTTGATATTTTTCACACCTTTTGAAGCTCTTCATATTTTTTCAAACGTTTTCAGCCTCTTCATATTTTTCAACACCGCTTCTTGCTCCTCCTATTTTTCAGACCGTTTCATGCTCCTCATATTTTTGAAACCTTTTGAAGCTCTTCATATTTTTCACATTTTTTTAGGCTCTTCATGCTTTTGAACACCGCTTCATGCTCCTCCTATTTTTCAGACCGTTTCCTGCTCATCTCATTTTTGACACCTTTGAAAGCTCTTCATATTTTTCACACGTTTTCAGGCTCTTCATGTTTTTCAAAAGTGCTTCATGCTCCTCCTACTTTTCAGACCGTTTCATGCTCCTCATATTTTTGACACCTTTTGAAGCTCTTCATATTTTTCACACCTTTTCAGGCTCTTCATGTTTTTGACGACCGCTTCTTGCTCCTCCTACTTTTCAGACCGTTTCATGCTCCTCATATTTTTGAAACCTTTTGAAGGTCTTCATATTTTTCACACCTTTTCAGGCTCTTCATGTTTTTGAACACCGCTTCATGCTCCTCCTATTTTTCAGACCGTTTCCTGCGCATCTCATTTTTGACACCTTTGAAAGCTCTTCATATTTTTCACACCTTTTCAGGCTCTTCATGTTTCTCAACACCGTTTCATGCTCCTCCTATTTTTCAGACCGTTTCATGCTCCTCATATTTTTCAGACCGTTTCATGCTCCTCATATTTTTCACACCTTTTGAAGCTTTTCATATTTTTCACACCTTTTCAGGCTCTTCATATTTTTCAACACCGCTTCATGCTCCTCCTATTTTTTAGACCGTTTCATGCTCCTCGTATTTTTCACAACTTTTAAAGCTCTTCATATTTCTCACACCTTTTCATGCTCTTCATGATTTAGAACACAGTTTCATGCTCCTCCTATTTTTCAGACCGTTTCATGCTCCTCACGTATTTCACACTTTTGTAGCTCTTCCTATTTTTCACAACTTTTCAGAATTCATGTTTTTGAACACCGCTTCATGCTCCTCCTGTTTTTCAGACCGTTTCATTCTCCTCATATATTTCACACGTTTTGAAGCTCTTCATATTTTTCACAGCTTTTCAGGCTCTTCAAGTTTTTCAACACCGTTTCATGCTCCTCCTATTTTTCAGACCGTTTCATGCTCATCTCATTTTTGACACCTTTGGAAGCTCTTCATATTTTTCAAAGCTTTTGAAGCTCTTCATATTTTTCACAAATTTTCAGGCTCTTCATGTTTTTCAACACCGTTTCATGCTCCTCCTATTTTTCAAACCGTTTCATGTTCCTCATAATTTTGACACCTTTTGAAGACCTTCATAATTTTCACACATTTTCAGGCTCTTCATGTATTTGAACACCGCTTCATGTTCCTCCTATTTTTCAGACCGTTTCATGCTCCTCATATTTTACACATTTTGAATCTCTTCATATTTTTCACACCTTTTCAGGCTCTTCATGTTTTTGAACATCGCTTCATGCTCCTCCTATTTTTCAGATCGTTTCATGCTCCTCATATTTTTGACACCTTTTGAAGCTCTGCATATTTTTCAAACCTTTTCACGCTCCTCATGTTTTCGAACTCTGCTTCATGCTCCTCCAATTTTTCAAACCGTTTCGTGATCCTCATGTATTTCACACCTTTGAACCTCTTCATATTTTTCAAACCTTTTCAGGGTCTTCATGTTTTTGAAGTCTGCTTCATGCTCCTCCATTTTTTCAAACCGTTTCATGATCCTCATGTATTTCACACCTTTGAACCTCTTCATATTTTTCAAACCTTTTCAGGCTCCTCATGTTTTCGAACTCTGCTTCATGCTCCTCCAATTTTTCAAACCGTTTCGTGCTCCGCATGTATTTCACACCTTCTGAAGATCTTCAGAATTTTCACACATTTTCAGGCTCTTCATGTTTTTCAACACCACTTCATGCTCCTCTTATTTTTCAGACCGTTTGATGTTCCTCATATTTTGACACCTTTTGAAGCTCTTCATATTCTTCACACCTTTTCAGGCTCTTCCTGTGTTTCAACACTGCTTCATGCTCCTCACCATTTTCAGACCGTTTCATGCTTCTCGTATTTTTCACACCTTTTGAAGCTCTTCATATTTTTCACACCTTTTCAGGCTCTTCATATTTTTCAACCGTGCTTCATGTTCCTCCTATTTTTCAGATCGTTTCATGCTCCTCATATTTTTGACACCTTTTGAAGCTCTTCATATTTTTCACACCTTTTCAGGCTCTTCAAGTTTTTCAACACCACTTCATGCTCCTCCTTTTTTGCAGACCGTTTCATGCTCCTCATATATTTGACACCTTTTGATGCTCTTCATATTTTTCACACCTTTTCAGCCTCTTTATTTTTCAACACCGCTTCATGCTCCTCCTATTTTACAGACCTTTTCATGCTCATCTCATTTTTGACACCTTTTGAAGCTTTTCATATTTTTCACAACTTTTCAGGCTCTTCATGTTTTTGAACACCGCTTCATGCTCCTCCTATTTTTCAGACCATATCATGCTCCTCATATTTTTCACACCTTTTGAAGCTCTTCATATTTTTCACACATTTTCAGGCTCTTCAACTTTTTTCACACCACTTCATGCTTCTCCTATTTTTTAGCCCGTTTCCTGCTCCTCATGTATTTCACACCTTCTGAAGCTCTTCATATTTTTCACACCTTTTCAGGCTCTTCATGTTTTTGATCACCGTTTCATGCTCCTCCTATTTTTCAGACCGTTTCATGCTCCTCATATTTTTGACACTTTTTGAAGCTCTTCATGTTTTTCCACCTCTTCAGGCTCTTCATATTTTTGAACACCGCTTCATGATCCTCCTATTTTTCAGACCGTTTCATGCTCCTCATATTTTTGATACCTTTAGAAGCTCTTCATATTTTTCACACCTTTTCAGGCTCTTCATGTTTTTCAAAACGACTTCATGCTCCTCCTATTTTTCAGACCGTTTCATGCTCATTTCATTTTTGACACCTTTGAAGCTCTTCATATTTTTCACACATTTTGAAGCTCTTCATATTTCTCACACCTTTTCAGGCTCTTCATGTCTTTCAACACCGTTTCAGGCTCCTCCTATTTTTCAGACCGTTTCATGCCCTTCTCATATTTGAGACCTTTTGAAGCTTTTCATATTTTTCACAACTTTTCAGGCTCTTCATGTTTTTGAACTCCACTTCATGCTCCTCCTATTTTTCAGTCCGTTTCATGTTCCTCATGTATTTCACACCTTTTGAAGCTCTTCATATTTTTCACACCTTTTCAGGCTCTTCATGTTTTTCCACAGCACTTCATGCTTCTCTTATTTTTCAGCCCGTTTCATGCTCCTCATGTATTTCACACCTTTTGAAGCTCTTCATATGTTTCACACCTTTTCAGGCTCTTCATGTTTTTGATCACCGTATCATGCTCCTCCTATTTTTCAGACCGTTTCATGCTCCTCATATTTTTGACATCTTTTGAAGCTCTTCATATTTTTCACATCTTTTCAGACTCTTCATGATTTCCAACACCGCTTCATGCTCCTCATATTTTTCAGATCGTTTCATGCTCATCACATTTTTGTCACCTTTTGAAGCTCTTCATATTTTTCACATCTTTTGAAGCTCTTCGTAATTTCACTTCTTTTAAAGCTCTTTATATTTTTCACACCTTTTCAGGTTCTTCATGTTTTTGAACCCCGTTTCATGCTCCTCCTGTTTTTCAGACCGTTTCATGCTCCTCATATTTTTAACATCTTTTGAAGCTCTTCATATTTTTCACACCTTTTGAAGCTCTTCATATATTTCACACCTTCTCAGGCTCTTCATGTTTTTCAACTCACTTCATGGTCCTCCTATTTTTCAGACCCTTTCATGCTAATCTAATTTTTGACACCTTTTGAAACTCTTCATATTTTTCTCACCTTTTGAAGCTCTTCATATTTTTCACACCTTTTCAGGCTCTTCATGTTTTTGAACACTGCTTCATGCTCCTCCTGTTTTTCAGACCGTTTCATGCTCCTCATATTTTTCACACCTTATGAAGCTCTTCATATTTTTCACATTTTTGAAGCTCTTCATATTTTTCACACGTTTTGAAGCTCTTCATATATTTCACACCTTCTCAGGCTCTTCATGTTTTTCAACACCGTTTCATGCTCCTCCTATTTTTCAGCCCGTTTCATGCTCATCTAAATTTTTACACCTTTTGTAGCTCTCCATATTTTTCACACCTTTTAAAGCTCTTTATAGTTTTCACACCTTTTCAGGCTCTTCATGTTTTTGAACACCACTTCATGCTCCTGCAAATTTCCAAACCGTTTCATACTCCTCATATTTTTGACACGTTTTGAGGCTCTTCATATTTTTCACACCTTTTCAAGCTCTTCATTTTTTTGAACAACGTTTCATGATCTTCCTATTTTTCAGACCGTTTCCTGCTCCTCATATATTTGATACATTTTGAAGTTCTTCATATTTTTCACACCTTTTCAGGCTCTTCATGATTTTCAGCACCGCTTAATGCTCCTCGTATTTTTTAGACAGTTTCATGCTCCTCATATTTTTGACACCTTTTCAGGCTCTTCATATTTTTCACATCTTTTGAAGCTCTTTGTATTTTCACATCTTTTAAAGCTCTTCATATTTTTCACACCTTTTCAGGCTCTTCATGTTTTTGAACACCGATTCATGCTCCTCCTATTTTTCAGACCGTCATGCTCCTCATATTTTTGACACCTTTTGAAGCTCTTCATATTTTTCACACCTTTTCAGGCTCTTCATGTTTTTGAACAATGCTTCATGGTCCTCCTATTTTTCAGACCGTTTCATGCTCCTCATGTTTATCACACCTATTGAAGCTCTTCATATTTTTCACACCTTTTCAGGCTCTTCATGTTTTTGAACCCCGTTTCATGCTCCTCCTGTTTTTCAGACCGTTTCATGCTCCTCATATTTTTCACAACTTTTGAAGTTCTTCATATTTTTCACACCTTTTGAAGCTCTTCATATATTTCACACCTTCTCAGGCTCTTCATGTTTTTCAACATCACTTCATGCTCCTCCTTTGTTTCAGACCCTTTCATGCTAATCTAATTTTTGACACCTTTTGAAGCTCTTCATATTTTTCTCACCTTTTGAAGCTCTTCATATTTTTCACACCTTTTCAGGCTCTTCATGTTTTTGAACACCGCTTCATGCTCCTCCTATTTTTCAGACCGTTTCATGCTCCTCATGTATTTCACAGCTTTTGAAGCTCTTCATATTTTGCACACCTTTTCAGGCTCTTCATGTTTTTGAACACCGCTTCATGCTCCTCCTATTTTTCAGACCGTTTCATGCTCCTCATGTATTTCACAGCTTTTGAAGCTCTTCATATTTTGCACACCTTTTAAGGCTCTTCATGTTTTTCACAACCACTTCATGCTCCTCCTATTTTTCAGACCGTTTCATGCACTTCTCATTGTTTACACCTTTTGAAGCTCTTCATATTTTTCACAGCTTTTCAGTGTCACCATGTTTTTCAACACCAGTTCATGCTTCTCTTATTTTTCAGAAGGTTTCATGCTCATCTCATTTTTGACTCCTTTGAAGCTCTTCATATTTGTCACACCTTTTGAGTCTTTTCATATTTTTCACACGTTTTCAGGCTCTTCATGTTTTTCAACACCGTTTCATTCTGCTTCTATTTTTCAGACCGTTCCATGCTCCTCATATTTTTGACACCTTTTGAAGCTCTTCATATTTTTTACACCTTTTCAGGCTCTTCATGTTTTTGAACACAGCTTCATGATCCTCCTATTTTTCAGACCTTTTCATGCAGCTCATATTTTTGACACCTTTTGAAGCTCTTTATATTTTTCACACCTTTTCAGGCTCTTTATATTTTTGAACACCGCTTCATGCTCCTCTTATTTTTCAGACCGTTTCATGCTCATCTCATTTTTGACGCCTTGGAAGCTCTTCATATTTGTCACACCTTTTGAGTTTCTTCATATTTTTCACACGTTTTCAGGCTCTTCATGTTTTTCAACACCGTTTCATTCTGCTTCTCTTTTTCAGACCGTTTCATGCTCCTCATATTTTTCACACCTTTTGAAGCTCTTCATATTTTTCACACCTTTTCAGGCTCTTCATGTTTTTGAACACAGCTTCATGCTCCTCATATTTTTCAGACCGTTCCATGCTCCTCATATTTTTGACACCTTTTGAAGCTCTTCATATTTTTTACACCTTTTCAGGCTCTTCATGTTTTTGAACACAGCTTCATGATCCTCCTATTTTTCAGACCTTTTCATGCAGCTCATATTTTTGACACCTTTTGAAGCTCTTTATATTTTTCACACCTTTTCAGGCTCTTTATATTTTTGAACACCGCTTCATGCTCCTCTTATTTTTCAGACCGTTTCATGCTCATCTCATTTTTGACGCCTTTGAAGCTCTTCATATTTGTCACAGCTTTTCAGTCTCTTCATATTTTTCACACGTTTTCAGGCTCTTCATGTTTTTCAACACCGTTTCATTCTGCTTCTATTTTTCAGACCGTTTCATGCTCCTCATATTTTTCACACCTTTTGAAGCTCTTCATATTTTTCACACCTTTTCAGGCTCTTCATGTTTTTGAACACAGCTTCATGCTCCTCATATTTTTGAGACCGTTCCATGCTTCTCATATTTTTGACACATTTTGAAGCTCTTCATATTTTTTACACCTTTTCAGGCTCTTCATGTTTTTGAACACAGCTTCATGATCCTCCTATTTTTCAGACCTTTTCATGCATCTCATATTTTTGACACCTTTTGAAGCTCTTTATATTTTTCACACCTTTTCAGGCTCTTTATATTTTTGAACACCGCTTCATGCTCCTCTTATTTTTCAGACCGTTTCATGCTCATCTCATTTTTGACACCTTTTGAAGCTCTTCATATTTTGCACACCTTTTCAGGCTCTTCATGATTTTGAACACCGCTTAATGCTCCTCGTATTTTTTAGAGAGTTTCATGCTCCTCATATTTTTGACACCTTTTGAAGCTCTTCATATTTTTCACATCTTTTGAAGCTCTTCGTATTTTTCAGACCTTTTCAGCCTCTTCATGTTTTTCAACACCTCTTCATGCTCCTCCTATTTTTCAGACCGTTTCATTCTCCTCATATTTTTGACACCTTTTCAAGCTCTTCATATATTTCACACCTTTTCAGACTCTTCATTTTTTTCAACACCACTTCATGGTCCTCCTATTTTTTAGAGCGTTTCATGCTCCTCATATTTTTGACAGCTTTTGAAGCTCTTCATATATTTCACACCTTTTCAGGCCCTTCATGTTTTTCAACACCGCTTCATGCTCGTCCTATTTTTCAGAACGTTTCATGCTCCTCATATTTTTGAAACCTTTTGAAGCTCTTCATATTTTTCACAGCTTTTCAGGCTTTTCATGTTTTTGAACACCGCTTCATGTTCCTCCTACTTTTCAGAACGTTTCATGCTCCTCATATTTTTGACACCTTTTGAAGCTCTTCATATATTTCACACCTTTTCAGGCTCTTCATATATTTGCACACCGCTTCATGCTCCCAATATTTTTCAGATTGTTTCATGCTCCTCATTTTTTTGACACCTTTTGAAGCTATTCATATTTTTCACACCTTTTCAGGCTCTTCATGTTTTTGAATACCGCTTCATGCTCCTCCTATTTTTCAGACCGTTTCAGGCTCCTCATATTTTTCACACCTTTTGAAGCTCTTCATATTAATCACACCTTTTCAGGCTCTTCATGTTTTTCAACACCGCTTCATGCTCCTCCTATTTTTCAGACCGTTTCATGCTCCTCATATTTGTGACACCATTTGAAGCTCTTCATATACTTCACACCTTTTCAGGCTCTTCATGTTTTTGAACATCGCTTCATGCTCCTCCTATTTTTCAGACCGTATCATGCTCCTCATATTTTTCACACCTTTTGAAGCTCTTCATATTTTTCACACCTTTTCAGGCTCTTCATTTTTTTCAACACTACTTGTTGCTCCTCCTGTTTTTCAGACCGTTTCATGCTCCTCATAATTTTCACAACTTTTCAAGCTCTTCATATTTTTGACACCTTTTGAAGCTCTTCATATTTTTCAAACCTTTTTTGGCTCTTTATGAATTTTAAAACCGCTTCATGCTCCTCCTATTTTTCACACCGTTTCATGCTCATCTCATTTTTGACACCTTTTGAAGCTCTTCATATTTTTCACACCTTATGAAGCTGTTCATATTTTTCACATTTTTGAAGCTCTTCATATTTTTCACACGTTTTCAGGCTCTTCATGTTTTTCAACACCGCTTCATACTCCTGCTACTTTTCAGACCGTTTCATACTCCTCATATTTTTGACACGTCTTGAGGCTCTTCATATTTTTCAAACCTTTTCAGGCTCTTCATGTTTTTGAACACCGCTTCATGCTCCTCCTATTTTTCAGATCATTTCTTGCTGATCTCATTTTTGTCACCTTTTGAAGCTCTTCATATTTTTCACAGCTTTTGAAGCTCTTCATATTTTTCACACCTTTTCAGGCTGTTCATGTTTTCAACACCGCTTCTTGCCTCTCCTATATTTCAGACCGTTTCATGCTCCTCATATTTTTGACACGTTTTGAAGCTCTTCATATTTTTCACACCTTCTCAGGCTCTTCATGTTTTTGAACACCGTTTCATGCTTTTCCTATTTTTCAGACCGTTTCATGCTCCTCATATTTTTGACACTTTTTGAAGCTCTTCATATTTTTCACACCTTTTCAGGCTCTTCATGTTTTTAACAACCACAACATGCTCCTCCTATTTTTCAGACCGTTTCATGCATATCTCATTTTTGACACCTTTTGAAACTCTTCATATTTTTCACACTTTTTCAGGATCTTCATGTATTTAAACACCGCTTCATTGTGCTCCTTTTTTTCAGATCGTTTCATGCTCCTCATGTATTTCACACGTTTTGAAACTCTTCATATATTTCACACCTTTTCAAGCTCTTTATGTTTTTGAACACCGTTTCATGCTCCGCTTATTTTTCAGACTGTTTCATGCTCCTCATATTTTTGACACCTTTTGAAGCTCTTCATATTTTTCACACCTTTTGAAGCTCTTCATAGTTTTCACACCTTTTCAGGCTCTCCATGTTTTTGAACACCGCTTCATGCGCCTCCTATTTTTCAGACGGTCATGCTCCTCATATTTTTGACATTTTTTGAAGCTCTTCATATTTTTCACACCTTTTCAGGCTCTTCATGTTTTTGAACCCCGTTTCATGCTCCTCCTGTTTTTCAGACCGTTTCATGCTCCTCATATTTTTCACAACTTTTGAAGCTCTTCATATTTTTCACACCTTTTGAAGCTCTTCATATATTTCACACCTTCTCAGGCTCTTCATGTTTTTCAACATCACTTCCTGCTCCTCCTATTTTTCAGACCCTTTCATGCTAATCTAATTTTTGACACCTTTTGAAGCTCTTCATATTTTTCTCACCTTTTGAAGCTCTTCATATTTTTCACACCTTTTCAGGCTCTTCATGTTTTTGAACACCGCTTCATGCTCCTCCTATTTTTCAGACCGTTTCATGCTCCTCATGTATTTCACAGCTTTTGAAGCTCTTCATATTTTGCACACCTTTTCAGGCTCTTCATGTTTTCACAACCACTTCGTGCTCCTCCTATTTTTAAGACCGTTTCATGCACTTCTCATTGTTTACACCTTTTGAAGCTCTTCATATTTTTCACAGCTTTTCAGTGTCACCATGTTTTTCAACACCACTTCATGCTTCTCTTATTTTTCAGAAGGTTTCATGCTCATCTCATTTTTGACGCCTTTGAAGCTCTTCATATTTGTCACACCTTTTGAATCTCTTCATATTTTTCACACGTTTTCAGGCTCTTCATGTTTTCAACACCGTTTCATTCTGCTTCTATTTTTCAGACCGTTTCATGCTCCTCATATTTTTCACACCTTTTGAAGCTCTTCATATTTTTCACACCTTTTCAGGCTCTTCATGTTTTTGAACACAGCTTCATGCTCCTCCTATTTTTCAGACCGTTCCATGCTCCTCATATTTTTGACACCTTTTGAAGCTCTTCATATTTTTTACACCTTTTCACTCTCTTCATGTTTTTCAACACCGTTTCATTCTGCTTCTATTTTTCAGACCGTTTCATGCTCATCTCATTTTTGACACCTTTTGAAGCTCTTCATATTTTTCACACCTTTTCAGGCTCTTCATGTTTTTGAACACCGCATCATGCTCCTGCAAATTTCCAGACCGTTTCATGCTCCTCATATTTTTGACACCTTTTGAAGCTCTTCATATTTTTCACACCTTTTGAAGCTCTTCATATATTTCACACCTTCTCAGGCTCTTCATTTTTTTCAACATCACTTCATGCTAATCCTATTTTTCAGACCCTTTCATGCTAATCTAATTTTTGACACCTTTTGAAGCTCTTCATATTTTTCTCACCTTTTGAAGCTCTTCATTTTTTTCACACCTTTTCAGGCTCTTCATGTTTTTGAACACCGCTTCATGCTCCTCCTGTTTTTCAGACCGTTTCATGCTCCTCATATTTTTCACAACTTTGAAGCTCTTCATATTTTTGACACCTTTTGAAGCTCTTCATATTTTTCAAACCTTTTTCAGCTCTTTATGAATTTTAAAACCGCTTCATGCTCCTCCTATTTTTCACACCGTTTCATGCTCATCTCATATTTGACACCTTTTGAAGTTCTTCATATTTTTCACACCTTATGAAGCTGTTCATATTTTTCACATTTTTGAAGCTCTTCATATATTTCACACGTTTTGAAGCTCTTCATATATTTCACACCTTCTCAGGCTCTTCATGTTTTTCAAAACCGTTTCATGCTCCTCCTATTTTTCAGACCGTTTCATGCTCATCTAAATTTTTACACCTTTTGTAGCTCTTCATATTTTTCACACCTTTTGAAGCTCTTCATAGTTTTCCCATCTTTTGAAGCTCTTCGTATTTTCACATCTTTTAAAGCTCTTCATATTTTTCACACCTTTTCAGGCTCTTCATGTTTTTGAACACCGCTTCATGCTCCTGCAAATTTCCAGACCGTTTCATACTCCTCATATTTTTGACACGTTTTGAGGCTCTTCATATTTTTCACACCTTTTCAAGTCTTCATTTTTTTGAACAACGTTTCATGATCTTCCTATTTTTCAGAACGTTTCATGCTCCTCATATTTTTGACACCTTTTAAAGCTCTTCATATTTTTCACACCTTTCAAGCTCTTCGTGATTTTGAACACCGCTTCATGCTCCTCCTATTTTTCAGACCGTTTCATGCTCCTCATATTTTTGACACCTTTTGAAGCTCTCATATTTTTCACACCATTTCAGGCTCTTCATGTTTTTGAACACCGCTTCATGCTCCTCCTATTTTTCAGACCTTTTTCCTGCTCCTCATATATTTGATACATTTTGAAGTTCTTCATATTTTTCACACCTTTTCAGGCTCTTCATGATTTTGAACACCGCTTAATGCTCCTCGTATTTTTTAGACCGTTTCATGCTCCTCATATTTTTGACACCTTTTGAAGCTCTTCATATTTTTCACATCTTTTGAAGCTCTTCGTATTTTCACATCTTTTAAAACTCTTCATATTTTTCACACCTTTTCAGGCTCTTCATGTTTTTATACACCGCTTCATGCTCCTCCTATTTTTCAGACCGTTTCATGCTCCTCATATTTTTGACACCTTTTGAAGCTCTTCATATTTTTCAGACCTTTTCAGGCTCTTCATGTTTTTCAACACCGCTTCATAATCCTCCTATTTTTCGGACAGTTTCATGCTCCTCATATTTTTGACACCTTTTGAAGCTCTTCATATTTTTCACACCTTTTGAAGCTCTTCATTTTTTTCACACCTTTTCAGGCTCTTCATGTTTTTGAACACCGCTTCATGCTCCTCCTGTTTTTCAGACCTTTTCATGCTCCTCAGATTTTTCACAACTTTGAAGCTCTTCATATTTTGGACACCTTTTGAAGCTCTTCATATTTTTCACACCTTTTCAGGCTCTTCATGTCTTTCAACACCACATCATGCTCCTCTTATTTTTCAGGCCATATCATTGTCCTCATATATTTGACACTTTTAGAAGCTCTTCATATTTTTCACACCTTTTCAGGCTCTTCATGTTTTTCAACACCGCTACATGCTCCTCCTATTTTTCAGACCGTTTCATGCTCATCTCATTTTTGACACCTTTTGAAGCTCTTCATATTTTTCACACCTTTTGAAGCTCTTCATATTTTTCACACCTTTTGAAGCTCTTCATATTTTTCACACCTTTTCAGGCTCTTCATGTATTTGAACACAGTTTCATGCTTCTCCTATTTTTCAGACCGTTTCATGCTCCTCATATTTTTCACACCTTTTGAAGCTCTTCATATTTTTCACACCTTTTCAGGCTTTTCATGTTTTTGAACACCGCTTCATGCTCCTCCTATTTTTCAGACCGTTTCATGCTCCTCATGTATTTCACACGTTTTGAAGCTCTTCATATTTTTCACAACTTTTTAGCCTCTTCATGTTTTTGAACACCGCTTCATGCTCCTCCTATTTTTCAGATCGTTTCATGTTCCTCATATTTTTGAAACCTTTTGAGGCTTTTCATGTTTTTCACAACTTTTCAGGCTCTTCATGTTTTTGAACACCGCTTCATGCTCCTCCTCTTTTTCATACCGATTAATGCTCCTCATATTTTTGACACCTTTTGAAGCTCTTCATATTTTTCACATCTTTTGAAGCTCTTCATATTCTTTACACTTTTTCAGGCTCTTCATGTTTTTCAACACCGCTTCATGCTCCTCCTCTTTTTCATACCGATTCATGCTCCTCATATTTTTGACACCTTTTGAAGCTCTTCATATTTTTCACACCTTTTCAGACTCTGCATGTTTTTGAACACTGCTTCATGCTCCTCCTCTTTTTCATACCGATTAATGCTCCTCATATTTTTGACACCTTTTGAAGCTCTTCATATTTTTCACATCTTTTGAAGCTCTTCATATTCTTTACACTTTTTCAGACTCTTCATGTTTTTGAACACCGCTTCATGCTCCTGCTATTTATCATATTATTTCATACTCCTCATATTTGACACCTTTTGAAGCTCTTCATATTTTTCACCCCTTTTCAGATTCTTCATGTTTTTGAACACTTCTTCATGCTCCTCCTCTTTTTCAAACCGTTTCATGCTCCTCATATTTTTGACACCTTTTGAAGGTCTTCATATTTTTCACATCTTTTCAGGCTCTTCATGTTTTTCAAGACATCTTCATGCTCCTCCTCTTTTTCAAACCATTTCATGCTCATCTCATTTTTGACACCATTTGAAGCTTTGCATAATTTTCACAACTTTTCAGACTCTTCATGTTTTTGAACACCGCTTCATGCTTCTCGTATTTTTCAGACCGTATCATGCTCCACATATTTTTCACACCTTTTGAAGCTCTTCATATATGTCACACCTTTTCAGGCTCTTCATGTTTTTCAACATCGCTTCATGCTCCTCCTATTTTTCAGATCGTTTCATGCTCCTCATATTTGACACCTTTTGAAGCTCTTCATATTTTTCACACCTTTTCAGGCTCTTTATGTTTTTGAACACTTCTTCATGCTCCTCCTCATTTTCAAACCGTTTCATGCTTCTCATATTTTTGACACCTTTTGAAGCTCTTCATATATGTCACACCTTTTCAGGCTCTTCATGTTTTTCAACATCGCTTCATGCTCCTCCTATTTTTCAGATCGTTTCATGCTCCTCATATTTGACATCTTTTGAAGCTCTTCATATTTTTCACACCTTTTCAGGCTCTTTATGTTTTTGAACACTTCTTCATGCTCCTCCTCATTTTCAAACCGTTTCATGCTTCTCATATTTTTGACACCTTTTGAAGCTCTTCATATTTTTCACACCTTTTCAGGCTCTTCATGTTTTTCAACACCAATTCAAGCTCCTCCTATTTTTGAGACCGTTTCATGCTCCTCATATTTCTGACACCTTTAGAAACTCTTCCTATTTTTCATACCTTTTCAGGCTCTTCATGTTTTTTAACACCTCTTCATGCTCCTCCTATTTTCAGACGGTTTCATTCTCCTCATATTTTTGACACCTTTTCAAGCTCTTCATATATTTCACACCTTTTCAGGCTCTTCATTTTTTTCAACACCACTTCATGGTCCTCCTATTGTTCAGAGCGTTTCATGCTCCTCATATTTTTGACACCTTTTGAAGCTCTTCATATATTTCACACCTTTTCAGGCTCTTCATGTTTTTGAACACCGCTTCATGCTCCTCCTATTTGTCAGACCGTTTCATGCTCCTCATGTATTTCAGACCTTTTGAAGCTCTTCATATTTTTTACACCTTTTCAGGCTCTTCATGTTTTTGAACCCCGTTTCATGCTCCTCCTGTTTTTCAGACCGTTTCATGCTCCTCATATTTTTCACAACTTTTGAAGCTCTTCATATTTTTCACACCTTTTGAAGCTGTTCATATATTTCACACCTTCTCAGGCTCTTCATGTTTTTCAACATCACTTCATGCTCCTCCTATTTTTCAGACCCTTTCATGCTAATCTAGTTTTTGAAACCTTTTGAAGCTCTTCATATTTTTCTCACCTTTTGAAGCTCTTCATATTTTTCACACCTTCTCAGGCTCTTCATGTTTTTGAACACCGCTTCATGCTCCTCCTCTTTTTCAGCCCGTTTCATGCTCCTCATATTTTTCAGAACTTTTGAAGCTCTTCATATTTTTACACCTTTTGAAGCTCTTCATATTTTTCACAACATTTGAAGCTGTTCATATTTTTCACATTTTTGATGCTCTTCATATTTTTCACACCTTTTGAAGCTCTTCATATTTTTCACATTTTTGAAGCTCTTCATATTTTTCAAACGATTTCAGACACTTCATGTTTTTCAACACTGCTTCATCCTCCTGCTATTTATCATACCGTTTCATACTCCTCATAATTTTGACATGTTTGAGGCTCTTCATATTTTTCACTCCTTTTCAGGCTCTTCATGTTTTTGATCTACGCTTCATGCTCCTCCTATTTTTTCGACCGTATCATGCTCCTCATATTTTTCACACCTTTTGAAGCTCTTCATAATTTTCACACCTTTTCAGGCTCTTCATGTTTTTGAACACCACTTGATGCTCCTCCTATTTTTCAGACCGTTTCATGCTTCTCATATTTGTGACACCATTTGAAGCTCTTCATATTTTTCACACCTTTTCAGGCTCTTCATGTTTTTGAACACCGATTCATGCTCCTCCGATTTTTCAGTCCGTGTCATGCTGCTCATATTTTTGACACCTTTAGAAGCTCTTCATATTTTTCACACCTTTTCAGGCTCTTCATGTTTTTGAACACCGCTTCATGCTCCTCCTATGTTTCAGTCCGTGTCATGCTGCTCATATTTTTGACACCTTTTGAAGCTCTTCATATATTTTACACCTTTTGAAGCTCTTCATATATTTCACACCTTTTCAGGCTCTTCCTGTTTTTCAACACCACTTCTTGCTCCTCATATTTTTCAGACCCTTTCATGCTAATCTAATTTTTGAAACCTTTTAAAGCTCTTCATATTTTTCACACCTTTTGAAGCTCTTCATATTTTTCACACATTTTCAGGCTGTTCATGTTTTTATACACCGCTTCATGCTCCTTCTATTTTTCAGACCATTTCATGCTCCTCATATTTTTGACACTTTTTGAAGCTCTTCATATTTTTCAGACCTTTTCAGGCTCTTCATGTTTTTCAACACCGCTTCATGATCCTCCTATTTTTCGGACCGTTTCATGCTCCTCATATTTTTGACACCTTTTGAAGCTCTTCATATTTTTCACATATTTTCAGGCGGTTCATGTTTTTCAACACCACTTCATGCTCTTCCTGTTTTTCAGACCGTTTCTTTCTCCTCATATTTTTGACACTTTTGAAGCTCTGCATATTTTTCACACCTTTTCAGGCTCTTCATGATTTTCAACACCGCTTCATGCTCCTCCTATTTTTCAGACCGTTTCATGCTCATCTCATTTTTGACATCTTTTGAAGCTCTTCATATTTTTCACACCTTTTGAATCTCTTCATATTTTTCATATTTTTGAAGCTCTTCATATTTTTCACAAGTTTTCTGGCTCTTCATGTTTTTCAACACCACTTCATGCTCCTCCTATTTTTCAGACCCTTTCATGCTAATCTAATTTTTGACACTTTTTGAATCTCTTCATATTTTTCACACGTTTTCAGGCTCTTCATGTTTTTCAACACCACTTCATGCTCCTCCTATTTTTCAGACCTTTTCATGCTCCTCTCATTTTTGACACCTTTCGAAAATCTTCATATTTTTCAAACATTTTGAAGCTCTTCATATTTTCTACAAGTTTTCAGTCTCTTCATGTTTTTGAACACCGCATCATGCTCCTCCTATTTTTCAGAATGTTTCATGCTCCTCATGTATTTCACACCTTTTGAAGCTCTTCATATTTTTCACACCTTTTCAAGCTCTTCATGTTTTTGAACACCGCATCATGCTCCTCCTATTTTTCAGAATGTTTCATGCTCCTCATGTATTTCACATCTTTTGAAGCTCTTCATATTTTTCACACCTTTTCAAGCTCTTCATGTTTTTGAACACCGCATCATGCTCCTCCTATTTTTCAGAATGTTTCATGCTCTTCATGTATTTCACACCTTTTGAAGATCTTCATTTTTTTCACAGCTTTTGAGGCTCTTCATGTTTTTGAACATCGCTTCATGCTCCTCCTATTTATCAGACCGTTTCATGCTCCTCATATTTTTGACACCTTTTGAAGCTCTTCATATTTTTCACATCTTTTGAAGCTCTTCGTATTTTCACTTCTTTTAAAGCTCTTCATATTTTTCACACCTTTTCATGCTCTTCATGTTTTTGAACACCGCTTCATGCTCCTCCTATTTTTCAGACCGTCATGCTCCTCAAATTTTTGACACCTTTTGAAGCTCTTTATATTTTTCACACCTTTTCAGGCTCTTCATGTTTTTCAACAACGCTTCATGGTCCTCCTATTTTTCAGACCGTTTCATGCTCCTCATGTATATCACACCTTTTGAAGCTCTTCGTATTTTTCACACCTTTTCAGGCTCTTCATGTTTTTGAACCCCGTTTCATGCTCCTCCTGTTTTTCAGACCGTTTCACGCTCCTCATATTTTTCACAACTTTTGAAGCTCTTCATATTTTTCACACCTTTTGAAGCTCTTCATATATTTCACACCTTCTCAGGCTCTTCATATTTTTCAACATCACTTCATGCTCCTCCTATTTTTCAGATCCTTTCATGCTAATCTAATTTTTGACACCTTTTGAAGCTCTTCATATTTTTCTCACCTTTTGAAGCTCTTCATATTTTTCACACCTTTTCAGGCTCTTCATGTTTTTTAACACCGCTTCATCCTCCTCCTGTTTTTCAGACCGTTTCATGCTCCTCATATTTTTGACACATTTTGAAGCTGTTCATATTTTTCACACCTTTTCAGGCTCTTCATGTTTTTCAACACCGTTTCATGCTCCTCATATTTTTGACACCTTTTGAATCTCTTCATATTTTTCACACCTTTTCAGGCTCTTCATGTTTTTCAACACCGCTTTATGCTCCTCCTATTTTTCAGACCGTTTCATACTCCTATATTTTTGACACCTTTTGAAGGACTTCATATATTTCACACCTTTTCAGGCTCTTCTTTTTTTGCAACTCCACTTCATGCTCCTCTTATTTTTCAGACCGTTTCATGCTCATCTCATTTTTGACACATTTGAAGCTCTTCATATTTTTCACACCTTTTGAAGCTCTTCATATTTTTCACACGTTTTCAGGCTCTTCATGTTTTTCAACACCGCTTCATGCTCCTCCTATTATTCAGAACGTTTCATGCTCCTCATATTTTTGACACTTGTTGAAGCTCTTCACATTTTTCACCACTTTTTAGGCTATTCATGTTTTTCAACACCGATTCATGCTCCTCCTCTTTTTCAGACCGTTTCGTGCTCCTCATATTTTGACACATTTTGAAGCTCTTCATATTTTTCACACCTTTTCAGGCTCTTCATGTTTTTGAACGCCGCTTCATGCTCCTAATATTTTTCAAACCGTTTCATGCTCCACATATTTTTACCACCTTTTGAATCTCTTCATATTTTTCACACCTTTTCAGGCTCTTCATGTTTGTCAACACCGTTTCATGCTCCTATTATTTTTCAGACCGTTTCATGCTCCTCATATTTTTGACACCTTTTGTAACTCTTCCTGTTTTTCACACCTTTTCAGGCTCTTCTACTTTTTCAACACCACTTCATGATCCTCCTATTTTTCAGACCATTTCATCCTCCTCATATATTTGACACCTTTTGAAGCTCTTCATATTATTCACAACTTTTCAATCTCTTCATGTTTTCAAAAACACTTCATGCTCCTCCTATTTTTCAGACCGTTTCATGCTCCTCATATATTTGACACCTTTTGAAGCTCTTCATATTTCTCACAACATTTCAATCTCTTCATGTTTCAACAACACTTCATGCTCATATTATTTTTCAGACTGTTTCATGCTCCTCATATTTTTGACACCTTTTGAAGCTCTTCATATTTTTCACAGCTTTTCCGGCGCTTCATGTTTTTCAACACCGCTTCATGCTCCTCCTATTTTTGAGACCGTTTCATACTCATCTCATTTTTGACACCTTTTGAAGCTCTTCATATTTTTCACAACTTTGAAGCTCCTCATATTTTTCAAACGTTTTCAGTCTCTTCATGTTTTTCAAGACCGCTTCATGCTGCTTCTATTTTTCAGACCGTTTCATGCTCCTCATATTTTTGACACATTTTGAAGCTCTTCATATATTTCACACCTTTTGAAGCTCTTCATATTTTTCACACCTTTTCAGGCTCTTCATGTTTTTCAACACCGCTTCATGCTCCTCATATTTTTCAGACCTTTTGAGCTCTTCATATTTTTCACACCTTTTCAGGCTCTTCATGTTTTTGAACACCGCTTCATGCTCCTCCTATTTTTGAGACCGCTTCATGCTCCTCATATTTTCACACCTTTTGAAACTCTTCATATTTTTCAAACCTTTTCAGGCTCTTCATGTTTTTCAACACCACTTCATGATCCTCCTATTTTTCAGAGCGTTTCATGCTCCTCATATTTTGACACCTTTTGAATCTCTACATATATTTCACAATTCCGTGTTCCACATCAAACGTGAAAGGAGCCTTGATTTCCTTGATGGCACTCCAGAGAAAACCCAAGATCACTGTCTCAAGTCTAGAGGGATCCTGAGGTCACTGAAGCAACACGAAAGGGCTCCGTGGACCCCAAATCAACTAGAGATGAGAGCTTAGTCCCTGGCTTCGACTCAAGAGGAATACCAACTTTCCACAAGCACCTCAAGAGGAGGCTTCTCTCAGCTACAGGTATGTGAGAGGGACCCTGAGTTTGTGGCCTCAAGTGGAATGGACACCGAGATGCTCTGACTCGAAATAAGGCCGGATATCCCTGCAGTGAATTGAATGCAGGCTCGTCTTGCATCTCCCAAGATGAAGGGACGTCTGAATCCCCTGTGGAGACCACAGAGAAAGACCTAGTTCTCCGCCTCATCGCGACCGGAGGCCTCACATCCTTTGAAAACTCGAGAGGTATGCGGAGATCAATGCTTCCAAAGGAGACGGTGCCTGACTCCTCTTGAAGATGGATAGGAGTCCCAGGATCCCTGTCCACGTGGAAAGGGACCCTGGGTCTCCCGCCTCACATGGAGACGCGTCCCAATTGCCATGCCAAGACTCGAGGAGAATCCCGAGGTGTCCCTCGCACCTAGGCAGGAGTCCTGACGTCGCTGAACAAACACGTGTCTGGAAGGGCCCTCCCCGTCGTAACTCGAGAATATGCCCCAGGTTCCGGCCGCAACTCGAGAAAAACCATGAGACTTCCCCCTCGCGCGAGATGAGGCCCGATTCCCCTGCACTGCGTGCAGAGCAATTCCGTGTTCCACATCAAACGTGAAAGGGGCCTTGATTTCCTTGATGGCACTCCAGACAAAACCCAAGATCACTGTCTCAAGTCTAGAGGGATCCTGAGGTCACTGGAGAAACACGAAAGGGCTCCGTGGACCCCAAATCAACTCCAGATGAGAGCTTAGTCCCTGGCTTCAACTCACGAGGAATACCAACTTTCCACAGCACCTCAAGAGGAGGCTTCTCTCAGCTACAGGTATGTGAGAGGGACCCTGAGTTTGTGGCCTCAAGTGGAATGCACACCGAGATGCTCTGACTCGAAGTAAGGCCGAATATCCCTGCAGTGAATTGAATGCAGGCTCGTCTTGTATCTCCCAAGACGAAGGGATGTCTGAATCCCCTGTGGAGACCACAGAGAAAGACCTATTTCTCCACCTCATCGCGACCGGAGGCCTCACATCCTTTGAAAACTCGCGAGGTCCGCGCAGATCAATGCTTCCAAAGGAGACAATGCCTGACTCCTCTTGAAAATGGATAGGAGGAAGATGGCGGAGGAGTAGGACGGGGAGACCACTTTCTCTCCTACAAATTCATCAAAAGAATAACTGAACGCAGAGCAAACTTCACAAAACAACTTCTGATCGCTAGCTGAGGTCATCGGGCGCCCAGAAAAGCAGCCCATTGTCTTCGAAATGAGGTAGGACAAAATTTAAAAGATAAAAAGTGAGACAAAGAGCTAAGGATGGAGATCCGTCCCGGGAGCTCATAGGCGGCATTGCTTGGGGTAGGGTCCGGGCCTGAGTGCCCTGAGGACAATCAGAGGGAGCTTCTGTGAGTTGCCAACATGAACTGTGGGAGACCAAAAGAGAGAAAGTAAATTAACCGGCCCGAACACACTGCCGGCCGTTCGCAGAACAAAGAGACCGAGAGGGTCCAGAGAGGAGCTCACAGGCTGCGGACCAGCCCAGCTCCGCCGGAGGCAGGAGGCAGGGGGGAGGGGAAGGTCGCGGCGAGACACAAGGCGCAGGCACCCGACCGGCGCGGGCGGGGACTGGGACTGGGGACGCGGAGGGCAGAAGGCGCGCGCACCAGACTGGCGCCAGCGGAAACTGAGACTGGGTCCGCGGAAGGGAGTGGGCGCGCCACACCTGGGGAGAGTGCGCCCACCAAGCCCCTCGCTGCCTGGACTGCTCTGACGGGGAAGGCATAGAGAGCAGGCGCAGCTTTTCCTTCCGCGCTTTTGTGGAACACCCGAGGGCTGGAACCTCGCGCAGCGCGGGGCGCGCTCCATATAGAACAGCCGGGAGCCTGAGCAGCGCAGAAGGAGAAAGCAGCGTCAGCCCCTCCCCGCAGCGCTGGCCCCTCCCCGCAGCGTCGCCCTGCCCCGCAGAGCGACGGAACTAGCTACCTGAATAAGAGTCCACCTCTGCCCGCCTGTGTCAGGTCGGAAATGAGGCTCTGAAGAGACCTGCAAACAGAAGCCAAATAAACAAAGGGAACCGCTTCAGAAGGGACTGGTGCAACAGATTAAAATCCCTCTAGGAAACATTGACTACACCGGAGGAGCCTGTAGATATCGAGAAGCGTAAGCTGGAACGAGGAGCTATCTGAAACTGAGCTGAACCCACACTGACCGCAACAGCTCCAGAGAAACTCCTAGATATAATTTTACATTTTTCTCTTTTTTTAATTTTTTTCTTTTTTTTTCTTTTTTCTTTTTTCTCTTTTATTTTCCTTTAAAATCCCCTATTACTCCCCCATTACTCCTTAACTTTCATTTCCATAGACTTTTACGATTTTTTAATTAGGGGGAAAAAAAAATTTTTTTTCTTTCTTTTTTTTTTTCTTTTTCTTTCTTTTTTTTCTTTCCTTTTTCTCTTCTATTTTCTATTTTTCTTTTTCTCTTATTTCTTTTAAAGTCCTCTAGTACTCCTCTACTACTCCTTAATTTTCATTTTCAACACACTATAACCTTACAAAAAAAAAAAAAAAAAGAAGAAGAGAAGCCCTATTTTTAAACCGAAAATTATTCTCTCCCAATCTTGACTCTCTGTTTTCTACCTCAGAACACCTCTATTTCCTCCTTTCCCCTTCTCTTCCCATTCCAATTCTGTGAATCTTTGTAGGTGACTGGGCTACAGAGAACACTCTGGGAACAGACAGCTGCGTAGATCTGTCTCTCTCCTCTTGAGTCCCCCTTTTTCTCCTCCTGTTCATCTCTATCTCCCTCCTCCCTCTCCTCTTCTTCATGTGACTCTGTGAACCTCTCTGGGTGTCCCTAACGGGGGAGAATCTTTTAGCCATTAACCTACAAGTTTTCTTATCAGGGCTGTATAGTTGGAGAAGTCCTGAGACTACAGGAAGAATAAAACTGAAATCCAGAGGCAGGAGACTTAAGCCCAAAACCTGAGAACACCAGAAAACTCCTGACTACAAGGAACTTTAAGTAATAAGTGACTGTCCAAAAGCCTCCATACCTACACTGAAACCAACCACCACACAAGAGTCAATAAGTTTTAGAGCAAGACATACCACGCAAATTCTCCAGCAACGCAGGAACATAGCCCTGAACATCAACATACAGGCTGCCCAAGGTCACACCTAACACATAGACCCATCTCAAAACTCATTACTGGGCACTCCATTGCTGTCCAAAGAGAAGAAATCAAGTTCCACGCACCAGAACACTGACACAAGCTTCCCTAACCAGGAAATCTCGACAAGCCAATCGTCTAACCCCACCCACTGGGTTAATCCTCCACAACAAAAAGGAACCACAGACCTCCAGAATACAGAAAGCCCACTCCAGATACAGCAATCTAAACAAGATGAAAAGGCAAAGAAATACCCAACAGGTAAAGGAACATGAAAAATGCCCACCAAGTCAAACAAAAGAGGAGGAGATAGGGAATCTACCTGAAAAAGAATTTAGAATAATGATAATAAAAATGATCCAAAATCTTGAAAACAAAATGGAGTTACAGATAAATAGCCTGGAAACAAAGATTGAAAAGATTCAAGAACTGTTTAATAAAGACCTAGAAGAAATAAAAAAGAGTCAATTACAAATGAATAATGCAATGAATGAGATCAAAAACACTTTGGAGGGAACCAAGAGTAGAATAACGGAGGCCGAAGATAGGATAAGTGAGGTAGAAGATAAAATGGTGGAAATAAATGAAGCAGAGAGGAAAAAAGAAAAAAGGATCAAAAGAAATGAGGACAACCTCAGGGACCTTTGGGACACTGTGAAACGCCCCAACATTCGAATCATAGGAGTTCCAGAAGAAGAAGACAAAAAGAAAGGCCATGAGAAAATACTCGAGGAGATAATAGCTGAAAACTTCCCTAAAATGGGGAAGGAAATAGCCACCCAAATCCAAGAAACCCAGAGAGTCCCAAACAGGATAAACCCAAGGCGAAACACCCCAAGACACATATTAATCAAATTAACAAAGATCAAACACAAAGAACGAATATTAAAAGCAGCAAGGGAAAAACAACAAATAACACACAAAGGGATTCCCATAAGGATAACAGCTGATCTATCAATAGAAACCCTCCAGGCCAGAAGGGAATGGCAGGACGTACTGAAAGTAATGAAAGAGAATAACCTACAACCTAGATTACTGTATCCAGCAAGGATCTCATTCAGATATGAAGGAGAATTCAAAAGCTTTACAGATAAGCAAAAGCTGAGAGAATTCAGCACCACCAAACCAGCTCTTCAACAAATGCTAAAGGATCTTCTCTAGACAGGAAATGCAGAAAGGTTGTATAAACGTGAACCTAAAACAACAAAGTAAATGGCAACGGGACCACACCTATCAATAATTACCCTAAATGTAAATGGGTTGAATGCCCCAACCAAAAGACAAAGATTGGCTGAATGGATACAAAAACAAGACCCCTATATATGCTGTCTACAAGAGACCCACCTCAAAACAAGAGACACATACAGACTAAAAGTGAAGGGCTGGAAAAAATTATTTCGTGCAAACGGAGACCAAAAGAAAGCAGGAGTTGCAATACTCATATCAGATAAAATAGACTTTCAAATAAAGGAAGTGAAAAGAGACAAAGAAGGACACTACATAATGATCAAAGGATCAATCAAAAAAGAAGATATAACAATTATAAATATATATGCACCCAACATAGGAGCACCACAATATGTACGGCAAACGCTAACGAGTATGAAAGAGGAAATTAATAGTAACACAATAATAGTGGGAGACTTTAATACCCCACTCACAACTATGGATAGATCAACTAAACAGAAAATTAACAAGGAAACACAAACCTTAAATGACACAATGGACCAGCTAGACCTAATTGATATCTATAGGACATTTCACCCCAAAACAATCAACTTCACCTTTTTCTCAAGTGCACACGGAACATTCTCCAGAATAGATCACATCCTGGGCCATAAATCTGGTCTTGGAAAATTCAAAAAAAAATTGAAATCATTCCAGTCATCTTTTCTGACCACAGTGCAGTAAGATTAGATCTCAATTACAGGGAAAAAATTGTTAAAACTTCAAACATATGGAGGCTAAATAACACGCTTCTGAATAACCAACAAATCATAGAAGAAATCAAAAAAGAAATCAAAATATGTATAGAAATGAATGAAAATGAAAACACAACAACCCAAAACCTATGGGACACTGTAAAAGCAGTGCTAAGGGGAAGGTTCATAGCATTACAGGCTTACATCAAGAAACAGGAAAAAAAACCAATTAAATAACCTAACTCTACACCTAAAGCAATTAGAGAAGGAAGAAATGAAGAACCCCAGAGTTAGCAGAAGGAAAGAAATCTTAAAAATCAGGGCAGAAATAAATGCAAAAGAAACTAAAGAGAGACCATAGCAAAAATCAACAAAGCTAAAAGCTGGTTTTTTGAAAAAATAAACAAAATTGACAAACCATTAGCAAGACTCATTAAGAAACAAAGAGAGAAGAACCAAATTAACAAAATTAGAAATGAAAATGGAGAGATCACAACAGACAACACTGAAATACAAAGGATCATAAGAGACTACTACCAGCAGCTCTATGCCAATAAAATGGACAACTTGGATGAAATGGACAAATTCTTAGAAAAGTATAACTTTCCAAAACTGAACCAGGAAGAAATAGAAGATCTTAACAGACCCATCACAAGCAAGGAAATCGAAACTGTCATCAAAAATCTTCCAGCAAACAAAAGCCCAGGACCAGATGGCTTCACAGCTGAATTCTACCAAAAATTTAGAGAAGAGCTAACACCTATCTTACTCAAACTCTTCCAGAAAATTGCAGAAGAAGGTAAGCTTCCAAACTCATTCTATGAGGCCACGATCACCCTAATTCCAAAACCAGACAAAGATGCCACAAAAAAAGAAAACTACAGGCCAATATCACTGATGAACATAGATGCAAAAATCCTTAACAAAATTCTAGCAAACAGAATCCAACAACATATTAAAAAAATCATACACCATGACCAAGTGGGCTTTATCCCAGGAATGCAAGGATTCTTTAATATCCGCAAATCAATCAATGTAATACACCACATTAACAAATTGAAAGATAAAAACCATATGATTATCTCAATAGATGCAGAGAAAGCCTTTGACAAAATTCAACACTCATTTATGATTAAAACTCTCCAAAAAGCAGGAATAGAAGGAACATACCTCAACATAATAAAAGCTATATATGACAAACCCACAGCAAGCATCACCCTCAATGGTGAAAAATTGAAGGCATTTCCCCTGAAATCAGGAACAAGACAAGGGTGCCCACTCTCACCACTACTATTCAACATAGTGTTGGAAGTTCTGGCCACAGCAATCAGAGCAGAAAAAGAAGTAAAAGGAATCCAGATAGGAAAAGAAGAAGTAAAACTCTCACTGTTTGCAGATGACATGATCCTCTACATAGAAAACCCTAAAGACTCTACCAGAAAATTACTAGAGCTAATCAATGAATATAGTAAAGTTGCAGGATATAAAATTAACACACAGAAATCCCTTGCATTCCTATATACTAACAATGAAAAAACAGACAGAGAAATTAAGGAAACAATACCATTCACCATTGCAACAAAAAGAATAAAATACTTAGGAGTGTATCTACCTAAAGAAACAAAGGACCTATACATAGAAAACTATAAAACACTGATGAAAGAAATCAAAGAGGACACAAACAGATGGAGAAACATACCGTGTTCATGGATTGGAAGAATTAATATTGTCAAAATGGCTATTCTACCCAAAGCAGTCTATAGATTCAATGCAATCCCTATCAAGCTACCAACGGTATTTTTCACAGAACTAGACCAAAGAATTTCACAATTTGTATGGAAATACAAAAAACCTCGAATAGCCAAAGTAATCTTGAGAAAGAAGAATGGAGCTGGAGGAATCAACCTGCCTGACTTCAGACTCTACTACAAAGCCATAGTCATCAAGACAGTATGGTACTGGCACAAAGACAGAAATATAGATCAATGGAACAGAATAGAAAGCCCAGAGATAAATCCACGAACCTAAGGACACCTTATCTTTGACAAAGGAGGCAAGGATATACAATGGAAAAAAGACAACCTCTTTAACAAGTGGTGCTGGGAAAACTGGTCAACCACTTGTAAAAGAATGAAACTAGAACACTTTCTAACACCATACACAAAAATAAACTCAAAATGGATTAAAGATCTAAATGTAAGACCAGAAACTATAAAACTCCTAGAGGAGAAGATAGGCAAAACACTCTCCGACATAAATCAAAGCAAGATCCTCTATGACCCACCTCCCAGAATATTGGAAATAAAAGCAAAACTAAACAAATGGGACCTAATGAAACTTAAAAGCTTTTGCACTACAAAGGAAACTATAAGTAAGGTGAAAAGACAGCCCTCAGATTGGGAGAAAATAATAGCAAATGAAGAAACAGACAAAGGATTAATCTCAAAAATATACAAGCAACTCCTGCAGCTCAATTCCAGAAAAATAAATGACCCAATCAAAAAATGGGCCAAAGAACTAAACAGACATTTCTCCAAAGAAGACATACAAATGGCTAACAAACACATGAAAAGATGCTCAACATCACTCATTATTAGAGTAATGCAAATCAAAACCACAGTGAGGTACCATTACACGCCAGTCAGGATGGCTGCTATCCAAAAGTCTACAAGCAATAAATGCTGGAGAGGGTGTGGAGAAAAGTGAACCCTCTTACACTGTTGGTGGGAATGCAAACTAGTACAGCCGCTATGGAAAACAGTGTGGAGATTCCTTAAAAAACTGGAAATAGAACTGCCATATGACCCAGCAATCCCACTTCTGGGCATACACACTGAGGAAACCAGATCTGAAAGAGACACGTGCACCCCAATGTTCATTGCAGCACTGTTTATAATAGCCAGGACATGGAAGCAACCTAGATGCCCATCAGCAGATGAATGGATAAGGAAGCTGTGGTACATATACACCATGGAATATTACTCAGCCATTAAAAAGAATTCATTTGAACCAGTCCTAATGAGATGGATGAAGCTGGAGCCCCTTATACAGAGTGAAGTAAGCCAGAAAGATAAAGAACATTACAGCACACTGACACATGTATATGGAATTTAGAAAGGTGATAACGATAACCTTATATGCAGAACAGAAAAAGAGACACAGAAATACAGAACAGACTTTTGAACTTTGTGGGAGAATGTGAGGGTGGGATATTTCAAAAGAACAGCATGTATACTATCTATGGTGAAACAGATCACCAGCCCAGGTGGGATGCACGAGACAAGTGCTCCGGCCTGGTGCACTGGGAAGACCCAGAGGAATCGGGTGGAGAGGGAGGTGGGAGGGGGGATCGGGATTGGGAATACATGTAAATCCATGGCTGATTCATATCAATGTATGACAAAACCCACTGGAAAAAAAAATAACAATAATAAAAAAAAAAGAAAAAAAAATTTAAAAAAGTAAAAAAATAAAAAAAAAAATAAATAAATAAAAATGCACCCTCAAAAAAAAAAAAAAAAAACAGAAAAAAAGAAAATGGATAGGAGTCCCAGGATCCCTGTGGCACGTGGAAAGGGACCCTGGGTCTCCCGCCTCACGTGGAGACGCGTCCCAATTGCCATGCCAAGACTCGAGGAGGATACCGAGGTGTCCCTCGCACCTAGGCAGGAGGCCTGACGTCACTGAACAAACACGTGTCTGGAAGGGCCCTCCCCGTCGTAACTCGAGAATATACCCCAGGTTCCGGCCGCAACTCGAGAAAAACAATGACACTTCCCCCTCGCCGTGAGATGAGGCCTTATTCCCCTGCACTGCGTGCAGAGCAATTCCGTGTTCCACATCAAACGTGAAAGGAGCCTTGATTTCCTTGATGGCACTCCAGAGAAAACCCAAGATCACTGTCTCAAGTCTAGAGGGATCCTGAGGTCACTGGAGCAACACGAAAGGGCTCCGTGCACCCCAAATCAACTCGAGATGAGAGCTTAGTCCCTGGCTTCGAGTCAAGAGGAATACCAACTTTCCACAAGCACCTCAAGAGGAGGCTTCTCTCAGCTACAGGTATGTGAGAAGGACCCTGAGTTTATGGCCTCAAGTGGAATGGACACCGAGATGGTCTGAATCGAAGTAAGGCCGGATATCCCTGCAGTGAATTGAATGCAGGCTCGTCTTGCATCTCCCAAGACGAAGGGATGTCTGAATCCCCTGTGGAGACCACAGAGAAAGACCTAATTCTCCGCCTCATCAAGACCGGAGGCCTCATATCGTTTGAAAATTCGAGAGGTCCGCGGAGATCAATGCTTCCAAAGGAGACGATGCCTGACTCCTCTTGAAAATGGATAGGAGTCCCAGGATCCCTGTGGCACGTGGAAAGGGACCCTGGGTCTCCCGCCTCACGTGGAGACGCGTCCCCATTGCCATGCCAAGACTCGAGGAGAATCCCGAGGTGTCCCTCGCACCTAGGCAGGAGTCCTGACGTCGCTGAACAAACACGTGTCTGGAAGGGCCCTCCCCGTCGTAACTCGAGAATATACCCCAGGTTCCGGCCGCAACTCGAGAAAAACAATGAGAATTCCCCCTCGCCGCGAGATGAGGCCCGATTCCCCTGCACTGCGTGCAGAGCAATTCCGTGTTCCACATCAAACGTGAAAGGAGCCTTGATTTCCTTGATGGCACTCCAGAGAAAACCCAAGATCACTGTCTCAAATTTAGAGGGATGCTCAGGTCACTGGAGCAACACGAAAGGGCTCCGTGGACCCCAAATCTACTCGAGATGAGAGCTTAGTCCCTGGCTTCGAGTCAAGAGGAATACCAACTTTCCACAAGCACCTCAAGAGGAGGCTTCTCTCAGCTACAGGTATGTGAGAGGGACCCTGAGTTTGTGGCCTCAAGTCGAATGAACACCGAGATGCTCTGACTCGAATTAAGGAAGGATATCCCTGCAGTGAATTGAATGCAGGCTCGTCTTGCATCTCCCAAGACGAAGGGATGTCTGAATCCCCTGTGGAGACCACAGAGAAAGACTTAATCCTCCGCCTCCTCGCGACCGGAGACATCACATCCTTTGAAAAATCGAGAGGTCTGCGGAGATCAATGCTTCCAAAGGAGACGATGCCTGACTCCTCTTGAAAATGGATAGGAGTCCCAGGATCCCTGTGGCACGTGGAAAGGGACCCTGGGTCTCCCGCCTCACGTGGAGACGCGTCCCAATTGCCATGCCAAGACTCGAGGAGGATACCGAGGTGTCCCTCGCACCTAGGCAGGAGTCCTGACGTCACTGAACAAACACGTGTCTGGAAGGGCCCTCCCCGTCGTAACTCGAGAATATACCCCAGGTTCCGGCCGCAACTCGAGAAAAACCATGACACTTCCCCCTCGCCGCGAGATGAGGCCCTATTCCCCTGCACTGCGTGCAGAGCAATTCCGTGTTCCACATCAAACGTGAAAGGAGCTTTGATTTCCTTGATGGCACTCCAGAGAAAACCCAAGATCACTGTCTCAAGTCTAGAGGGATCCTGAGGTCACTGGAGCAACACGAAAGGGCTCCGTGCACCCCAAATCAACTCGAGATGAGAGCTTAGTCCCTGGCTTCGACTCAAGAGGAATACCAACTTTCCACAAGCACCTCAAGAGGAGCCTTCTCTCAGCTACAGGTATGTGAGAAGGACCCTGAGTTTATGGCCTCAAGTGGAATGGACACCGAGATGGTCTGAATCGAAGTAAGGCTGGATATCCCTGCAGTGAATTGAATGCAGGATCGTCTTGCATCTCCCAAGACGAAGGGATGTCTGAATCCCCTGTGGAGACCACAGAGAAAGACCTAATTCTCCGCCTCATCAAGACCGGAGGCCTCATATCGTTGGAAAATTCGAGAGGTCCGCGGAGATCAATGCTTCCAAAGGAGACGATGCCTGACTCCTCTTGAAAATGGATAGGAGTCCCAGGATCCCTGTGGCACGTGGAAAGGGACCCTGGGTCTCCCGCCTCTCGTGGAGACGCGTGCCAATTGTCATGCCAAGACTCGAGGAGAATCCCGAGGTGTCCCTCGCACCTAGGCAGGAGTCCTGACGTCACTGAACAAACACGTGTCTGGAAGGGCCCGCCCCGTCATAACTCGAGAATATACCGCAGGTTCCGGCCGCAACTCGAGAAAAACCATGAGACTTCCACCTCGCCGCGAGATGAGGCCCAATTCCGCTGCACTGCATTCAGAGCAATTCCGTGTTCCACATCAAACGTGAAAGGAGCCTTGATTTCCTCGATGGCACTCCAGAGAAAACCCAAGATCACTGTCTCAAGTCTAGAGGGATGCTGAGGTCACTGGAGCAACTCGAAAGGGCTCCGTAGACCCCAAATCAACTCGAGATGAGTGCTTAGTCCCTGGCTTCGACTCAAGAGGAATACCAACTTTCCACAAGCACCTCAAGAGGAGGCTTCTCTCAGCTACAGGTATGTGAGAGGGACCCTGAGATTGTGGCCTCAAGTGGAATGGACACCGAGAAGCTCTGATTTGAAGTAAGGCCGGATATCCTGGCAGTGAATTGAATGCAGGCTCGTCTTTCATCTCCCAAGACGAAGGGATGTCTGAATCCCCTGTGGAGACGACAGAGAAAGACCTAGTTCTCCGCCTCATCGCGACCGGAGGCCTCACATCCTTTGAAAACTCGAGAGGTCCACGGAGATCAATGCTTCCAAAGGAGACGATGCCTGACTTCTCTTGAAAATGGATAGGAGTCCCAGGATCCCTGTGGCACGTGGAAAGGGACGCTGGGTCTCCCGCCTCAAGTGGAGACCCGTCCCAATTGCCATGCCAAGACTCGAGGAGAATCCCGAGGTGTCCCTCGCACCTAGGCAGGAGTCCTGACGTCACTGAACAAACTCAGTCTGGAAGGGCCCTTCTCGTCATAACTCGAGAATATACCCAAGGTTCCGGCCGCAACTCGAGAAAAACAATGAGACTTCCCCCTCGCCGCGACATGAGGCCAGATTCCCCTGCACTGCGTGCAGAGCAATTCCGTGTTCCACATCAAACTTGAAAGAAGCCTTGATTTCCTTGATGGCACTCCAGAGAAAACCCAAGATCACTGTCTCAAGTCTAGAGGGATCCTGAGGTCACTGGAGCAACACGAAAGGGCTCCGTGGAACCCAAATCAACTCGAGATGAAAGCTTAGTCCTTGGCTTCGACTCAAGAGGAATACCAACTTTCCACAAGCACCTCAAGAGGAGGCTTCTCTCAGCTACAGGTATGTGAGAGGGACCCTGAGTTTGTGGCCTCAAGTGGAATGGACACCGAGATGCTCTGACTCGAAGTAAGGCCGGATATCCCTGCAGTGAATTGAATGCAGGATCGTCTTGCATCTCCCAAGACGAAGGGATGTCTGAATCCCCAGTGGAGACCACAGAGAAAGACCTAGTCCGCCGCCTCATCAAGACCGGAGGCCTCACATCCTTTGAAAACTCGAGAGGTCTGCGGAGATCAATGCTTCCAAAGGAGACGATGCCTGACTCTTCTTGAAAATGGATAGGAGTCCAGGATCCCTGTGGCACGTTTAAAGGGACCCTGGGTCTCCCGCCTCACGTGGAGACGCGTCCCCATTGCCATGCCAAGACTCGAGGAGAATCCCAAGGTGTCCCTCACACCTAGGCAGGAGTCCTGACGTCGCTGAACAAACACGTGTCTGGAAGGGCCCTCCCCGTCGTAACTCGAGAATATACCCCAGGTTCCGGCCGCAACTTGAGAAAAATCATGAGACTTCCCCCTCGCCGCGAGATGAGGTCCGATTCCCCTGCACTGTGTGGAGAGCAATTCCGTGTTCCACATCAAACGTGAAAGGAGCCTTGATTTCCTTGATGGCACTCCAAAGAAAACCCAAGATCACTGTCTCAAGTCTAGAGGGATCCTGAGGTCACTGGAGCAACACGAAATTTCTCCGTGGACCCCAAATCAACTCCAGATGAGAGCTTAGTCCCTGGCTTCGAATCAAGAGGAATACCAACTTTCCACAAGCACCTCAAGTAGACGCTTCTCTCAGCTACAGGTATGTGAGAGGGACCCTGAGTTTGTGTCCTCAAGTGGAATGGACACCGAGATGCTCTGACTCGAAGTAAGGCCGGATATCCCTGCAGTGAATTGAATGCAGGCTCGTCTTGCATCTCCATAGACGAAGGGATGTCTGAATCCCCTGTGGAGACCACAGAGAAAGACCTAGTCTGCCGCCTCATCAAGACCGGAGGCCTCACATCCTTTGAAAACTCGAGAGGTCTGCGGAGATCAATGCTTCCAAAGGAGACGATCCCTGACTCTTCTTGAAAATGGACAGGAGTCCCAGGATCCCTGTGGCACGTGGAAAGGGACCCTGGGTCTCCCGCCTCACGTGGAGACGCGGCCCAATTGCCATGCCAAGACTCGAGGAGAATCCCGAGGTGTCCCTCGCACCTAGGCAGGAGTCCTGACGTCGCTCAACAAACACGTTTCTGGAAGGGCCCACCCCGAAGTAACTCGAAAATATACCCCAGGTTCCGGCTGCAACTCGAGAAAAACCATGAGACTTCCCCCTCGCCGCGAAATGAGACCCGATTCCCCTGCACTGCGTGCAGAGCAATTCCGTGTTCCACATCAAACGTGAAAGGAGCCTTGATTTCCTTGATGGCACTCCAGAGAAAACCCAAGATCACTGTCTCAAGTCTAGAGGGATCCTCAGGTCACTGGAGCAACACGAAAGGGCTCCGTGGTCCCCAAATCTACTCGAGATGAGAGCTTAGTCCCTGGCTTCGAGTCAAGAGGAATACCAACTTTCCACAAGCACCTCAAGAGGAGGTTTCTCTCAGCTACAGGTGTGCGAGAGGGACCCTGAGTTTGTGGCCTCAAGTCGAATGGACACCGAGATGCTCTGACTGGAATTAAGGAAGGATATCCCTGCAGTGAATTGAATGCAGGCTCGTCTTGCATCTCCCAAGACGACGGGATATCTGAATCCCCTGTGGAGACGACATAGAAAGACTTAGTCCTCCGCCTCATCGCGACCGGAGACATCACATCCTTTGAAAACTCGAGAGGTCTGCAGAGATCAATGCTTCGAAAGGAGACGATGCCTGACTCCTCTTGAAAATGGATAGGAGTCCCAGCATCCCTGTGGCACGTGGAAAGGGACCCTGGGTCTCCCTCCTCAGGTGGAGACGCGTCCCAATTGCCATGACAAGACTCGAGGAGAATCGCGAGGTGTCCTTCGCACCTAGGCAGGAGTCCTGACGTCGCTGAACAAACACGTGTCTGGAAGGGCCCTCCCCGTCGTAACTCGAGAATATACCCAGGGTTCCGGCCTCAACTCGAGAAAAACCATGAGACTTCCCCCTCGCTGCGAGATGAGGCCCGATTCCCCTGCACTGCGTGCAGAGCAATTCCGTGTTCCACATCAAACGTGAAAGGAGCCTTGATTTCCTTGATGGCACTGCAGAGAAAACCCAAGATCACTGTCTCAAGTCTAGAGGGATCCTGAGGTCACTGGAGCAACACGAAAGGGCTCCATGGACCCCAAATCAACTCGAGATGAGAGATTAGTCCCTGGCTTCGACTCAAGAGGAATACCAACTTTCCACAAGCACCTCAAGAGCAGGCTTCTCTCAGCTACAGGTAGGTGAGAGGGACCCTGAGTTTGTAGCCTCAAGTCGAATGGACACCAAGATGCTCTGACTCGAAGTAAGGCCGGATATCTTTGCAGTGAAGTGAATGCAGGCTCGTCTTGCATCTCCCAAGACGAAGGGATGTCTGAATGCCCTGTGGAGACCACAGAGAAAGAACTAGTCCTCCGCCTCATCGCGACCGGAGGCCTCACAGCCTTTGAAAACTCGAGATTTCCGCGGAGATCAATGCTTCCAAAGGAGACGATGCCTGACTCCTCTTGAAAATGGATAGGAGTCCCAGGATCCCTGTGGCACGTGGAAAGGGACCGTGGGTCTCCCGCCTCACGTGGAGACGCGTCCCAATTGCCATGCCAAGACTCGAGGAGAATCCCGAGGTGTCCCTCGCACCTAGGCAGGAGTCCTGACGACGCTGAACATACACGTGTCTGGAAGGGCCCTCCCCGTCGTAACTCGAGAATACACCCCAGGTTCCGGCCGCAACTCGAGAAAAACCATGAGAGTTCCCCCTCGCCACGAGATGAGGCCCGATTCCCCTGCACTGCGTGCAGAGCAATTCTATGTTCCACATCAAACTTGAAAGGAGCCTTGATTTCCTTGATGGCACTCCAGAGAAAACCCAAGATCTCTTTCTCAAGTCTACAGGGATCCTGAGGTCACTGTAGCAAAACGAAAGGGCTCCGTGGACCCCAAATCAACTCGAGATGAGAGCTTAGTCCCTGGCTTCGACTCAAGAGGAATACCAACTTTCCACAAGCACCTCAAGAGGAGGCTTCTCTCAGCTACAGGTATGTGAAAGGGAGCCTGAGTTTGTGACCTCAAGTGGAATGGACACCGAGATGTTCTGACTCGAAGTAAGGCCGGATATCCCTGCAGTGAATTGAATGCCGGTTCGTCTTGCATTTCCCAAGAGGAAGGGATGTCTGAATCCCCTGTGGAGACCACAGAGACAGACCTAGTTCTCCTCCTCATCGCGACCGGAGCCCTCACATCCTTTGAAAACTCGAGAGGTCCGTGGAAATCAATGCTTCCCAAGGAGACGATGCCTGAGACCTTTTGAAAATTGATAGGAGTCCCAGGATCACTGTGGCACGTGGAAAGGGACACTGGGTCTCCCGCCTCACGTGGAGACGTGTCCCAATTGCCATGCCAAGACTCGTGGAGAATCCGGAGGTGTCATTAGCACCTAAGCAGGAGGCCTGACGTCGCTGAACAAACACGTGTCTGGAAGGGCCCTCCCCGTCGTAACTCGAGAATATACCCCAGGTTCAGGCCGCAACTCGAGAAACACCATGAGACTTCCCTCTCGCCGCGTGATGAGTCCCGATTCCCCTGCACTGCGTGCAGAGCAATTCCGTATCCCACATCAAACGTGAAAAGAGCCTTGATTTCCTGGATGGCACTCCAGAGAAAACCCAAGATAACTTTCTCAAGTCTAGAGGGATCCTGAGGTCACTGTAGCAACAGGAAAGGGCTCCGTGGACTTCAAATCAACACGAGATGAGAGCTTAGTCCCTGGCTTCGACTCAAGAGGAATACCAACTTTCCACAAGCACCTCAAAAGGAGGCTTCTCTCAGCTACAGGTATGTGAGAGGGACCCTGAGTTTGTGGCCTCAAGTGGAGTGGACACCGAGATGCTCTGACTCGAAGTAAGGCCGGATATCCCTGCAGTGAATTGATTGCAGGCTCGTCTTGCATCTCCAAGACGAAGGGATGTCTGCATCCCCTGTGGAGACCACAGAGAAAGACCTAGTCCTCCGCCTCAACGCAACCGGAGGCCTCATATCCTTTGAAAACTCGAGAGGTCCGCGGAGATCAATGCTTCCACAGGAGACGATGCCTGACTCCTCTTGAAAATGGATAGGAGTCCCAGGATCCCTGTGGCACGTGGAAAGGGACCCTGGGTCTCCCGCCTCACGTGGAGACGCATCCCAATTTCCATGCCAAGACTCGAGGAGAATCCCGAGGTGTCCCTCGCCCCTATGCAGGAGTCCTGACGTCGCTGAACAAACAGGTGTCTGGAAGGGCCCTCCCCGTCGTAACTCGAGAATATAAATCACGTTCCGGCCGCATCTCGAGAAAAAATATGAGACTTCCCTCTCTCCGCGAGATGAGGCCCGATTCCCCTCCACTGCGTGCAGAGCAATTCGATGTTCCACATCAAATGTGAAAGGAGCCTTGATTTCCTTGATAGCACTCCAGAGAAAACCCAAGATCACTGTCTCAAGTCTAGAGGGATCCTGAGGTCACTGGAGCAACAAGAATGGGCTCCATGGACCCCAAATCAACTCGAGATGAGAGCTTAGTCCCTGGCTTCGACTCAAGAGGAATACCAACTTTCCACAAGCACCTCAAGAGGAGGCTTCTCTCAGCTACAGGTAGGTGAGAGGGACCCTGAGTTTGTAGCCTCAAGTCGAAAGGACACCAAGATGATCTGACTCAAAGTAAGGCCGGATATCTTTGCAGTGAAGTGAATGCAGGCTCGTCTTGCATCTCCCAAGACGAAGGGATGTCTGAATGCCCTGTGGAGACCACAGAGAAAGACCTAGTCCTCCGCCTCATCGCGACCGGAGGCCTCACAGCCTTTGAAAACTCGAGACGTCTGCGGAGATCAATGCTTCCAAAGGAGACGATGCCTGACTCCTCTTGAAAATGGATAGGAGTCCCAGGATCCCTGTGGCACGTGGAAAGGGACCGTGGGTCTCCCGCCTCACGTGGAGACGCGTCCCAATTGCCATGCCAAGACTCGAGGAGAATCCCGAGGTGTCCCTCGCACCTAGGCAGGAGTCCTGACGTCGCTGAACAAACACGTGTCTGGAAGGGCCCTCCCCGTCGTAACTCGAGAATACACCCCAGGTTCCGGCCGCAACTCGAGAAAAACCATGAGACTTCCCCCTCGTTGCGAGATGAGGCCCGATTCCCCTGCACTGCTTGCAGAGCAATTCCGTGTTCCACATCAAACGAGAAAGGAGCCTTGATTTCCTTGATGGCACTGCAGAGAAAACCCAAGATCTCTGTCTCAAGTCTAGATGGATCCTGAGGTCACTGGAGCAACACGAAAGGGCATCGTCGACCCCAAATCAACTCGAGATGAGAGCTTAGTCGCTGGCTTCCACTCAAGAGGAATACCAACTTTCCACAAGCACCTCAAGAGGAGGCTTCTCTCAGCTACAGGTATGTGAGAGGGACCCTGAGTTTGTGGCCTCAAGTCGAATGAACACCGAGATGCTCTGACTCGAATTAAGGAAGGATATCCCTGCAGTGAATTGAATGCAGGCTCGTCTTGCATCTCCCAAGATGAAGGGATGTCTGAATCCCCTGTGGAGACCACAGAGAAAGACCTAGTCCTCCGCCTCATCGCTACCGGAGTTCTCACATTCTTTGAAAACTCGAGAGGTCCCTGGAGATCAATGCTTCCAAAGGAGACGATGCCTGACTCCTCTTGATAGTGGATAGGAGTCCCAGGATGCCTGTGGCACGTGGAAAGGGACCCTGGGTCTCCCACCTCACGTGGAGACGCGTCCCATTGCTATGCCAAGACTCAAGGAGAATCCCGAGGTGTCCCTCGCACCTAGGCAGGAGTCCTGACGTCGCTGAACAAACACGTGTCTGCAAGGGCCCTCCCCGTCGTAACTCGAGAATATACCCCAGGTTCCGGTCGCAACTCGAGAAAAACCATGAGACTTCCCCCTCGACACGAGATGAGGCCCGATTCCCCTGCACTGCGTGCAGAGCAATTCCATGTTCCACATCAAACGTGAAAGGAGCCTTGATTTCCTTGATGGCACTCTAGAGAAAACCCAAGATCACTGTCTCAAGCCTAGAGGGATCCTGAGGTCACTTTAGCAACACGAAAGGGCTCCGTGCACCCCAAATCAACTAGAGATGAGAGCTTAGTCCCTGGCTTCGCCTCAAGAGGAATACCAACTTTCCACAAGCACCTCAAGAGGAGGCTTCTCTCAGCTACAGGTATGTGAGAGGGACCCTGAGTTTGTGGCCTCAAGTGGAAAGGACACCGAGATGCTCTGACTCGAAGTAAGCCCGGATATCCCTGCAGTGAATTGAATGCAGGCTCGTCTTGCATCTCCCAAGACGAAGGGATGTCTGAATCCACTGTGGAGACTACAGAGAAAGACCTAGTCCTCTGCCTCATCGCGACCGGAGGCCTCAAATTCTTTGAAAACTCGAGAGGTCTGCGGAGATCAATGCTTCCAAAGGAGACGATGCCTGACTCCTCTTGAAAATGGATAGGAGTCCCAGGATCCCTGTGGCACGTGGAAAGGGAGCCTGGGTCTCCCGCCTCAGGTGGAGACGTGTCCCAATTGCCATGCCAAGACTTGAGGAGAATCCCGAGGTGTCCCTCGCACCTAGGCAGGAGTCCTGACGTCGCTGAACAAACACGTGTCTGGAAGGGCCCTCCCCGTCGAAACTCGAGAATATACCCCAGGTTCCGGCCGCAACTTGAGAAAAACCTTGAGACATCCTCCTTGTCGCGAGATGAGGCCCGATTCCCCTGCACTGCGTGCAGAGCAATTCCGTGTTCCACATCAAACGTAAACGGAGCCTTGATTTCCTTGATGGCACTCCAGAGAAAACCCAAGATCACTGTCTCAAGTCTAGAGGGATCCTGAGGTCACTGGAGCAACATGAAAGGGCTCCGTGGACCCCAAATCAACTCGTGATGAGAGCCTAGTCCCTGGCTTCGACTCAAGAGGAATACCAACTTTCCACAAGAACTTCGAGAGGAGGCTTCTCTCAGCTACAGGTATGTGAGAGGGACCCTGAGTTTGTGGCCTCAAGTGGAATGGACACCGAGATGCTCTGACTCGAAGTAAGGCCGGATATCCCTGCAGTGTATTGAACGCAGGCTCGTCTTGCATCTCCCAAGACGAAGGCTTGTCTGAATCCCCTGTGGAGACCACAGAGAAAGACCTTGTTCCCCGCCTCCTCGTGACCGGAGGCCTCACATCCTTTAAAAACTCCAGAGGTACGCGGACGTCAGTGCTTCAAAAGGAGACGATGCCTGACACCTCTTTAATATGGATAGTAGTCCCAGGATTCCCATGGCAAGTGGAACGGGACCCCTGGTCTCTCCCCTCAGCTGGAGAGGCATCCCAATTGCCCTGCCAAGCCTCGAGGAGAGTCCCGAGGTGTCACTCGCATCTAGGCACAAGTCCTGACGTCGCTCTTCACGCTCTTCATATTTTTCAGACCTTTTCATTCTCTTCATATGTTTCACACCTTATCATGCTCTTCATATTTTTCACACCTTTTCATGCTGTTAATATTTTTCACACCTTTTTATGCTCCTCATATTTAACACACCTTTTCATGCTCTTCTTATTTTTCAGACCTTTTCATGCTCCTTATATTTTTCAGACCTTTTCATGCTCTTCGTATTGTTCACAACTTTTCCTGCTCCTCGTATTGTTCACACCATTTCATGCTCCTCGTATTGTTCACACCGTTTCATGCTCCTCATAATTTTCACACTTTTTCATGCTCTTCATATTTTTCACAGCATTTCATGCTCTTCATATTTTTCACACTTTTTCAATCACTTCATATTTTTCAGATCTTTTCATGCTCTTAAAATTTTTCAGACCTTTTCATGCTCTTCATAGTTTTCAGACTGTTTCATGCTCCTCGTATTTTTCTGACCTTTTCATGCTCTTCTTATTTTTCAGATCTTTTCATGCTCCTCGTATTTTTTAGACCTCCTCATGCTCTTAGTATTTTTCAGACCTCTTCATGCTCCTCTGATATTTCAGACCTATTCATGCTCTTCGTATTTTTCAGAACTCTTCATGCTACTCGTATTTTTCAGAAATTTTCATGCTCTTCATACTGTTCACACATTTTCATGCTCTTCGTATATTTCAGACCTTTTCAAGTTCTTGATATTTTTCAGACCTTTTCATGCTCTTCGTATTTTTCAGACCATTTCATGCTCCTCATATTTTTCACACCTTTTCATGCTCTTTGTAATATTTCACACCTGTTCATGCTCTTCGTGTTTTTGACACCTTTTCATACTCCTCATATTTTTCACACCTGTTTATGCTCCTTCTATTTTTCAGACCTTTTCATGCTCCTCGTATTTTTCACACCGTTTAATGCTGTTCATATTTTTCACACCTTTTCATGCTCTTCGTATTTTTCACACCTTTTCCTGCTCTTTTTATTTTTCACATCTTTTCATGGTCTTCGTAATTTTTTACAACTTTTCCTGCACTTCGTAATTTTTCACACCTTTTCATGCTCTTCGTATATTTCACACCTTTTCATGCTACTCGTATTTTTCAGACCTTTGCAAGCTCCTCGTATTTTTCAGACCTTTGCATGCTCCTCGTATTTTTCAGAACTTTTCACGCTCCTCGTGTTTTTCACAGCTTCTCATGCTCCTCACATTGTTCACACCTTTTCATACTCCTCATATTATTCACACCTTTTTATGCTCCTGGTATTTTTCAGACCTTTTCATGCTCCTCCTATTTTTCAGAACTTTTCATTCTGCTCGTAAATCATAGCTTTTTATGCTCCTGGTATTTTTCACACCTTTTCATGCTCTTCATATTTACACACCGTTTCATGCTCTTCATATTTTTCACACCATTTCATGAACCTCATATTGTTCACAACTTTTCATGCTCTTCATAGTTTTCAAACCTTTGCATGCTCTTCGTATGTTTCAGAATTTTTCATGCTCTTCGTATTGTTCACAGCTTTTCATGCTCCTGGTATTTTTCACACCTTTTCATGCTCTTCATATTTTTCAGAACTTTTCAAGCTCTTCCTATTTTTCACAGCGTTTCATGCACTTTGTATTTTTCACACCGTTTAATGCTCTTCATATTTTTCACACCTTTTCATGCTCTTCGTACTTTTCACAGCTTTTCATGCTCTTTGTATTTTTCACATCTTTTCATGGTCTTCGTAATTTTTCACAACTTTTCATGCACTTCATAATTTTTCACACCTTTTCATGCTCTTTGTATATTTCACACCTTTTCATGCTTTTTGTATTATTCACACCTTTTCATGCTCCTTGTATGTTTTAGAACTTTTCATGCTCCTCGTATTATTCACACCTTTTCATGCTCCTCGTATATTTTAGACCTTTTCATGCTACTCGTATTTTTCAGACCTTTGCAAGCTCCTCGTATTTTTTAGACCTTTGCATGCTCCTCGTATTTTTCAGAACTTTTCACGCTCCTTGTGTTTTTCACAACTTCCCATGCTCCTCATATTGTTCACACCTTTTCATACTCCTCATATTATTCACAACTTTTTATGCTCCTGGTATTTTTCAGACATTTTCATGCTCCTCGCATTTTTCACACCTTTTCATGCTCCTCCTATTTTTCAGAACTTTTCATTCTCCTCGTAAATCACAGCTTTTCATGCTCCTGGTATTTTTCACACCTTTTCATGCTTTTCATACTTTACACACCGTTTCATGCTCTTCATATTTTTCACACCATTTCATGAACCTCATATTGTTCACAACTTTTCATGCTCTTCATAGTTTTCAGACCTTTACATGCTCTTCGTATTTTTCACAGCTTTTCATGCTCCTGGTATTTTTCACACCTTTTCATGCTCTTCATATACTTCAGAACTTTTCAAGCTCTTGATATTTTTCAGACTTTTTCAAGCTCTTCATAGTTTTCATAACCTTTCATGCTCTGCACATTTTTCACACCGTTTCAGGCTCTTCGTATGTTTCACACCTTTTCATGCAGTTCGTGTTTTTCACAACTTTTCATGCTCTTCGTATTTTTCACACCTCTTCAGGCTCTTCGAAATTTTTCACACTTTTTCATGCTCTTCATATTTTTCACACATTTTCATCCTCTTCTCATTTTTCACACCGTTTCATGCTCAATGTATTTTTTAGACCTTTTCATGCTGTTTGTATTTTTCAGACCTTTTCATGCTCCTCGTATTTTTCAGACCTTTGCATGTTCCTCATATTTTTCTGAACTTTTCACGCTCCTCGTATTTTTCACAACTTCTCATGCTCCTCATATTGTTCACACCTTTCATACTCCTCATATCATTCACAACTTTTCATGCTAATTATATTTTTCACACCTTTTCAGTTCTTCATATTTTTCAGAAATTTTCATGCTCTTCATGCTCTTCGTATTTTTCAGACCTTTTCATGCTCTTCGTATTTTTCAGAACTTTTCATGCTCTTCGTATTTTTCACACATTTTCATGCTCTTGATATTTTTCAGAAGTTTTCATGTTCTTGATATTTTTCAGACCTTTTCATGCTCTTCAATTTTTCACAACTTTTCATGCCTTTCATATTTTTCAGACCTTTTCAATCTCTTGATATTTTTCAGACCTTTTCATGCTCTTCGTATTTTTCAGACCTTTTCATGCTCTTCATATTTTTTACAGCTTTTCATGCTCTTCTTATTTTTCACACCATTTCATGCTCCTCATATATTTCACATCTTTTCATGAGCTTCATGTTGTCACACCGTTCCATGCTCCTCAGATTTTTCACACCTTTTCATGCTCTTCATATTTTTCAGACCTTTTCATGCTCCACATATTTTTCACACATTTACATGCTCTTCATATTTTACACAACTTCTCATGCTCTTCTTATTTTTTAAACCTTTTCTTGCTCTTCTTATTTTTCACACCGTTTCATGCTCTTCTTATTTTTCACACCTTGTCATGCTTTTCAAATTTTTCACACCTTTTCATGCTCTTTGTATTTTTCAGGTTTTATCATTCTCTTCGTATTTTTCAGATCTTTTCATGCTCTTTGTATTTTTCACACCGTTTCATGCTCTTCGTATTTATCAGATGTTTTCATGATCTTCTTATTTTTCACACCGTTTCATGCTTTACGTATTTATCAGAACTTTTCGTGATCTCCATATTTTTCAGAACTTTTCATGCTCTTCGCATTTTTCACACCGTTTCATGCACGTCATATTTTTCACACCTTTTCATGCTATTCATATTTTTCACACTGTTTCATAATCTTCATATTTTTCACTTCTTTTCATGCTCTTCATATATTTCACACTGTTTCATGCTCTTCATATGTTCACACCATTACATGCTCCTCATATTTATCATAGTTTCATGCTCTTCAAATTTTTCACACCTTTACATGCTCCTCATATTTTTGACACCATTTCTTGCTCCTCGTATTTTTCAGAACTTTTCATGCTCTTCATATTTTTCACACCTTTACATGCTCCTCATATTTTTGACAACTTTTCTTGCTCCTCATATTTTTCACACCGTTTCATGCTCTTCTTATTTTTCACACCTTGTCATGCTTTTCAAATTTTTCACACCTTTTCATGCTCTTCGTATTTTTTAAACCTTTTCTTGCTCCTCATATTTTACACAACTTTTCATGCTCTTCATATTTTTTAAACCTTTTCTTGCTCTTCATATTTTACACACCGTTTCATGCTCTTCATATTTTTCACACCTTGTCATGCTTTTCAAATTTTTTACACCTTTTCATGCTCTTTGTATTTTTCAGGTTTTATCATTCTCTTCGTATTTTTCAGATCTTTTCATGCTCTTTGTATTTTTCACACCGTTTCATGCTCTTCGTATTTATCAGATGTTTTCATGATCTTCTTATTTTTCACACCGTTTCATGCTTTTCGTATTTATCAGAACTTTTCGTGATCTCCATATTTTTCAGAACTTTTCATGCTCTTCGCATTTTTCACACCGTTTCATGCACGTCATATTTTTCACACCTTTTCATGCTATTCATATTTTTCACACTGTTTCATAATCTTCATATTTTTCACTTCTTTTCATGCTCTTCATATATTTCACACTGTTTCATGCTCTTCATATGTTCACACCATTACATGCTCCTCATATTTATCATAGTTTCATGCTCTTCAAATTTTTCACACCTTTACATGCTCCTCATATTTTTGACACCATTTCTTGCTCCTCGTATTTTTCAGAACTTTTCATGCTCTTCATATTTTTCACACCTTTACATGCTCCTCATATTTTTGACAACTTTTCTTGCTCCTCATATTTTTCACACCGTTTCATGCTCTTCATATTTTTCACACCTTTTCCTGCTCTTCATATTTTTCATACCGTTTCATGCTCTTCATATTCTCACACTGTTTCATGCTCCTCATCTTTTTCAGACCTTTTCATGGTCCTCGTATTTTTCAGACCTTTTCATGCTCCTCATAATTTTCAGACCTTGGCATGCTCCTCGTATTTTCCAGACCTTTTCATCCTCCTCATATTTTTCACACCTTTTCACGCTCTTCGTATTTTTCAGGCCTTTGCATGCTCCCTGTATTTTTCACACATTTTCATGCTCCTCGTATTTTTCAGAACTTTTCATGCTCCTCATATTTTGCACACCTTTTCATGTTCTTCGTATTTTTCAGACGTTTGCAGGCTCTTCGTATTTTTCAGACCTTTTCATGCTCTTGATAGTTTTGAAACCTTTTCAGGCTCCTCGTATTTTTCAGACCTTTTCATGCTCCTCGTATTTTTCACACATTTCCATGCTCCTCGTATTTTTCACACCTTTTCACGACCCTTGTATTTTTCAGACCTTTCCATGCTCCTCGTATTTTTCACACCGTTTCATGCTCTTCATATTTTCAGATAGTTTCATGCTCCTCATATTTTTCACACGTTTCATGCTCTTCATATTTTTCAGAAAGCTCTTTGCATTTTTCAGACTTTTTCATGTTCTTGGTAATTTTTCACATCTTTTAATGCTCTCTGAATTTTTCACAACTTTTCATGCTTTTCGTGATTTTTCACAACGTTTCATGCTCTTCATATTTTTCACACCGTTTGATGCGTTTGTACTTTTCACACTTTTTCATGCTCTTTGTATTTTTCACACATTTTAATGCTCTTCGTATATTTCTCACCTTTTCATGCACTTCGTATGATTCACACCTTTTCATGCTCTTCATATTTTTCACACCGTTTCATGCTCTTCATATTTTTCACACCTTTTCATGCTCTTCATATTTTTCACACCATTTCATGCTCTTCATATTTTTCACACTGTTTCATGCTCTTCGTATTTTTGACACTTTTTCATGCTCTTCGTATATTTCACACCTTTTCATGCTCTTTGTATATTTCACACCTCTTCATGCTCTTCATATTTTTCACACCGTTTCATGCTGTTCATATTGTTCACAACTTTTCAGGCTCCCCGTATTTTTCAGACCTTTTCATGCTCCTTGTGTTTTTCAGACCTTTTCATGCTCCTCGTATTTTTCAGACCTTTTCATCCTCCTCGTATTTATCAGACCTTTTCATGCTTCTCGTATTTTTCACACCTTTTCATGCTCCTCGTATTTTTCACACTTTTTCATGCTCCTCGTATTTTTCACACCTTTATATGCTCTTTGTATTTTTCACACCTTTTCATGCTCTTCCTGTTTTTCACACCTTCTCATGCTCTTCGTGTTTTTCACTCCTTTTAATGCTCTTCATATTTTTCAGGCCTTTTCATGCTCTTGATATTTTCCACACCTTTTCATGCTCTCCATGTTTTTCACACCGTTTCTTGCTCTTCGTGTTTTTCACACATTTCATGCTCCTATTTTTCACACTTTTCATGCTCTTCATATTTTTCACACCTTTTCATGCTCCTCGTATTTTTCACACTTTTTCATGCTCCTCATATTTTTCAAACCTTTTCATGCTCTTCGAATTTTTCATTCATTTTCATGCTCTTCGTGTTTTTCACACCTTTTCATGCTCCTCGTATTTTTCACACTTTTTCATGCTCCTCATATTTTTCACACCTTTTCATGCTCCTCGTATTTTTCAGACCTTTTCATGCTCCTCGTATTTTTCAGACCTTGCCTGGTCCTCGTATTTTATAGACCTTTCCATGCTCTTACTATTTTTCAGACATCTTCATGCTCCTCTTATTTTTCAGACCTATTCATGCTCTTCGTATTTTTCGGAACTCTTCATGCTACTCGTATTTTTCAGAAATTTTCATGCTCTTCATACTGTTCACACGTTTTCATGCTCTTCGTATATTTCAGACCTTTTCAAATTCTTGATATTTTTCAGACCATTTCATGCTCCTCATATTTTCCACACCTTTTCATGCTCTTTGTAATATTTCACACCTGTTCATGCTCTTCGTATTTTTGACACCTTTTCATACTCCTCGTATTTTTCACACCTTTTCATGCTCCTCGTATTTTTCAGACCTTTTCATGCTCCCCGTATTTTTCAGACCTTTTTATGCTACTTCTATTTTTCAGACCTTTACATGCACCTCGTATTTTTCACACCTTTTCATGCTCTTCGTGATTTTCACGCATTTTCATGGTTCTCGTATTTTTTACACCATTTCATGTTCCTCGTTTTTTTTCAGACCTTTTCATGCTCCTCATATTTTTCACACATTTTCATGCTCCTCGTATTTTTCACACCTTTGCATGCTCTTCGTGATTTTCACGCCTTTTCATGCTCTTTGTATTTTTCAGACCTTTTCATGCTCCGGGTATTTTTCAGAACTTTTCATGCTCTTCATATTTTTCAGAATTTTTCAACCTCCTCGTATTTTTCAGATCTTTTCATGCTCCTCAAATTTTTCAGACCTTTCAAGCTCCTCTTATTTTTCAGACCTTTTCATGCTCCTCATATTTTTCACACCTTTTCATGCTCTTCATATAGTTCACACCTTTTCATGCTCTTCATATTGTTCAGAACTTTTCATGCTCCTCGTATTTTTCACAACTTCTCATGCTCCTCATATTGTTCACACCTTTTCATGCTCGTCATAATATTCACACATTTTCATGCTCTTCATATTTTTCACAACTTTTCATGCTCTTCATATTTTTCAGAACTTTTCATTCTCTTCATGCTCTTCGTATTTTCAGACCTATTCATGCTCCTCCTGTTTTTCAGACCTTTTCATATTCTGCGTATTTTTCACACCTTTTCTTGCTCTTCATATTTTACACACGGTTTCATGCTCTTCATAATTTTCACACCATTTCATTAACCTTATATTATTCACACCTTTTCATGCTCTTCATATTTTACACACCATTTCAGGCTCTTCGTATGTTTCACACCTTTTCATGCACTTCGTATTTTTCACAAATTTTCATGCTCTTCGTATTTTTCACACCTTTTCAGGCTCTTCGAAATTTTTCACCCCTTTTCATGCTCTTCGTATTTTTCAGACATTCTGATGCTTCGTATTTTTCACAGCGTTTCATGCACTTCGTATTTTTCACACCGTTTAATGCTCTTCATATTTTTCACACCTTTTCATGCTCTTCGTATTTTTCACACCTTTTCATGCTCTTTTTATTTTTCACATCTTTTCATGGTCTTCGTAATTTTTCACAAATTTTCATGCACTTTGTAATTTTTCACACCTTTTCATGCTCTTCGTATTTTTCACACCTTTTCATGCTTTTCGTATTATTCACACCTTTTCATGCTCCTTGTATATTTTAGACCTTTTCATGCTCCTCGTATTATTCACACCTTTTCATGCTCCTCGTATATTTTAGACCTTTTCATGCTACTCGTATTTTTCAGACGTTTGCAAGCTCCTCGTATTTTTCAGAACTTTTCACGCTCCTCTTGTTTTTCACAACTTCTCATGCTCCTCATATTGTTCACACCTTTTCATACTCCTCATATTATTCACAACTTTTTATGCTTCTGGTATTTTTCAGACCTTTTCATGCTCCTCCTATTTTTCAGAACTTTTCATTGTCCTTGTAAATCACAGCTTTTCATGCTCCTGGTATTTTTCACACCGTTTCATGCTCTTCATATTTTACACACCGTTTCATGCTCTTCATATTTTTCACACCATTTCATGAACCTCATATTGTTCACAACTTTTCATGCTCTTCATAGATTTCAAACCTTTACATGCTCTTCGTATGTTTCAGAATTTTTCATGCTCTTCGTATTGTTCACAGCTTTTCATGCTCCTGGGAATTTTCACACCTTTTCATGCTCTTCATATTTTTCAGAATTTTTCAACCTCCTCGTATTTTTCAGATCTTTTCATGCTCCTCAAATTTTTCAGACCTTTCAAGCTCCTCTTATTTTTCAGACCTTTTCATGCTCCTCATATTTTTCACACCTTTTCATGCTCTTCATATAGTTCACACCTTTTCATGCTCTTCATATTGTTCAGAACTTTTCATGCTCCTCGTATTTTTCACAACTTCTCATGCTCCTCATATTGTTCACACCTTTTCATGCTCGTCATAATATTCACACATTTTCATGCTCTTCATATTTTTCACAACTTTTCATGCTCTTCATATTTTTCAGAACTTTTCATTCTCTTCATGCTCTTCGTATTTTCAGACCTATTCATGCTCCTCCTGTTTTTCAGACCTTTTCATATTCTGCGTATTTTTCACACCTTTTCTTGCTCTTCATATTTTACACACGGTTTCATGCTCTTCATAATTTTCACACCATTTCATTAACCTTATATTATTCACACCTTTTCATGCTCTTCATATTTTACACACCATTTCAGGCTCTTCGTATGTTTCACACCTTTTCATGCACTTCGTATTTTTCACAAATTTTCATGCTCTTCGTATTTTTCACACCTTTTCAGGCTCTTCGAAATTTTTCACCCCTTTTCATGCTCTTCGTATTTTTCAGACATTCTGATGCTTCGTATTTTTCACAGCGTTTCATGCACTTCGTATTTTTCACACCGTTTAATGCTCTTCATATTTTTCACACCTTTTCATGCTCTTCGTATTTTTCACACCTTTTCATGCTCTTTTTATTTTTCACATCTTTTCATGGTCTTCGTAATTTTTCACAAATTTTCATGCACTTTGTAATTTTTCACACCTTTTCATGCTCTTCGTATTTTTCACACCTTTTCATGCTTTTCGTATTATTCACACCTTTTCATGCTCCTTGTATATTTTAGACCTTTTCATGCTCCTCGTATTATTCACACCTTTTCATGCTCCTCGTATATTTTAGACCTTTTCATGCTACTCGTATTTTTCAGACGTTTGCAAGCTCCTCGTATTTTTCAGAACTTTTCACGCTCCTCTTGTTTTTCACAACTTCTCATGCTCCTCATATTGTTCACACCTTTTCATACTCCTCATATTATTCACAACTTTTTATGCTTCTGGTATTTTTCAGACCTTTTCATGCTCCTCCTATTTTTCAGAACTTTTCATTGTCCTTGTAAATCACAGCTTTTCATGCTCCTGGTATTTTTCACACCGTTTCATGCTCTTCATATTTTACACACCGTTTCATGCTCTTCATATTTTTCACACCATTTCATGAACCTCATATTGTTCACAACTTTTCATGCTCTTCATAGTTTTCAAACCTTTACATGCTCTTCGTATGTTTCAGAATTTTTCATGCTCTTCGTATTGTTCACAGCTTTTCATGCTCCTGGGAATTTTCACACCTTTTCATGCTCTTCATATTTTTCAGAACTTTTCAAGCTCTTCCTATTTTTCACAGCGTTTCATGCACTTCGTATTTTTCACACCGTTTAATGCTCTTCATATTTATCACACCTTTTCATGCTCTTTGTATTTTTCACCTTTTCATGCTCTTTGTATTTTTCACATCTTTTCATGTTCCTCGTAATTTTTCACAACTTTTCTTGCACTTCGTAATTTTTCACACCTTTTCATGCTCTTCGTATTTTTCACAACTTTTTGTGCTTTTTGTATTATTCACACCTTTTCATGCTCCTTGTATATTTTAGACCTTTTCATGCTCCTCGTATTATTCACATCTTTTCATGCTCCTCGTATATTTTAGACCTTTTCATGCTACTCGTATTTTTCAGACCTTTGCAAGCTCCTCGTATTTTTCAGACCTTTGCATGCTCCTCGTATTTTTCAGACCTTTTCACGCTCCTTGTGTTTTTCACAACTTCCCATGCTCCTCATATTGTTCACACCTTTTCATACTCCTCATATTATTCACAACTTTTTATGCTTCTGGTATTTTTCAGACCTTTCCATGCTCCTCGCATTTTTCACACCTTTTCATGCTCCTCCTATTTTTCAGAACTTTTCATTCTCCTCGTAAATCACAGCTTTTCATGCTCCTGGTATTTTTCAAACCTTTTCATGCTCTTCATATTTTACACACCGTTTCATGCTCTTCATATTTTTCACACCATTTCATGAACCTCATATTGTTCACAACTTTTCATGCTCTTCATAGTTTTCAGACCTTTACATGCTCTTCGTATTTTTCAGAATTTTTCTTGCTCTTCGTATTTTTCACAGCTTTTCATGCTCCTGGTATTTTTCAAACCTTTTCATGCTCTTCATATACTTCAGAACTTTTCAAGCTCTTGATATTTTTCAGACCTTTTCTAGCTCTTTGTAGTTTTCACAACCTTTCATGCTCTGCACATTTTTCACACCATTTCAGGCTCTTCGTATGTTTCACACCTTTTCAAGCACTTCGTATTTTTCACAACTTTTCATGCTCTTCGTATTTTTCACACCTCTTCAGGCTCTTCGAAATTTTTCACACCTTTTCATATTTTTCACACCTTTTCATCCTCTTCTCATTTTTCCGTTTCATGCTCTTTGTATTTTTCAGACCTTTTCATGCTCTTTGTATTTTTCAGACCTTTTCATGCTCCTCGTATTTTTCAGACCTTTGCATGCTCCTCGTATTTTTCTGAACTTTTCACGCTCCTCGTATTTTTCACAACTTCTCATCCTCCTCATATTGTTCACAACTTTCATACTCCTCATATTATTCACAACTTTTCATGCTCATTATATTTTTCACACCTTTTCAGCTCTTCATATTTTTCAGAAATTTTCATGCTCTTCATGCTCTTCGTATTTTCAGAACTTTTCATGCTCTTCATATTTTTCATACCTTTTCATGCTCTTGATATTTTTCAGAAGTTTTCATGTTCTTGATATTTTTCAGACCTTTTCATGCTCTTCAATATTTCACAACTTTTCATGCCTTTCCTATTTTTCAGACCTTTTCAATCTCTTGATATTTTTCAGACCTTTTCATGCTCCTCCTATTTTTCAGAACTTTTCATGCTCTTCGTATTTTTCCCACCTTTTCATGCTCTTTGTATTTTTCACACCTTTTCATGCTCTTCATATTTTTCACACCTTTTCATGCTCTTCATATTTTTTAGAGCTTTTCATGCTCTTCTTATTTTTCACACCATTTCATGCTCCTCATATTTTTCACATCTTTTCATGAGCTTCATATTGTCACACCGTTTCATGCTCCTCAGATTTTTCACAGCTTTTCATGCTCTTCATATTTTTCAGACCTTTTCATGCTCCACATATTTTTCACACGTTTACATGCTCTTCATATTTTACACAACTTCTCATGCTCTTCTTATTTTTTAAACCTTTTCTTGCTCTTCTTATTTTTCACACCGTTTGATGCTCTTCATATTTTTCACACCTTGTCATGCTTTTCAAATTTTTCACACCTTTTCACGCTCTTCGTATTTTTTAAAACTTTTCTTGCTCCTCATATTTTACACAACTTTTCATGCTCTTCATATTTTTCAGAACTTTTCATTCTCTTCATGCTCTTCGTATTTTCAGACCTATTCATGCTCCTCCTATTTTTCAGACCTTTTCATGCTCTTCGTATTTTTCACTCCTCTTCATGCTCCTCGTATTTTTCAGACCTTTTCATGCTCCACATATTTTTCACACGTTTACATGCTCTTCATATTTTACACAACTTCTCATGCTCTTCTTATTTTTTAAACCTTTTCTTGCTCTTCTTATTTTTCACACCGTTTGATGCTCTTCATATTTTTCACACCTTGTCATGCTTTTCAAATTTTTCACACCTTTTCATGCTCTTCGTATTTTTTAAACCTTTTCTTGCTCTTCATATTTTACACAACTTTTCATGCTCTTCATATTTTTCAGAACTTTTCATTCTCTTCATGCTCTTCGTATTTTCAGACCTATTCATGCTCCTCCTTTTTTTCAGACCTTTTCATGCTCTTCGTATTTTTCACTCCTCTTCATGCTCCTCGTATTTTTCAAACCTTTTCATGCTCCGCGTATTTTTCACATCTTTTCATGCTCTTCATATTTTACAGACCGTTTCATGCTCTTCATATTTTTCACACCATTTCATTAACCTCATATTATTCACAACTTTTCATGCTCTTCATATTTTACACACCGTTCAGGCTATTCATATGTTTCACACCTTTAATGCACTTCGTATTTTTCACAACTTTTCATGCTCTTCGTATTTTTCACACCTTTTCAGGTTCTTCGAAATTTTTCACACCTTTTTATGCTCTTCATATTTTTCACACCTTTTCATCCTCTTCTCTTTTTTCACACCGTTTCATGCTCTACTTATTTTTCACACCTTGTCATGCACTTCATATTTTTTACATCTTTTCATGCTCTTCGTATTTGTCCCATGTTTTCAAGCTCTTCGTATATTTCAGACCTTTTCATGCTCTTCGTATTTTTCACACTTTTTCATGCTCCTCATATTTTTCACACCTTTTCATGCTCTTCCTGTTTTTCACTCCTTTTAATGCTCTTCATATTTTTCAGGCCTTTTCACGCTCTTGATATTTTTCACACCTTTTCATGCTCTCTGTGTTTTTCACACCTTTTCTTGCTCTTCGTGTTTTTCACACGTTTTCATGCTCCTCATATTTTTCACACCATTCATGCTCTTCATATTTTCACACCGTTTCATGCTAGTCATATTTTTGACACCTTTTCATGCTCCTAATATTTTTCAGACCTTTTAATGCTCCTCGTGTTTTTCAGACGTATTCACGCTCCTCGTATTTTTCAGACATTCTGGCCCCTCGTATTTTACAGACCTTTTCATGCTCCTCATATTTTCAGACCGTTTCATGCTCCTCATATTTTTCAAACCGTTTCATGCTCCTCATATTTATCACACCGTTTCGTGCTCCTTGTGTTTTACAGACATTTTCATGCTTCTCGTATTTTTCAGAACTTTTCATGCTCCTCGTGTTTTTCAGACCTTTTCATGCTCCTCGTATTTTTCACACATTTTCATACTCCTCGTATTTTTCACACCTTATCACGCTCATCGTATTTTTCAGACATTAAGGCCCCTCGTATTTTTCAGACCTTTCCATGCTCATCGTATTTTTCATACCTTTTCATGATCCTCACATTTTTCACACCTTTTAATGCTCTTAATATTTTTCAGGCCGTTTCATGCTCCTCATATTTTTCACACCTTTTCATGCTCTTCATATTTTTCACACCGTTTCATGCTCTTCATGTTTCCACACTGTTTCATGCTCCTCATATTTTTCAGATATTTTCATGCTCCTCGTATTTTCCAGACCTTTTCATGCTCCTCGTAATTTTCACAACTTTTCATGCTCCTTGTAGTTTTAAGACCTTTTCATGCTCCTCATATTTCTCACACCTTTCATGTTCTTCATATTTTTCACACCGTTTCATGCTCTTTATATTTTCACACTGTTTCATGCTCCTCATATTTTTGACACCTTTTCATGCTCCTCTTATTTTTCAGACCTTTTCATGCTAGTCGTATTTTTCAGACCTTTTCATGCTCCCCGTATTTTTCATACCTTTCTTGGTCCTCGTATTTTTCAGAACGATTCATGCTTCTCGTATTTTTCACACCTTTTCTTGTTCCTCGTATTTTTCACACCTTTTCATGCTCCTCGTATTTTTCAGACCTTTTTTTTGCTCCTCGTATTTTTACACCTTTTCATGCTCCTTGTATTTTTCAGCCCGTTTCATGCTCCTCGTATTTTTCAGAACTTTTCATGCTCCTCGTATTTTACAGAGCTTTTCATGCTCCTCTTATTTTTCAGAATTTTTCGTGCTCCTCATATTTTCAGACCTTTTCGTGCTCCTCATATTTTTCAGACCTTTTCATGCTCCTCGTATTTTTCCGATCTTTTCATGCTCCTTGTACTTTTCAAACCTTTTCATGCTCCTCATATTTCTCACACCTTTCATGCTCTTCATATTTTTCACACGGTTTCATGCTCATGATATTTTCACACCGTTTCATGCTCCTCATATTTTTGATAACTTTTCATGCTCCTCTTATTTTTCACACCTTTTCATGCTCCTCGTATTTTTCAGACCTTTTCATGCTCCCTTTATTTTTCATAACATTCATGGTCCTCATATTTTTCAGACCGTTTCATGCTTCTCGTATTTTTCACACCTTTTCATGCTCTTCCTGTTTTTCACACCTTTTCATGCTCTCCGTGTTTTTCACACCTTTTCTTGCTCTTCGTATTTCCACAGCTTTTCATGCTCCTGATATTTCTTCACAGCATTTCATGCTCTTCATATTTTCACAGCATTTCATGCTAGTCATATTTTTGACACCTTTTTATGCTCCTCATATTTTTCAGACCTTTTCATGCTCCTCGTATTTTTCAGACCTTTTCATGCTCCTCGTATTTTTCAGACATTCAGGCCCCTCATATTTTTCAGACATTTTCATGCTCCTCGTGTTTTTCAGACCTTTTCACGCTCCTCGTATTTTTAACACATTTTCATATTCCTCCGATTTTTCACACCTTTTCATGCTCCTCGTATTTTTCAGACATTAAGGCCCCTCGTATTTTTCAGACCTTTTCATGCTCCTCATATTGTTCACAACTTTTCATGCTCTTCATATTTTTCACATCTTTTCATGCTTTTCATATTTTTCATACATTTTCATGCTCCTCGTATTTTTCAGACCTTTTCATGCTCCCTGTATTTTCATACCTTTCATGGTCCTCGTATTTTTCAGACCGTTTCATGCTTCTCGAATTTTTCACACCTTTTCATGCTCTTCCTGTTTTTCACACCTTTTCATGCTCTTCGTGTTATTCACTCCTTTTCTTGCTCTTCGTGTTTCCACACCTTTTCCTGCTCCTCATATTTCTTCACACCATTTCATGCTCTTCATATTTTCACAGCATTTCATGCTAGTCATATTTTTGACACCTTTTCATGCTCCTCATATTTTTCAGACCTTTTCATGCTCCTCGGGTTTTTCAGACCTTTTCACGCTCCTCGTATTTTTCAGACATTCAGGCCCCTCGTATTTTTCAGACATTTTCATGCTCCTCGTATTTTTCACACCTTTTCATGCTCCTCGTATTTTCCACACATTTTCATATTCCTCCTATTTTTCACACCTTTTCACGCTCCTCATATTGTTCACAACTATTCATGCTCTTCATATTTTTCACATCGTTTCATGCTCCTCATATTTTTCATACCGTTTCATGCTCCTCATATTTTTCACATCTTTTTATGTTTGTCATATATTTGATACGATTTAAAGCTCTTCATATTTTTCATACCATTTCATGCTCTTCATATTTTCACAATTTTTCATGCTCCTCCTATTTTTCAGACCGTTTCATGTTCCTCATATATTTCACACATTTTCATGCTCCTCATATTTTTGACACCTTTTCATGATCCTCGTATTTTTCAGATCGTTTCATGCTTCTCGTATTTTTCACACTTTTTCATGCTCCTCGTATTTTTCACAACTTTTCATGCTCCTCATATTTTTCAAACCTTTTCATGCTCCTCGTATTTTTCACACATTTTCATGCTCTTGTGTTTTTCACTCCTTTTCATGCTCCTCGTATTTTTCAGACCTTTTCATGCTCCTTGTAATTTTGAGACCTTTTCATGCTCCTCGTATTATATAGACCTTTTCATGCTCCTAGTATTTTTCAGACGTTTTCATGCTCCTCGTATTTTTCAGACCTTTTTTTGCTCCTCGTATTTTTACACCTTTTCATGCTCCTCGTATTTTTCAGACCTTTTCATTTTCCTCGTATTTTACAGAGCTTTTCATGCTCCTCGTATTTTTCAGAAGTTTTCGTGCTCCTCGTATTTTCAGACCTTTTCGTGCTCCTCGAATTTTTCACACCTTTTCATGCTCCTCATGTTTTCCACACCTTTCATGCTCTTCATATTTTTCACAGCGTTTCATGCTCTTCATATTTTCACACCGTTTCATACTCCTCATATTTTTGAGACGTTTTCATGCTCCTCATGTTTTTCACACATTTTCATGCTCCTCGTATTTTCCATACTTTTTCATGCTCCTCGTATTTTTCAGACCTTTTCATGTTCCTCGTATTTTTGACATCTTTTCATGCTCCTCGTAATTTTCAGACCATTTCATGCTCCTCATATTTTTCAGACCTTTTCATTCTCCTAGTATTTTTCCGATCTTTTCATGCTCCTTGTACTTTTCAGACCTTTTCATTCTCCTCATATTTCTCACACCTTTCATGCTCTTCATATTTTTCACACAGTTTCATGCTCATGATATTTTCACACCGTTTCATGCTCTTCATATTTTTGATAACTTTTCATGCTCCTCTTATTTTTCACACCTTTTCATGCTCCTCATATTTTTCAGACCTTTTCATGCTCCCTGTATCTTTCATACCTTTCATGGTCCTCGTATTTTTCAGACCATTTCATGCTTCTCTTATTATTCACACCTTTTCATGCTCTTCCTGTTTTTCACACCTTTTCATGCTCTTCGTGTTTTTCACTCCTTTTAATGCTCTTCATATCTTTCAGGCCTTTTCACGCTCTTGATATTTTTCTCACCTTTTCATGCTCTCCGTTTTTCACACCTTTTCTTGCTCTTCGTGTTTTCCACACCTTTTCATGCTCCTCATATTTCTTCACACCATTTCATGTTCTTCATATTTTCACAGCATTTCATGCTAGTCATATTTTTGACACCTTTTCATGCTCCTCATATTTTTCAGACCTTTTCATGCTCCTCGTGTTTTTCAGACTTTTTCACGCTCCTCATATTTTTCAGACATTCAGGCCCCTCATATTTTTCAGACATTTTCATGGTCCTCGTATTTTTCAGACCTTTTCATGCTCCCTGTATTTTTCATACCTTTCATGCTCCTCGTATTTTTCAGACCTTTTCATGCTCCCTGTATTTTTCATACCTTTCATGGTCTTCGTATTTTTCAGACCTTTTCATGCTCCTCGTGTTTTTCAGACCTTTTCACGCTCCTCGTATTTTTCAGACATTTAGGCACCTCGTATTTTTCAGACATTTTCATGCTCCTCGTGTTTTTCAGAACTTTTCATGCTCCTCGTATTTTTCACACATTTTCATATTCCTCCTATTTTTCACACCTTTTCACGCTCCTCGTATTTTTCAGACATTAAGGCCCCTCGTATTTTTCAGACCTTTTCATGCTCCTCGTATTTTTCACACCTTTTCATGCTCCTCATATTTTTCATAAAGTTTCATGCTCCTCATATTTTTCACATCTTTTTATGTTCGTCATATATTTGATACGATTTAAAGCTCTTCATATTTTTCATACCATTTCATGCTCTTCATATTTTCACAACGTTTCATGCTCCTCATATTTTTCAGACCGTTTCATGTTCCTCATATATTTCACACCTTTTCATGCTTCTCATATTTTTCACACCTTTTCATGCTCCTCGTATTTTTCACAACTTTTCATGCTCCTCGTATTTTTCAAACCTTTTCATGCTCCTCGTATTTTTCACACATTTTCATGCTCTTGTGTTTTTCACACCTTTTCATGCTCCTCGCATTTTTCAGACCTTTTCATGCTCCTTGTAATTTTCAGACCTTTTCATGCTCCTCGTATTATATAGACCTTTTCATGCTCCGAGTATTTTTCAGACCTTTTCATGCTCCTCGTATTTTTCAGACCTTTTTTTGCTCCTCGTATTTTTACACCTTTTCATGCTCCTTGTATTTTTCAGACCGTTTCATGCTCCTTGTATTTTTCAGACCTTTTCATGCTCCTCGTATTTTACAGAGCTTTTCATGCTCCTCGTATTTTTCAGAACTTTTCGTGCTCCTCGTATTTTCAGACCTTTTCATGCTCCTCGAATTTTTCACACCTTTTCTTGCTCCTCGTATTTTTCAAACCTTTTCATGCTCCTCATGTTTTCCACACCTTTCATGCTCTTCATAGTTTTCACAGCGTTTCATGCTCTTCATATTTTCACACGGTTTCATCCTCCTCATATTTTTGAGACGTTTTCATGCTCCTCATGTTTTTCACACATTTTCATGCTCCTCGTATTTTCCAGACCTTTTCATGCTCCTCGTATTTTCCAGACCTATTCATGATCCCCGTATTTTTCAGACCTTTTCATTTTCCTCGTATTTTTGACATCTTTTCATGCTCCTCGTAATTTTCAGACCATTTCATGCTCCTCATATTTTTCAGACCTTTTCATTCTCCTAGTATTTTTCCGATCTTTTCCTGCTCCTTGTACTTTTCAGACCTTTTCATGCTCCTCATATTTCTCACACCTTTCATGCTCTTCATATTTTTTCACACGGTTTCATGCTCATGATATTTTCACACCGTTTCATGCTCCTCATATTTTTGATAACATTTCATGCTCCTCTTATTTTTCACACCTTTTCATGCTTCCCGTATTTTCCAGACCTTTTCATGCTCCTCGTATTTTTCAGACATTTACATGCTCCTCGTGTTTTTCAGACCTTTTCATGCTCCTCGTATTTTTCACACATTTTCATATTCCTCCTATTTTTCACACCTTTTCACGCTTCTTGTATTTTTCAGACATTAAGGCCCCTCGTACTTTTCACACCTTTTCATGCTCCTCGTATTTTTCACACCTCTTCATGCTCCTCATATTGTTCACACCTTTTCTTGCTCTTCATATTTTTCACATCTTTTAATGCTCCTCATATTTTTCATACCTTTTCATGCTCCTCGTATTTTTCAGACCTTTTCATGCTCCCTGTATTTTTCATACCTTTCATGGTCCTCGTATTTTTCAGACCGTTTCATGCTTCTCATATTTTTCACACCTTTTCATGCTCTTCCTGTTTTTCACACCTTTTCTTGCCCTTCGTGTTTTTCACTCCTTTTAATGCTCTTCATATTTTTCAGGACTTTTCACGCTCTTGATATTTTTCTCACCTTTTCATGCTCTCCGTGTTTTTCACACCTTTTCTTGCTCTTCGTGTTTTCCACACCTTTTCCTGCTCCTCATATTTCTTCACACCATTTCATGCTCTTCATATTTTCACAGCATTTCATGCTAGTCATATTTTTGACACCTTTTCATGCTCCTCATATTTTTCAGACCTTTTCATGCTCCTCGTGTTTTTCAGACCTTTTCACGCTCCTCATATGTTTCAGACATTCAGGCCCCTCGTATTTTTCAGACATTTTCATGCTCCCCATATTTTTCAGACCTTTTCATTTTCCTCGTATTTTTGACATCTTTTCATGCTCCTCGTAATTTTCAGACCATTTCATGCTCCTCATATTTTTCAGACCTTTTCATTCTCCTAGTATTTTTCCGATCTTTTCCTGCTCCTTGTACTTTTCAGACCTTTTCATGCTCCTCATATTTCTCACACCTTTCATGCTCTTCATATTTTTCACACGGTTTCATGCTCATGATATTTTCACACCGTTTCATGTTCCTCATATTTTTGATAACATTTCATGCTCCTCTTATTTTTCACACCTTTTCATGCTTCCCGTATTTTCCAGACCTTTTCATGCTCCTCGTATTTTTCAGACATTTACATGCTCCTCGTGTTTTTCAGACCTTTTCATGCTCCTCGTATTTTTCACACCTTTTCATGCTCCTCATATTGTTCACACCTTTTCTTGCTCTTCATATTTTTCACATCTTTTAATGCTCCTCATATTTTTCATACCTTTCATGGTCCTCGTATTTTTCAGACCGTTTCATGCTTCTCATATTTTTCACACCTTTTCATGCTCTTCCTGTTTTTCACACCTTTTCTTGCCCTTCGTGTTTTTCACTCCTTTTAATGCTCTTCATATTTTTCAGGACTTTTCACGCTCTTGATATTTTTCTCACCTTTTCATGCTCTCCGTGTTTTTCACACCTTTTCTTGCTCTTCGTGTTTTCCACACCTTTTCCTGCTCCTCATATTTCTTCACACCATTTCATGTTCTTCATATTTTCACAGCATTTCATTCTAGTCATATTTTTGACACCTTTTCATGCTCCTCATATTTTTCAGACCTTTTCATGCTCCTCGTGTTTTTCAGACCTTTTCACGCTCCTCATATTTTTCAGACATTCAGGCCCCTCGTATTGTTCAGACATTTTCATGCTCCTCATGTTTTTCAGACCTTTTCACGCTCCTCGTATTTTTCAGACATTCAGGCCCCTCGTGTTTTTCAGAACTTTTCATGGTCCTCGTATTTTTCAGACCTTTTCATGCTCCTCGTATTTTTCACACATTTTCATATTCCTCGTATTTTTCACACCTTTTCACGCTCCTCGTATTTTTCAGACATTAAGGCCCCTCGTATTTTTCAGACCTTTTCATGCTCCTCGTATTTTTCACACCTTTTCATGCTCCTCATATTGTTCACAACTTTTCATGCTCGTCATATTTTTCACATCTTTTCATGCTCCTCATATTTTTCATACCGTTTCATGATCCTCATATATTTCACACCTTTTCATGCTTCTCATATTTTTGACACCTTTTCATGATCCTTGTATTTTTCAGACTGTTTCATGCTTCTCATAGTTTTCACACCTTTTCATGCTCCTCGTATTTTTCACAACTTTTCATGCTCATCGTATTTTTCATACCTTTTCCTGATCCTCATATTTTTCACACCTTTTAATGCTCTTCATATTTTTCAGGCCGTTTCATGCTCCTCATATTTTTCACACCTTTTCATGCTCTTCATATTTTTCACACCGTTTCATGCTCTTCATGTTTCCATACTGTTTCATGCTCCTCATATTTTTCAGATATTTTCATGCTCCTCGTATTTTCCAGACCTTTTCATGCTCCTCGTACTTTTCACAACTTTTCATGCTCCTTGTACTTTTCAGACCTTTTCATGCTCCTCATATTTCTCACACCTTTCATGCTCTTCATATTTTTCACACCGTTTCATGCTCTTTATATTTTCACACCGTTTCATGCTCCTCATATTTTTGATACCTTTTCATACTCCTCTTATTTTTCAGACCTTTTCATGCTCCTCGTATTTTTCAGACCTTTTCATGCTCCCCGTATTTTTCATACCTTTCATGGTCCTCGTATTTTTCAGAACAATTCATGCTTCTCGTATTTTTCACAACTTTTCATGCTCCTCGTATTTTTCACACCTTTTCATGCTCCTCATATTTCACAACTTTTCATGCTCTTCATATTTTTTACATATTTTCATGCTCCTCATTTTTTTCATAGCATTTCATGCTCCTCATATTTTTCACATCTTTTCATGGTCCTCATATTTTTGACACGTTTTAAACGTCTTCATATTTTCACACCGTTTCATGCTCCTCACGTTTTTTAGACCTTTTCATGCTCCTCATATTTTTCAGACCTTTATATGCTCCTCGTATTTTTCACACCTTTTCATGCTTCTAGTATTTTACAGAGCTTTTCATGATCCTTGTATTTTTCACACCTTTTCATGCTCCTTGTATTTTTCAGACATTTTCATGCTCCTCGTATTTTTCAGACCTTTTCATGCTCCTCGTATTTTTCACACCTTTTCATGCTCCTCGTATTTTTCAGACCTTTTCATGCTCCTCGTATTTTTCACACCTTTTCATGCTCCTCGTATTTTTCAGACCTTTTCATGCTCCTACTATTTTTGACACCTTTTCATGCTCTTCACATTTTCACACATTTTCATGCTCTTCGTATTTTTCACATCGTTTCATGCTCCTCATATTTTTCATACCGTTTCATGCTCCTCATATTTTTCACATCTTTTTATTTTCGTCATATATTTGATACGATTTAAAGCTCTTCATATTTTTCATACCATTTCATGCTCTTCATATTTTCACAATTTTTCATGCTCCTCCTATTTTTCAGACCGTTTCATGTTCCTCATATATTTCACACATTTTCATGCTCCTCATATTTTTGACACCTTTTCATGATCCTCGTATTTTTCAGATCGTTTCATGCTTCTCGTATTTTTCACACCTTTTCATGCTCCTCGTATTTTTCACAACTTTTCATGCTCCTCATATTTTTCAAACCTTTTCATGCTCCTCGTATTTTTCACACATTTTCATGCTCTTGTGTTTTTCACTCCTTTTCATGCTCCTCGTATTTTTCAGACCTTTTCATGCTCCTTGTAATTTTGAGACCTTTTCATGCTCCTCGTATTATATAGACCTTTTCATGCTCCTAGTATTTTTCAGACGTTTTCATGCTCCTCGTATTTTTCAGACCTTTTTTTGCTCCTCGTATTTTTACACCTTTTCATGCTCCTCGTATTTTTCAGACCTTTTCATTTTCCTCGTATTTTACAGAGCTTTTCATGCTCCTCGTATTTTTCAGAAGTTTTCGTGCTCCTCGTATTTTCAGACCTTTTCGTGCTCCTCGAATTTTTCACACCTTTTCATGCTCCTCATGTTTTCCACACCTTTCATGCTCTTCATATTTTTCACAGCGTTTCATGCTCTTCATATTTTCACACCGTTTCATACTCCTCATATTTTTGAGACGTTTTCATGCTCCTCATGTTTTTCACACATTTTCATGCTCCTCGTATTTTCCATACTTTTTCATGCTCCTCGTATTTTTCAGACCTTTTCATGTTCCTCGTATTTTTGACATCTTTTCATGCTCCTCGTAATTTTCAGACCATTTCATGCTCCTCATATTTTTCAGACCTTTTCATTCTCCTAGTATTTTTCCGATCTTTTCATGCTCCTTGTACTTTTCAGACCTTTTCATTCTCCTCATATTTCTCACACCTTTCATGCTCTTCATATTTTTCACACAGTTTCATGCTCATGATATTTTCACACCGTTTCATGCTCTTCATATTTTTGATAACTTTTCATGCTCCTCTTATTTTTCACACCTTTTCATGCTCCTCATATTTTTCAGACCTTTTCATGCTCCCTGTATCTTTCATACCTTTCATGGTCCTCGTATTTTTCAGACCATTTCATGCTTCTCTTATTATTCACACCTTTTCATGCTCTTCCTGTTTTTCACACCTTTTCATGCTCTTCGTGTTTTTCACTCCTTTTAATGCTCTTCATATCTTTCAGGCCTTTTCACGCTCTTGATATTTTTCTCACCTTTTCATGCTCTCCGTTTTTCACACCTTTTCTTGCTCTTCGTGTTTTCCACACCTTTTCATGCTCCTCATATTTCTTCACACCATTTCATGTTCTTCATATTTTCACAGCATTTCATGCTAGTCATATTTTTGACACCTTTTCATGCTCCTCATATTTTTCAGACCTTTTCATGCTCCTCGTGTTTTTCAGACTTTTTCACGCTCCTCATATTTTTCAGACATTCAGGCCCCTCATATTTTTCAGACATTTTCATGGTCCTCGTATTTTTCAGACCTTTTCATGCTCCCTGTATTTTTCATACCTTTCATGCTCCTCGTATTTTTCAGACCTTTTCATGCTCCCTGTATTTTTCATACCTTTCATGGTCTTCGTATTTTTCAGACCTTTTCATGCTCCTCGTGTTTTTCAGACCTTTTCGCGCTCCTCGTATTTTTCAGACATTTAGGCACCTCGTATTTTTCAGACATTTTCATGCTCCTCGTGTTTTTCAGAACTTTTCATGCTCCTCGTATTTTTCACACATTTTCATATTCCTCCTATTTTTCACACCTTTTCACGCTCCTCGTATTTTTCAGACATTAAGGCCCCTCGTATTTTTCAGACCTTTTCATGCTCCTCGTATTTTTCACACCTTTTCATGCTCCTCATATTTTTCATACCGTTTCATGCTCCTCATATTTTTCACATCTTTTTATGTTCGTCATATATTTGATACGATTTAAAGCTCTTCATATTTTTCACACCTTTTCATGCTCCTCGTATTTTTCACAACTTTTCATGCTCCTCGTATTTTTCAAACCTTTTCATGCTCCTCGTATTTTTCACACATTTTCATGCTCTTGTGTTTTTCACACCTTTTCATGCTCCTCGCATTTTTCAGACCTTTTCATGCTCCTTGTAATTTTCAGACCTTTTCATGCTCCTCGTATTATATAGACCTTTTCATGCTCCGAGTATTTTTCAGACCTTTTCATGCTCCTCGTATTTTTCAGACCTTTTTTTGCTCCTCGTATTTTTACACCTTTTCATGCTCCTTGTATTTTTCAGACCGTTTCATGCTCCTTGTATTTTTCAGACCTTTTCATGCTCCTCGTATTTTACAGAGCTTTTCATGCTCCTCGTATTTTTCAGAACTTTTCGTGCTCCTCGTATTTTCAGACCTTTTCATGCTCCTCGAATTTTTCACACCTTTTCTTGCTCCTCGTATTTTTCACACCTTTTCATGCTCCTCATGTTTTCCACACCTTTCATGCTCTTCATAGTTTTCACAGCGTTTCATGCTCTTCATATTTTCACACGGTTTCATCCTCCTCATATTTTTGAGACGTTTTCATGCTCCTCATGTTTTTCACACATTTTCATGCTCCTCGTATTTTCCAGACCTTTTCATGCTCCTCGTATTTTTCAGACCTTTTCTTGCTCCTCATATTTTTCAGACCTTTTCATGCTCCTCGTATTTTTCCGATCTTTTCATGCTCCTTGTACTTTTCAAACCTTTTCATGCTCCTCGTATTTTTCACACATTTTCATGCTCTTGTGTTTTTCACACCTTTTCATGCTCCTCGCATTTTTCAGACCTTTTCATGCTCCTTGTAATTTTCAGACCTTTTCATGCTCCTCGTATTATATAGACCTTTTCATGCTCCGAGTATTTTTCAGACCTTTTCATGCTCCTCGTATTTTTCAGACCTTTTTTTGCTCCTCGTATTTTTACACCTTTTCATGCTCCTTGTATTTTTCAGACCGTTTCATGCTCCTTGTATTTTTCAGACCTTTTCATGCTCCTCGTATTTTACAGAGCTTTTCATGCTCCTCGTATTTTTCAGAACTTTTCGTGCTCCTCGTATTTTCAGACCTTTTCATGCTCCTCGAATTTTTCACACCTTTTCTTGCTCCTCGTATTTTTCACACCTTTTCATGCTCCTCATGTTTTCCACACCTTTCATGCTCTTCATAGTTTTCACAGCGTTTCATGCTCTTCATATTTTCACACGGTTTCATCCTCCTCATATTTTTGAGACGTTTTCATGCTCCTCATGTTTTTCACACATTTTCATGCTCCTCGTATTTTCCAGACCTTTTCATGCTCCTCGTATTTTCCAGACCTATTCATGATCCCCGTATTTTTCAGACCTTTTCATTTTCCTCGTATTTTTGACATCTTTTCATGCTCCTCGTAATTTTCAGACCATTTCATGCTCCTCATATTTTTCAGACCTTTTCATTCTCCTAGTATTTTTCCGATCTTTTCCTGCTCCTTGTACTTTTCAGACCTTTTCATGCTCCTCATATTTCTCACACCTTTCATGCTCTTCATATTTTTTCACACGGTTTCATGCTCATGATATTTTCACACCGTTTCATGCTCCTCATATTTTTGATAACATTTCATGCTCCTCTTATTTTTCACACCTTTTCATGCTTCCCGTATTTTCCAGACCTTTTCATGCTCCTCGTATTTTTCAGACATTTACATGCTCCTCGTGTTTTTCAGACCTTTTCATGCTCCTCGTATTTTTCACACATTTTCATATTCCTCCTATTTTTCACACCTTTTCACGCTTCTTGTATTTTTCAGACATTAAGGCCCCTCGTACTTTTCACACCTTTTCATGCTCCTCGTATTTTTCACACCTCTTCATGCTCCTCATATTGTTCACACCTTTTCTTGCTCTTCATATTTTTCACATCTTTTAATGCTCCTCATATTTTTCATACCTTTTCATGCTCCTCGTATTTTTCAGACCTTTTCATGCTCCCTGTATTTTTCATACCTTTCATGGTCCTCGTATTTTTCAGACCGTTTCATGCTTCTCATATTTTTCACACCTTTTCATGCTCTTCCTGTTTTTCACACCTTTTCTTGCCCTTCGTGTTTTTCACTCCTTTTAATGCTCTTCATATTTTTCAGGACTTTTCACGCTCTTGATATTTTTCTCACCTTTTCATGCTCTCCGTGTTTTTCACACCTTTTCTTGCTCTTCGTGTTTTCCACACCTTTTCCTGCTCCTCATATTTCTTCACACCATTTCATGCTCTTCATATTTTCACAGCATTTCATGCTAGTCATATTTTTGACACCTTTTCATGCTCCTCATATTTTTCAGACCTTTTCATGCTCCTCGTGTTTTTCAGACCTTTTCACGCTCCTCATATGTTTCAGACATTCAGGCCCCTCGTATTTTTCAGACATTTTCATGCTCCCCATATTTTTCAGACCTTTTCATTTTCCTCGTATTTTTGACATCTTTTCATGCTCCTCGTAATTTTCAGACCATTTCATGCTCCTCATATTTTTCAGACCTTTTCATTCTCCTAGTATTTTTCCGATCTTTTCCTGCTCCTTGTACTTTTCAGACCTTTTCATGCTCCTCATATTTCTCACACCTTTCATGCTCTTCATATTTTTCACACGGTTTCATGCTCATGATATTTTCACACCGTTTCATGTTCCTCATATTTTTGATAACATTTCATGCTCCTCTTATTTTTCACACCTTTTCATGCTTCCCGTATTTTCCAGACCTTTTCATGCTCCTCGTATTTTTCAGACATTTACATGCTCCTCGTGTTTTTCAGACCTTTTCATGCTCCTCGTATTTTTCACACCTTTTCATGCTCCTCATATTGTTCACACCTTTTCTTGCTCTTCATATTTTTCACATCTTTTAATGCTCCTCATATTTTTCATACCTTTCATGGTCCTCGTATTTTTCAGACCGTTTCATGCTTCTCATATTTTTCACACCTTTTCATGCTCTTCCTGTTTTTCACACCTTTTCTTGCCCTTCGTGTTTTTCACTCCTTTTAATGCTCTTCATATTTTTCAGGACTTTTCACGCTCTTGATATTTTTCTCACCTTTTCATGCTCTCCGTGTTTTTCACACCTTTTCTTGCTCTTCGTGTTTTCCACACCTTTTCCTGCTCCTCATATTTCTTCACACCATTTCATGTTCTTCATATTTTCACAGCATTTCATTCTAGTCATATTTTTGACACCTTTTCATGCTCCTCATATTTTTCAGACCTTTTCATGCTCCTCGTGTTTTTCAGACCTTTTCACGCTCCTCATATTTTTCAGACATTCAGGCCCCTCGTATTGTTCAGACATTTTCATGCTCCTCATGTTTTTCAGACCTTTTCACGCTCCTCGTATTTTTCAGACATTCAGGCCCCTCGTGTTTTTCAGAACTTTTCATGGTCCTCGTATTTTTCAGACCTTTTCATGCTCCTCGTATTTTTCACACATTTTCATATTCCTCGTATTTTTCACACCTTTTCACGCTCCTCGTATTTTTCAGACATTAAGGCCCCTCGTATTTTTCAGACCTTTTCATGCTCCTCGTATTTTTCACACCTTTTCATGCTCCTCATATTGTTCACAACTTTTCATGCTCGTCATATTTTTCACATCTTTTCATGCTCCTCATATTTTTCATACCGTTTCATGATCCTCATATATTTCACACCTTTTCATGCTTCTCATATTTTTGACACCTTTTCATGATCCTTGTATTTTTCAGACTGTTTCATGCTTCTCATAGTTTTCACACCTTTTCATGCTCCTCGTATTTTTCACAACTTTTCATGCTCATCGTATTTTTCATACCTTTTCCTGATCCTCATATTTTTCACACCTTTTAATGCTCTTCATATTTTTCAGGCCGTTTCATGCTCCTCATATTTTTCACACCTTTTCATGCTCTTCATATTTTTCACACCGTTTCATGCTCTTCATGTTTCCATACTGTTTCATGCTCCTCATATTTTTCAGATATTTTCATGCTCCTCGTATTTTCCAGACCTTTTCATGCTCCTCGTACTTTTCACAACTTTTCATGCTCCTTGTACTTTTCAGACCTTTTCATGCTCCTCATATTTCTCACACCTTTCATGCTCTTCATATTTTTCACACCGTTTCATGCTCTTTATATTTTCACACCGTTTCATGCTCCTCATATTTTTGATACCTTTTCATACTCCTCTTATTTTTCAGACCTTTTCATGCTCCTCGTATTTTTCAGACCTTTTCATGCTCCCCATATTTTTCATACCTTTCATGGTCCTCGTATTTTTCAGAACAATTCATGCTTCTCGTATTTTTCACACCTTTTCATGCTCCTCGTATTTTTCAGACCTTTTCATGCTCCCCGTATTTTTCATACCTTTCATGGTCCTCGTATTTTACAGAACGATTCATGCTCCCCGTATTTTTCATACCTTTTATGGTCCTCGTATTTTTCAGACATTTTCATGCTCCTCGTATTTTTCACACCTTTTCATGCTCCTCGTATTTTTCACACCTTTTCATGCTCCTCATATTTCACAACTTTTCATGCTCTTCATATTTTTTACATATTTTCATGCTCCTCATTTTTTTCATAGCATTTCATGCTCCTCATATTTTTCACATCTTTTCATGGTCCTCATATTTTTGACACGTTTTAAACGTCTTCATATTTTCACACGGTTTCATGCTCCTCACGTTTTTTAGACCTTTTCATGCTCCTCATATTTTTCAGACCTTTATATGCTCCTCGTATTTTTCACACCTTTTCATGCTTCTAGTATTTTACAGAGCTTTTCATGATCCTTGTATTTTTCACACCTTTTCATGCTCCTTGTATTTTTCAGACATTTTCATGCTCCTCGTATTTTTCAGACCTTTTCATGCTCCTCGTATTTTTCACACCTTTTCATGCTCCTCGTATTTTTCAGACCTTTTCATGCTCCTCGTATTTTTCACACCTTTTCATGCTCCTCGTATTTTTCAGACCTTTTCATGCTCCTACTATTTTTGACACCTTTTCATGCTCTTCACATTTTCACACATTTTCATGCTCTTCGTATTTTTCACACATTTTCATGCTCTTTGTATTTTTCAGACATTTTCATGCTCTTGGTAATTTTTCACACCTTTTCATGCTCTTCATATATTTCACACCTTTTCATGGTCTTCGTATTTTTCACACCTTTTCATGCTCTTCATATTTTTCACACCGTTTCATGCTCTTCATATTTTTCACACCTTTTCATGCTCTTCATATTTTTCACACATTTTCATGCTTTTCATATTTTTCACACAGTTTCATGCTTTTCATATTTTTCACACAGTTTCATGCTCTTCATATTTTTCACACCTTTTCATGCTCTTCATATTTTTCACTCCGTTCTATGCTCCTCATATTTTCACATCGTTTCATGCTCCTCATATTTTTACACCGTTTCATGCTCTTCATCTTTTTCTCACCATATCATGCTCTTCGTATTTTTCACACCTTTTCATGCTCTTTATATATTTTACAACTTCATGCACTTCGTATGTTTCGCACCTTATCATGCTTCTCATATTATTCACACCTTTTCATGCTCATCATATTTTTCACATCTTTTATTGCTCTTCATATTTTTCAGACCTTTTCATGCTCCTCATATTTTTCACACCGTTTCATGCTCCTCATATTTTCACAACGTTTCATGTCTTCATATTTTTCACACCATTTCATGCTTTTCGTATTTTTCACACCTTTTCATGCTCTTTGTATATTTCACACCTTTTCATGCACTTCGTATGTTTCACACCTTATCATGCTCCTCATATTATTCACACCTGTTCATGCTCCTCGTGTTTTTCAGAACTTTTCATGCTCCTCATATTTTTCAGACCTTTTCATGCTCCTCGTATTTTTCACACCTTTCATGCTCCTCGTATTTTTTAGACGTTGTCATGCTCCTCGTATTTTTCACACCTTTTCATGCTCCTTGTATTTTTCACACCTTTTCATGCTCCTTGTATTTTTCAGACCTTTTCATGCTCTTCGTATTTTTTAAAACATTTCATGCTTTCGCATTTTTCACACCGTTTCATGCTCTGCATATTTTTCAAACCTTTTCATGCTCTATGTATTTTTCACAACTTTTCATTCTTTTCATAATTTTGCACACCTTTTCATGGTCTTCATATATTTCACACCAGTCATGCTCTTCATATTTTTCACACTTTTTCAAGCTCTTCATACTTTTCAAACCGTTTCATGCTCTTCATATTTTTCACATCTTTTCATGCTCCTCATATTTTTCACACCTTTTCATGCTCTTCATATTTTTCACACCTTTTCATGGTCTTCATTTTTACACCGTCTCATGCTCCTCATATTTTTCACACGTTTCATGCTCTTCATATTTTTACACCATTTCATGCTCCTCCTATTTTTCACACATTTTCATGTTCTTTGTATTTTTCAGACATTTTCATGCTCTTGGTAATTTTTCACACCTTTTCATGCTTTTCGTAATTTTTCACACCTGTAAATGCTCTTCGTATATTTCACACCTTTTCATGTTCCTCATATTTTTCACACAGTTTCATGCTCTTCATATTATTCACACCTTTTCATGCTCTTCATATTTTTCACACTTTTTCATGCTTTTCATATTTTTCACACAGTTTCATGCTCTTCATAATTTTCACACCTTTTCATGCTCTTCATATTTTTCACTCCGTTCTATGCTCCTCATATTTTCAGACCATTTTATGATCCTCATATTTTCACCCCGTTTCATGCTCTTCATATTTTTCAAACCATTTCATGCTCTTTGTATTTTTCACACCTTTTCATGATCTTTGTATATTTCACACCTTTTCATGCTCTTCGTTTTTTTCACACCGTTTCATGTTCTTCATATTTTTCACACAGTTTCATGCGCTTCATATTTTCACACCTTTTCATGGTCTTCATTTTTACACCGTTTCATGCTCCTCATATTTTTCACACGTTTCATGCTCTTCATATTTTTACACCGTTTCATGCTCCTCCTATTTTTCACACATTTTCATCTTCTTTGTATTTTTCAGACATTTTCATGCTCTTGGTAATTTTTCACACCTTTTCATGCTTTTCGTAATTTTTCACACCTGTAAATGCTCTTCGTATATTTCACACCTTTTCATGTTCCTCATATTTTTCACACAGTTTCATGCTCTTCATATTATTCACACCTTTTTATGCTCTTCATATTTTTCACACTTTTTCATGCTTTTCATATTTTTCACACAGTTTCATGCTCTTCATAATTTTCACCCCTTTTCATGCTCTTCAGATTTTTCACTCCGTTCTATACTCCTCATATTTTCAGACCATTTTATGATCCTCATATTTTCACCCCGTTTCATGCTCTTCATATTTTTCAAACCATTTCATGCTCTTCGTATTTTTCACACCTTTTCATGATCTTTGTATATTTCACACCTTTTCATGCTCTTCGTTTTTTTCACACCGTTTCATGTTCTTCATATTTTTCACACAGTTTCATGCTCTTCATATTTTCACACCTTTTCATGCTCTTCATATTTTTCACACTTTTTCATGCTTTTCATATTTTTCATACAGTTTCATGCTCTTCAAAATTTTCACACCTTTTCTTGCTCTTCATATTTTTCACTCCGTTCTATGCTCCTCATATTTTCAGACCTTTTCATGCTCCTCATATTTTCACACCGTTTCATGCTCTTTGTATTTTTCACAAATTTTCATGCTCTTTGTATTTTTCAGACATTTTCATGCTCTTGGTAATTTTTCACACCTTTTCATGCTTTTCGTAATTTTTCACACCTTTTCATGCTCTTCATATATTTCACACCTTTTCTTGCTCTTCGTATTTTTCACATTTTTTCATGCTCTTCATATTTTTCACACAGTTTCATGCTCTTCATATTTTTCACACCTTTTCATGCTCTTCATATTTTTCACACGTTTTCATGCTTTTCATATTTTTCACAGTTTCATGCTTTTCATATTTTTCACACAGTTTCATGCTCTTCATAATTTTCACACCTTTTCATGCTCTTCATATTTTTCACTCCGTTCTATGCTCCTCATATTTTCAGACCATTTTATGATCCTCATATTTTCACCCTGTTTCATGCTCTTCATATTTTTCAAACCATTTCATGCTCTTCGTATTTTTCACACCTTTTCATGATCTTTGTATATTTCACACCTTTTCATGCTCTTCGTTTTTTTCACACCGTTTCATATTCTTCATATTTTTCACACAGTTTCATGCTCTTCATATTTTCACACCTTTTCATGCTCTTCATATTTTTCACACTTTTTCATGCTTTTCATATTTTTCACACAGTTTCATGCTTTTCATATTTTTCACACCTTTTCATGCTCTTCATATTTTTCACACTTTTTCATGCTTTTCATATTTTTCACACAGTTTCATGCTCTTCATAATTTTCACACCTTTTCATGATCTTCATATTTTTCACTCCGTTCTATGCTCCTCATATTTTCAGACCATTTTATGATCCTCATATTTTCACCCCGTTTCATGCTCTTCGTATTTTTCACACCTTTTCATGATCTTTGTATATTTCACACCTTTTCATGCTCTTCGTTTTTTTCACACCATTTCATGTTCTTCATATTTTTCACACAGTTTCATGCTCTTCATATTTTCACACCTTTTCATGCTCTTCATATTTTTCACACTTTTTCATGCTTTTCATACAGTTTCATGCTCTTCATAATTTTCACACCTTTTCTTGCTCTTCATATTTTTCACTCCGTTCTATGCTCCTCATATTTTCAGACCTTTTCATGCTCCTCATATTTTCACACCGTTAAATGCTCTTTGTATTTTTCACACATTTTCATGCTCTTTGTATTTTTCAGACATTTTCATGCTCTTTGTATTTTTCAGACATTTTCATGCTCTTGGTAATTTTTCACACCTTTTCATGCTTTTCGTAATTTTTCACACCTTTTCATGCTCTTCATATATTTCACACCTTTTCTTGCTCTTCGTATTTTTCACACCGTTTCATGCTCTTCAGATTTTTCACACCTTTTCATGCTCTTCATGTTTTTCACACCTTTTCATGCTCTTCATATTTTTCTCACGTTTTCATGCTTTTCATATTTTTCACACAGTTTCATGCTTTTCATATTTTTCACACCTTTTCATGCTCTTCGTATTTTTCCCACCTTTTCATGCTCTTCATATTTTTCAAACCTTTTCATGCTTTTCGAATTTTTCATACATTTTCATGGTCTTCGTGTTTTTCACACATTTTCATGCTCTTTGTATTTTTTACACTTTTTCATGGTCCTCATATTTTTCAAACCTTTTCATGCTCATCATAGTTTTCACACGTTTTCATGGTCCTCGTATATTTCAGACCTTTTCGTGCTCCTCGGATTTTTCACACCTTTTCATGCTCTTCGAATTTTTCACACATTTTCATGCACTTCGTTTTATCCACAACTTTTCATGCTGCTACTGTTTTTCACACCATTTCATGCTCTTCATATTTTTCAAACCGTTTCTTGCTCCTCATATTTATCACACCTTTCTATGCTCTTCATAATTTTCACACCGTTTCATGCTCTTCATTTTTTCACACCTTTTCAGGCTCCTCATATTTTTGAGACCTTTTCATGCTCTTCGTATTTTTCACACTTTTTAATGCTCCTCCTGTTTTCCAGACCTTTTCATGCTCCTTGTATTTTTCAGACCTTTTCATGCTCCTCGTATTTTTGACACCTTTTCATGGTCCTCATATTTTTCAGACCTTTTCATGCTCATATTTTTCAGACCTTTTCATTCTCCTAGAATTTTTCAGATCTTTTCATGCTCCTAGTATTTTTCAGACCTTTTCATGGTACTCGTATATTTCAGACTCTTCGTACTCCTCGGATTTTTCACACCTTTTCATGCTCCTCGTATTTTTCCACACATTTTCATGCTCTTCGTGTTTTTCACACCTATTCATGCTCCTCGTGTTTTTCACACCTTTTCATGCTCCTCATATTTTTCAAACCTTTCCATGCTCCTCGTGTTTTCCAGACCTTTTCATGCTCCTCGGATTTTTCACACCTTTTCATGCTCCTCGTTTTTTTCACACATGTTCATGCTCTTCGTGTTTTTCACACCTATTCATGCTCCTCGTATTTTTCACACCTTTTCATGCTCTTCGTATTTTTCAACCCTTTTCATGCTCTTCGTGTTTTTCACACATTTTCATGCTCTTCGTGTTTTTCACACATTTTCATGCTCTTCGTGTTTTTTACACTCTTTCATGGTCCTCATATTTTTCAAACCTTTTCGTGCTCTTAGTATTTTTCACACCTTTTCATGGTCCTCGTATATTTCAGACCTTTTCGTGCTCCTCGCATTTTTCACACCTTTTCATGCTCTTCGAATTTTTCACACATTTTCATGCACTTCGTTTTATCCACAACTTTTCATGCTGCTCGTGTTTTTCACACCATTTCATACTCTTCCTATTTTTCAGACCGTTTCATGCTCCTCCTATTTATCACACCTTTCCATGCTCTTCATAATTTTCACACCGTTTCATGCTCTTCATATTTTCACACCGTTTCATGCTCTTCATATTTTTCAGACCTTTTCATGCTCCTCGTATTTTGCCCACCGTTTCACATTCTTCGTGTTTTCACACCATTTCAAGCCCTTTGTATTTTTCACACCTTTTCGTGCTCTTCATATTGTTCACACCTTTTCATGCTCCAAGTAATTTTTAGACCTTTTCATGCTCCTCGTGTTTTTCAGAACTTTTCATGCTCCTCGTATTTTTCAGACCTTTTCATGCTCCTCGTATTTTTCAGACCTTTACATGCTCCTCGTATTTTTCACACATTTTCATGCTCTTCGTGTTTTTCACACCTATTCATGCTCCTTGTGTTTTTAACATCTTTTCATGCTCCTCGTGTTTTGCAGAGCTTTTCATGCTCCTCGTATTTTTCAGACCTTATCATGTTCCTCGTATTTTTGACACCTTTTCATGCTCCTCATATTTTTCAGAACTTTTCATGCTCCTGGTATTTTTCAGACCTTTGGACGCTCCTTGTATTTTTCAGACCTTTTCGGGCTCCTCCTATTTTCAGGCCTTTTCGTGCTCCTCGTATTTTTCACACCTTTCATGCTCCTCATATATTTCACAACTTTTTATGCTCTTCATATTTTTTACATATTTCATGCTCGTCATATTTTTCATACCATTTCATGCTACTCATATTTTTCACATCTTTTCATGCTCCTCATATTTTTGACACCTTTTAAAGGTCATCATATTTTTCTACCGTTTCATGCTCTTGATATTTTCACACGGTTTCATGCTCCTCGTATTTTTCAGACCTTTTCATGCTACTACTATTTTTCCTACCTTTTCATGCTCCTCGTATTTTTCGCACATTTTCTTTCTCATCGTATTTTTCACACCTTTACATGCTCCTCGTATTTGTGACCCCTTTAATGCTCCTCGTATTTTTCACACCTTTATATGCTCGTCGTATTTTCAATCCTTTTCATGCTCTTCGAATTTTTCACACATTTTCATGCACTTCGTGTTTTCCACATTTTTTCATGCTGCTCGTGTTTTTCACACCATTTCATGCTCTTCATATTTTTAACACCGTTTCATGCTCTTCATATTTTCACACCGTTTCATGCTCCTCATATTTTTCACACCTTTTCATGCTCCTCGTATTTTTCACACCCATTCATGCTCCTCATATTTTTCAGACATTTTCATGCTCCTAGTATTGTTCACACCTTTTCATGCTCCTCGTATTTTTCACACCTATTAATGCTCCTTGTATTTTTCAGACCTTTTCATGCTCTTCGTATTTTTCACAGCATTTCATGCTTTCACATATTTCACACCGTTTCATGCTCCTCGTATTTTTCACATGTTTTCATGCACTTTGTATTTTTCAAACCTTTTCATGCTCTTTGTATTTTTCACAACTTTTCATGCTCCTCGTGTTTTCCAGACCTTTTTATGCTCCTTATATTTTTCACACCTTTTCATGCTCCTCCTATTTTTCACACCTTTTCATGCTCCTTATATTTTTCACACCTTTTCATACTCCTCGTATTTTTCACACCTTTTCATGCTTCTTATATTTTTCACACCTTTTCAGGCTCCTCGTATTTTTCACACCTTTTCAGGCTCCTCATATTTTTGAGACCTTTTCATGCTGTTCGTGTTTTCACACCTTTTCAAGCTCTTTGTATTTTTCACACTTTTTCGTGCTCTTCATATTGTTCACATCTTTTCATGCTCCAAGTATTTTTTAGACCTTTTCATGCTCCTCGTGTTTTTCAGAACTTTTCATGCTTCTCGTATTTTTCAGACCTTTTCATGCTCCTCGTATTTTTCACAGCTTTTCATTCTCCTCGTATATTTCAGACCTTTTCATGCTCCTCGTATTTTTCACACATTTTCATGCTCTTCGTGTTTTTCACACCTATTCATGCTCCTTATGTTTTTAACACCTTTTCATGCTCCCTATATTTTTCACACCTTTTCAGGCTCCTCATATTTTTGAGACCTTTTCATGTTCTTCGTGTTTTCACACCTTTTCAAGCTCTTTGTATTTTTCACACTTTTTCGTGCTCTTCATATTGTTCACACCTTTTCATGCTCCAAGTATTTTTTAGACCTTCTCATGCTCCTCGTGTTTTTCAGAACTTTTCATGCTTCTCGTATTTTTCAGACCTTTTCATGCTCCTCGTATATTTCAGACCTTTTCATGCTCCTCATATTTTTCAGACCTTTTCATGCTCCTCGTGTTTTGCAGACCTTTTCATGCTCCTCGTATTTTTCAGACCTTTTCATGCTCCTCGTATTTTTGACACCTATTCATGCTCCTCATATTTTTCAGAACTTTTCATGCTCCTGGTATTTTTCAGACCTTTTCATGCTCCTCGTATTTTTCAGACCTTTTCATTCCCCTCCTATTTTCAGAACTTTTTTGCTCCTCATATTTTTCATACCATTTCATGCTACTCATATTTTTCACATCTTTTCATGCTCCTCATATTTTTGACACCTTTTAAAGGTCTTCATATTTTTCACACCGTTTCATGCTCTTTATATTTTCTCACCGTTTCATGTTCCTCGTATTTTTCAGACCTTTTCATGCTCCTACTATTTTTCCTACCTTTTCATGCTCCTCGTATTTTTCTCACATTTCCTTCCTCATCGTATTTTTCACACCTTTTCATGCTCCTCATATTTTTCACACCTTTAATGCTCCTCGTATTTTTCACACTTACATGCTCTTCATGTTTTTCAAACCTTTTAATGCTCTTCGAATTTTTCACACTTTTTCATGCACTTCGTGTTTTCCACATTTTTTCATGCTGCTCGTGTTTTTCACACCGTTTCATGCTCCTCATATTTTTAACACCGTTTCATGCTCTTCATATTTTCACACCGTTTCATGCTCCTCGTATTTTTCACACCTTTTCATGCTCCTCGTATTTTTCACACCCTTTCATGCTCCTTGTGTTTTTCAGACCTTTTCATGCTCTTCGTATTTTTCACAGCATTTCATGCTTTCGCATTTTTCACACCATTGCATGCTCCTCGTATTTTTCACACCTTTTCATGCACTTCGTATTTTTCAAACCTTTTCATTCTCTTTGTATTTTTCACAACTTTTCATGCATTTCATAATTTTTCAGACCTTTTCATGGTCTTCGTAGATTTCACACCAGTCATGCTCTTCGTATTTTTCACACCTTTTCAAGCTCTTCGTACTTTTCAAACCGTTTCTTGCTCTTCATATTTTTCACATATTTTCATGCTCTAAATATTTTTCACATCTCTTCATGCGCTTCATATTTTTCACATCTTTTCATCCTCTTCATATTTTTCACAACTTTTCATGCTCTTCATATTTTTTACATATTTCATGCTCCTCATATTTTTCATACCATTTCATGCTCCTCATATTTTTCATATCTTTTCATGCTCCTCATATTTTTGACACCTTTTAAAGGTCTTCATATTTTTCACACCGTTTCATGCTCTTTATATTTTCACACCGTTTCATGTTCCTCGTATTTTTCAGACATTTTCATGCTCCTACTAGTTTTCCCACCTTTTCATGCTCCTTGTATTTTTAGCACATTTTCTTTCTCATCGTATTTTTCACACCTTTTCATGCTCCTTGTATTTTTCACACCTTTAATGCTCCTCGTATTTTTCACACCTTTACATGCTCTTCGTGTTTTTCAAACCTTTTAATGCTCTTCGAATTTTTCACACATTTTTACGCACTTCGTGTTTTCCACATTTTTTCATGCTGCTCATGTTTTTCACAACGTTTCATGCTCTTCATATTTTTAACACCGTTTCATGCTCTTCATATTGCTCACACCTTTTCATGCTCCACATATTTTTCAGACCTTTCATGCTCCTCGTGTTTTTCAGAACTTTTCATGCTCCTCATATTTTTCAGACCTTTTCATGCTCCTCGTATTTTTTAGACCTTTTCATGCTCCTCGTGTTTTTCAGAACTTTTCATGCTCCTCGTATTTTTCACACCGTTTCATGCTCCTCGTATTTTTCACACCTTTTCATGCCCTTTGTATTTTTCAAACCTTTTCATGCTCTTTGTATTTTTCACAACTTTTCATGCTCTTCATACTTTTCAAACCATTTCATGCTCTTCATATTTTCACATCTTTTCATGCTCTTCATATTTTTCACAACTTTTCATGCTCTTCATATTTTTTACATATTTCATGCTTCTCATATTTTTCATACCATTTCATGCTCCTCATATTTTTCACATCTTTTCATGCTCCTCATATTTTTGACACCTTTTAAAGGTCTTCATATTTTTCACACCGTTTCATGTTCCTCGTATTTTTCAGCCCTTTTCATGCTCCTACTATTTTTCCCACCTTTTCATGCTCCTCGTATTTTTAGCACATTTTCTTTCTCATTGTATTTTTCACACCTTTTCATGCTCCTCGTATTTTTCACACCTTTAATTCTCCTCGTATTTTCCCACCTTTAAATGCTCTTCGTATTTTTCAAACCTTTTCATGCTCTTCGTATTTTTCACAAATTTTCATGCACTTCGTAGTTTTCACACCTTTTCATTCTCCTCATATTTTTCAGACCTTTACATACTCCTCGTATTTGCAGACCTTTTCGTACTCCTCGTGTTTTTCACACCATTTCATGCTCCTCATATTTTTCATATCTTTTCATGCTCCTCATATTTTTGACACCATTTAAAGGTCTTCATATTTTTCACACCGTTTCATGCTCTTTATATTTTCACACCGTTTCATGTTCCTCGTATTTTTCAGACATTTTCATGCTCCTACTAGTTTTCCCACCTTTTCATGCTCCTTGTATTTTTAGCACATTTTCTTTCTCATCATATTTTTCACACCTTTTCATGCTCCTCGTATTTTTCACACCTTTAATGCTCCTCGTATTTTTCACACCTTTACATGCTCTTCGTGTTTTTCAAACCTTTTAATGCTCTTCGAATTTTTCACACATTTTTACGCACTTCGTGTTTTCCACATTTTTTCATGCTGCTCGTGTTTTTCACAACGTTTCATGCTCTTCATATTTTTAACACCGTTTCATGCTCTTCATATTGCTCACACCTTTTCATGCTCCACATATTTTTCAGACCTTTCATGCTCCTCGTGTTTTTCAGAACTTTTCATGCTCCTCATATTTTTCAGACCTTTTCATGCTCCTCGTATTTTTTAGACCTTTTCATGCTCCTCGTGTTTTTCAGAACTTTTCTTGCTCCTCGTATTTTTCACATCATTTCATGCTCCTCGTATTTTTCACACCTTTTCATGCACTTTGTATTTTTCAAACCTTTTCATGCTCTTTGTATTTTTCACAACTTTTCACGCTCTTCATACTTTTCAAACCATTTCATGCTCTTCATATTTTCACATCTTTTCATGCTCTTCATATTTTACACACCGTTTCATGCTCTTCATATTTTTCACAACTTTTCATGCTCTTCATATTTTTTACATATTTCATGCTTCTCATATTTTTCATACCATTTCATGCTCCTCATATTTTTCACATCTTTTCATGCTCCTCATATTTTTGACACCTTTTAAAGGTCTTCATATTTTTCATACCGTTTCATGTTCCTCGTATTTTTCAGCCCTTTTCATGCTCCTACTATTTTTCCCACCTTTTCATGCTCCTCGTATTTTTAGCACATTTTCTTTCTCATCGTATTTTTCACACCTTTTCATGCTCCTCGTATTTTTCACACCTTTAATTCTCCTCGTATTTTCCCACCTTTAAATGCTCTTCATATTTTTCAAACCTTTTCCTGCTCTTCGTATTTTTCACACATTTTCATGCACTTCATAGTTTTCACACCTTTTCATTCTCCTCATATTTTTCAGACCTTTTCATACTCCTCATATTTGCAGACCTTTTCATACTCCTCGTGTTTTTCACAGCATTTCATGCTCCTCATATATTTCACAACTTTTCATGCTCTTCATATTATTGACATATTTTAATGCTCCTTATATTTTTCCCATGTTTTCATGCTCCTCATATTTTTGACACGTTTAAAAGGTCTTCATATTTTTCACACTGTTTCATGATCTTCATATTTTCACACCGTTTCATGCTCTTCAAATTTTTTAGACCTTTTCATGCTCCTGTTTTTTTCACACCTTTTCATGCTCCTCGCATTTTTCACACCTTTTCATGCTCCTCGTATTTTTCAGACCTTTTCATGCTCCTACTATTGTTCACACCTTTTCATGCTTCTCGTATTTTTCGCACATTTTCTTTCTCATCGTATTTTTCACACCTTTTCATGCTCCTTGTATTTTTCACACCTTTTCATGCTCTTCGTACTTTTCACACCTTTTCATGCTCTTCGTATTTTTCCCACCTTGTCATGCCAGTCGTATTTTTTAGAACTTTTCATGGTCCTCGTATATTTCAGACCTTTTCATGCTCCTCGGATTTTTCACATCTTTTCATGCTCCTCGTATTTTACAGACCTTTTCATGCTCCTTGTATTGTTCCCACCTTTTCATGCTCTTCGTGTTTTTCATACCTTTTCATGCTCTTCGAATTTTTATACATTTTCATGCTCTTCGTGTTTTTTACAATTTTTCATGCTCCTCATATATTTCACACCTTTTCATGCTCCTCGTATTTTTCACACCTTTTCATGCTCCTCGTATTTTTCAGATCTTTTCATGGTCCTCGTACTTTCAGACCTTTTTGTGCTCCTCGTATTTTTCACACCTTTTCATGCTTCTCTTATATTTAACAACTTTTCATGCTCTTCATATTTTTGACACATTTTCATGCTCCTCCTATTTTTCATACCGTTTCATGCTCCTTATATTTTTCACATCTTTTCATGGTCCTCATATTTCTGACACATTTTTAAGGTCTTCATGTTTTTCACACCGTTTCATGCTCTTTATATTTTCACACCGTTTCACGCTCCTCACATTTTTTAGACCGTTTCATGCTCCTCATATTTTTGACAGCTTTTGAAGCTCTTCATGTATTTCACACCTTTTCAGGCTCTTCATGTTTTTAAACACCACTTCATGCTCCTCCTATTTTTCAGACCGTTTCATTCTCCTCATATATTTCACAGGTTTGGAGTTCTTCATATTTTTCACACCTTTTAGGCCCTGCATGTTTTTCAACACAATTTCATGCTCCTTATATTTTCAAACCATTTCATGCTCCTCTTTTTTTTGAGACCGTTTCATGCTCCTCATATATTTGACAACTTTTGAAGCTTTTCATATTATTCACACCTTTTCAGGCTCTTCATGTTCTCAACATCGTTTCATGCTCCTCTTATTTTTCAGACCGTTTCATGCTCCTCATATTTTTCAGACCGTTACATGCTCCTCATATTTTTGACACATTTTGAAGCTCTAAATGTTTTTCAACACAGTTTCATGCTCCTCCTATTTTACAGACGGTTTCATGCTCCTCCTATTTTTCAGACCGTTTCATGCCCCTTATATTTTTGACACCTTTTGAAGCTCTTGATATTTTTCACACCTTTTCAGGCTCTTCATGTTTTTCATCACCATTTCATGCTACTCCTATATTTCAGACCGTTTCATGCTTCTCATATTTTTGACATCTTTTGAAGCTCTACATATATTTCACACCTTTTCATGCTCTTCATGTTTTTCAACACCGTTTCATGCTCCTCCTATCTTTCAGACCGTTTCTTGCTCCTCATATTTTTGACACCTTTTGAAGCTCTTCATGTTTTTCAACACCGTTTCATGCTTCTCATATTTTTCAGAACGTTTCATGCTCCTCATATTTTTTACACCTTTTGAACCTCTTCATATTTTTCACACCTTTTCATGCTCTAAATATTTTTCACATCTCTTCATGTGCTCCATATTTTTCACACCGTTTCATAAGCTTCATTTTTACACCGTTTCATGCTCCTCATATTTTTCACACCGTTAAATGCTCTTCGTATTTTTCACACATTTTCATGCTCTTTGTATTTTTCAGACATTTTCATGCTCTTGGTAATTTTTCACACCGTTTCATGCTCTTTGTATTTTTCACAAATTTTCATGCTCTTTGTATTTTTCAGACATTTTCATTCTCTTGGTAATTTTTCACACCTTTTTATGCTCTTCGTATATTTCACACCTTTTCATGCTCTTCGTATTTTTCACACCTTTTCATGTTCCTCATATTTTTGAAACCGTTTCATGCTCCTCATATTTATCACACCGTTTCATACTCCGCATTTTTTTCACACCTTTTCATGCTCATCGTATTTTTCAGACATTTTCATGCTCCTAGTATTGTTCACACCTTTTCATGCTCCTCGTATCTTTCACACCTTTTCATGCTCCTCGTATTTTTCACACCTTTTCATGCTCCTCGTATTTTTCAGCCCTTTTCCTGCTCCTCGTATTTTTCACAGCATTTCATGCTTTCGCATTTTTCACACCGTTTCATGCTCCTCGTATATTTCACACCTGTTCATGCACTTTGTATTTTTCACAACTTTTCATGCTTTTCATAATTTTTCACACCTTTTCATTGTCTTCGTATATTTCACACCCATCATGCTCTTTGTATTTTTCACACCTTTTCAAGCTTTTCATACTTTTCAAACCATTTCATGCTCTTCATATTTTTCACATCTTTTCATCCTCTTCATATTTTTCACAACTTTTCATGCTCTTCATATTTTTTACATATTTCATGCTCCTCATATTTTTCATACCATTTCATGCTCCTCATATTTTTCACATCTTTTCATGCTCCTCATATTTTTGACACCTTTTACAGGTCTTCATATTTTTCACACCGTTTCATGCTCTTTATATTTTCACACCGTTTCATGTTCCTCGTATTTTTCAGACCTTTTCATGCTCCTACTATTTTTCCCACCTTTTCATGCTCCTTGTATTTTTAGCACATTTTCTTTCTCATCGTATTTTTCACACCTTTTCATGCTCCTCGTATTCTTCACACCTTTAATGCTCCTCGTATTTTTCACACCTTTACATGCTCTTCGTGTTTTTCAAACCTTTTAATGCTCTTCGAATTTTTCACACATTTGCATGCACTTCGTGTTTTCCACATTGTTTCATGCTGCTCATGTTTTTCACACCGTTTCATGCTCTTCATATTTTTAACATCGTTTCATGCTCTTCATATTGTTCACACCTTTTCATGCTCCACGTACTTTTCAGACCTTTTCATGCTCCTGGTGTTTTTCAGAACTTTTCATGCTCCTCGTATTTTTCACACCGTTTCATGCTCCTCGTATTTTTCACACCTTTTCATGCACTTTGTATTTTTCAAACCTTTTCATGCTCTTTGTATTTTTCACAACTTTTCATGCTTTTCATAATTTTTCACATCTTTTCATTGTCTTCGTATATTTCACACCAGTCATGCTCTTTGTATTTTGCACAACTTTTCATGCTCTTTATACTTTTCAAACCATTTCATGCTCTTCATATTTTTCAGAACTTTTCATGCTCTTCATATTTTTTACATATTTCATGCTTCTCATATTTTTCATACCATTTCATGCTCCTCATGTTTTTCACATCTTTTCGTACTCCTCATATTTTTGACACCTTTTAAAGGTCTTCATATTTTTCACACCGTTTCATGCTCTTTATATTTTCACACCGTTTCATATTCCTCGTATTTTTCAGACCTTTTCATGCTCCTACTATTTTTCCCACCTTTTCATGCTCCTCATATTTTTCACACCTTTAATTCTCTTCGTATTTTTCACACCTTTACATGCTCTTCGTATTTTTCAAACCTTTTCATGCTCTTCGAATTTTTCACACATTATCATGCACTTCGTGTTTTCCACATTTTTTCTTGCTGCTCGTGTTTTTCACACCGTTTCATGCTCTTCATATTTTTAACACCGTTTCATGCTCTTCATAATTTCACACCGTTTCATGCTCCTCATATTTTTCACACCTTTTCATGCTTCTCATATTTTTCAGATCTTTTCATGCTTCTCGTATTTTTCAGACCTTTTCATGCTCCTACTATTTTTCCCACCTTATCATGCTCCTCGTATTTTTAGCACATTTTCTTTCTCATTGCATTTTTCACACCTTTTCATGCTCCTCGTATTTTTCACACCTTTAATGCTCCTCGTATTTTTCACACCTTTACATGCTCTTCATATTTTTCAAACCTTTTCCTGCTCTTCGAATTTTTCACACATTTTCATGCACTTCGTAGTTTTCACACCTTTTCATGCTCCTCATATTTTTCAGACCTTTTCGTACTCCTCGTATTTGCAGACCTTTTCGTACTCCTCGTGTTTTTCACACCTTTTCATGCTCCTCGTATTCTTCACACCTTTAATGCTCCTCGTATTTTTCACACCTTTACATGCTCTTCGTGTTTTTCAAACCTTTTAATGCTCTTCGAATTTTTCACACATTTGCATGCACTTCGTGTTTTCCACATTGTTTCATGCTGCTCAAGTTTTTCACACCGTTTCATGTTCTTCATATTTTTAACATCGTTTCATGCTCTTCATATTGTTCACACCTTTTCATGCTCCACGTACTTTTCAGACCTTTTCATGCTCCTCGTGTTTTTCAGAACTTTTCATGCTCCTCGTATTTTTCACACCGTTTCATGCTCCTCGTATTTTTCACACCTTTTCATGCACTTTGTATTTTTCAAACCTTTTCATGCTCTTTGTATTTTTCACAACTTTTCATGCTTTTCATAATTTTTCACGTCTTTTCATTGTCTTCGTATATTTCACACCAGTCATGCTCTTTGTATTTTGCACAACTTTTCATGCTCTTTATACTTTTCAAACCATTTCATGCTCTTCATATTTTTCACAACTTTTCATGCTCTTCATATTTTTTACATATTTCATGCTTCTCATATTTTTCATACCATTTCATGCTCCTCATGTTTTTCACATCTTTTCATACTCCTCATATTTTTGACACCTTTTAAAGGTCTTCATATTTTTCACACCGTTTCATGCTCTTTATATTTTCACACCGTTTCATATTCCTCGTATTTTTCAGACCTTTTCATGCTCCTACTATTTTTCCCACCTTTTCATGCTCCTCGTATTTTTAGCACATTTTCTTTCTCATCGTATTTTTCACACCTTTTCATGCTCCTCGTATTTTTCACACCTTTAATTCTCTTCGTATTTTTCACACCTTTACATGCTCTTCGTATTTTTCAAACCTTTTCATGCTCTTTGAATTTTTCACACATTATCATGCACTTCGTGTTTTCCACATTTTTTCTTGCTGCTCGTGTTTTTCACACCGTTTCATGCTCTTCATATTTTTAACACCGTTTCATGCTCTTCATAATTTCACACCGTTTCATGCTCCTCATATTTTTCACACCTTTTCATGCTTCTCATATTTTTCAGATCTTTTCATGCTTCTCGTATTTTTCAGACATTTTCATGCTCCTAGTATTTTTCACACGTTTTCATGCACCTCGTATTTTTCACACCTTTTCATGCTCTTTGTAGTTTTCACACCTTTTCATGTTCCTCATATTTTTCAGACCTTTTCATGCTCCTACTATTTTTCCCACCTTTTCATGCTCCTCGTATTTTTAGCACATTTTCTTTCTCATTGCATTTTTCACACCTTTTCATGCTCCTCGTATTTTTCACACCTTTAATGCTCCTCGTATTTTTCACACCTTTACATGCTCTTCATATTTTTCAAACCTTTTCCTGCTCTTCGAATTTTTCACACATTTTCATGCACTTCGTAGTTTTCACACCTTTTCATGCTCCTCATATTTTTCAGACCTTTTCGTACTCCTCGTATTTGCAGACCTTTTCGTACTCCTCGTGTTTTTCACACCTTTTCATGCTCCTCATATATTTCACAACTTTTCATGCTCTTCATATTATTGACATATTTTAATGCTCCTCATATTTTTCACATCTTTTCATGCTCCTCATATATTTGACACGTTTAAAAGGTCTTCATATTTTTCACACTGTTTCATGATCTTCATATTTTCACACCGTTTCATCCTCCTCAAATTTTTTAGACCTTTTCATGCTCCTGTTTTTTTCACACCTTTTCATGCTCCTCGTATTTTTCAGACCTTTTCATGCTCCTACTATTGTTCACACCTTTTCATGCTCCTTTTATTTTTCACACCTTTTCATGCTCCTCATATTTTTCACACCTTTTCATGCTCTTCATATTTTTCCCACCTTGTCATGCCAGTCGTATTTTTTAGAACTTTTCATGGTCCTCGTATATTTCAGACCTTTTCGTGCTCCTCGGATTTTCCACATCTTTTCATGCTCCTCGTATTTTACAAACCTTTTCATGCTCCTTGTATTGTTCCCACCTTTTCATGCTCTTCGTGTTTTTCAAACCTTTTCATGCTCTTCGAATTTTTATACATTTTCATGCTCTTCGTGTTTTTCACACATTTTCATGCTCTTCATGTTTCTCAACACAGTTTCATGCTCCTCATATGTATCAGACCGTTTCATGCTCCTCCAATTTTGGCCACCTTTTGAAGCTCTTCATATTTTTCACACCTCTTCATGCTCTTCATGTTTCTCAACACCGTTTCATGCTCCTCCTATTTTTCAGACCGTTTCATGCTCCTCATTTTTTGACACCTTTTGAAGCTCTTCATATTTTTCACACCTTTTGAGGCTCTTCATGTTTTTCAACACCATTTCATGCTCGTCATATTTTTAGACGGTTTCATGCTCCTCATATTTTTGAAACCTTTTGAAGCTCTTCATATTTTTCACACCATGTCAGGCTCTTCATGTTTTTCAACACCGCTTCAAGCTCGTCCTATTTTTCAGACCATTTCGTCTTCCTCATATTTTTGACACCTTTTGAAGCTCTACATATTTTGTCACCTTTTCATTCTCTTCATGTTTTTCAACAACGTTTCATGGTCCTCCTATTTTTCAGAACGTTTCGTGCTCCTCACATTTTTCAGACCGTTTCATGCTCATCATATTTTTAACACTTTTTGAAGCTCTTCATATTTTTCACATCTTTTAATGCTCTTCATCTTTTTCAACACCGTTTCATGCTCCTCCTATTTTTCAGACAGTTTCGTGCTCCTCATATTTTTCTGACCATTTCATGCTCCTCATATTTTTGACACCTTTTGAAGCTCTTCAAGATTTTCAACACCGTACATGCTCCTCCTATTTTGCAGACCATTTCATGCTCTTCATATTTTTCAGACCGTTTCATACTCCTCATATTTTTAACACCTTTTGAAGCTCTTCATATTTTTCACTCCTTTTCATGCTCTTCATATTTTTCAACACCGCTTTATGCTCCCCTCATTTTTCACACCGTTTCAGGCTCCTCCTATTTTTCAGACCGATTCATGCTCCTCCTATTTTTCAGACCGTTTCATGCTCCTCATATTATTAACACCTTTTGAAGCTCTTCATATTTTTCACTCCTTTTAATGCTCTCCATGTTTTTCAACACCGTTTCATGCTCCTACTATTATTTATATAATTTTGTGCTCGTCATATTTTTCAGACCGTTTCATGCTCCTCATAATTTTGACACCTTTTGAGCTCTACATAATTTTTACACCTTTTCATGCTCTTCATGTTTTTCAGCACCGTTTCATGCTCCTGCTATTTTTCAGACCGTTCCATTCTCCTCATATTTTTGACACCTTTTGAAGCTCTTCATATTTTTCCACCTTTTCAGGCTCTTCATGTTTTTCCACACCGTTTCATGCTCCTCCTATTGTTCAGACCGTTTCATGCTCTTCATATTTTTGACAGCTTTTGAAGCTCTTCATATTTTTTACACCTTTTCAGTCTCTTCATGTTTTTCAACACCGTTTCATGCTACTTCATATTTTTCAGACCGTTTCATGCTCCTTATATTTTTCACACCTTTTGAATCTTTTCATGTTTTTCAACACCGTTACATGCTCCTCCTATTTTGAAAACCGTTTCATGCTCCTCCTGTTTTTGACAGCTTTTGAAGCTCTTCATATTTTTCACACCTTTACAGGCTCTTCATTTTTTTCAACACCATTTCAAGATCCTCATATTTTTCAGACCATTTCATGCTTTTCATATTTTTCAGACCATTTCATACTCCTCATATTTTTGACACCTTTTGAAGCTCTTCATATTTTTCACACCTTTTCATGCTTATCATGTTTTACAACACCGTTTCATTCTCCTCCTATTTTTCAGACCGTTTCATGCTCCTCACATTTTTGACAACTTTTGAAACTCTTCATATTTTTCACTTCTTTTCAGGCTCTTCATGTTTTTCAACACCGTTTCGTGCTCCTCCTATTTTTCAGACTGTTTCATGCTCCTCCTATTTTTCAGACCGTTTCATGCTCCTCACATTTTTGACAACTTTTGAAGCTCTTCATATTTTTCACACCTTTTGAGGCTCTTTATGTTTTTCAACACTACTTCATCCTCCTCCTATTTTGCAGAGAGTTTCATGCTCCTCATGTTTTTTACTAGTTTTGAAACTCTTCATATTTTTCCCACCTTTTCAGGCTCTTCATGTTTTTCAACACTACTTCATGCTCCTCTTATTTTTCAGCCCGTTTCATGCTCCTCATATTTTTAACACCTTTTGAAGCTCTTCATATTTTTTACACCTTTTGAGGCTCTTGATGTTTTTCAACACCGCTTCATTCTCCTCCTATTTTACATACCGTTTCATGCTCCTCATATTTTTGACTCCTTTTGAAGTTCTTCATATATTTCACACCATTTCAGGCTCTTCAAGTTTTTCAACACCACTTCATGCTCCTCCTATTTTTCAGACCGTTTCATGCTCCTCTCATTTTTGACACGTTTTAAAGGTCTTCATATTTTTCACACCTTTTGAAGTTCTTCATATTTTTCTCACCTTTTCAGGCTCTTCATATTGTTGAACACTGCTTCATGCTCCTCCTATTTTTCAGACCGTTTCATGCTCCTCAGATTTTTGACACCTTTTGAAGCTCTTCATATTTTTCACACCTTTTCAGGCACTTTATGTTTTTCAACACCATTTCATGCCCCTACTATTTTTCAGACCGTTTCATGCTCCTCATATTTTTGACACCGTTTGAAGCTCTTCATATTTTTCTCACCTTTTCAGGCTCTTCACGTTTTTCAACACCGCTTCATGCTTCTCCTATTTTTCAGACCGTTTCATGCTCCTCATATTTTTGACACCTTTGAAAGCTCTTCATATATTTGACACCTTTTCAGGCTCTTCATGTTTTTCAACACCGCTTCATGCTCCTCCTATTTTTCAAAGCGTTTCATGCTCCTTATATATTTCACACATTTTGAAATTCTGCATATTTTTCACACCTTTTCAGGCTCTTGATGTTTTTGAACACCACTTCATGCTCCTCCTATTTTTCAGACCGTTTCATGCTCCTCATGTTTTTCACAGCTTTTGAATCTATTCATATTTTTCACATCTTTTTAGGCTCTTCCTGTTTTTGAACACCATTTCATGCTCCTCCTATTTTTCAGACCGTTTCATGCTCCTCATATTTTTGACACCTTATGAAGCTCTTCATATTTTTCACACCTTTTGAGGCTCTTCATGTTTTTCAACACCGCTTCATGCTCCTCCTATTTTTCATACCGTTTCTTGCTCCTCATATTTTTGAGAGCTTTTGAAGCTGTTTTTATTTTTCACACTTTTAATGCTCTTCATGTTTCTCAACACCGTATCATGCTCATCCAATTTTTCAGACCGTTTCATGCTCATCTCATTTTGACAGCTTTTCAAGCTCTTCATATTTTCACTCCTTTTGAAGCTCTTCATATATTTCACACCTTTTCAGGCTCTTCATTTTTTTCAACACCACTTCATGCTCCTCCTAATTTTCAGACCGTTTCATGATCATCTTATTTTGACAGCTTTTGAAGCTCTTCATATTTTCACACCTTTTGAAGCTCTACATATTATTCACAGCTTTTCAGGCTCTTCATGATTTTCAACACCGCTTCATACTCATCCTATTTTTCAGACTGTTTCATGCTCATCTCATTTTTGACACCTTTGGAAACTCTTCATATTTTTTCACACGTTTTCAGGCTCTTAAAGTTTTTCAACAACATTTCATGCTCCTCCTATTTTTCAGACCGTTTCATGCTCCTCATATTTTTGACACGTTTTGAGGCTCTTCATATTTTTCACACCTTTTCAGGCTCTTCATGTTTTTGATCAGCGTTTCATGCTCCTCCTATTTTTCAGACCGTTTAATGCTCCTCATATTTTTTACACCTTTTGAAGCTCTTCATATTTTTCACAACTTTTCAGCCTCTCCATCTTTTTCCACACCACTTCATGCTCCTCCTATTTTTCAGACCGTTTCATGCTCCTCATGTATTTGACTCCTTTTGAAGCTCTTCATATTTTTCACACCTTTTCAGGCTCTTCATGTTTTTCAACACCACTGCATGATCCTACTATTTTTCAGACCGTTTCATGCTCATCTCATTTTTGACACATTTTGAAGCTCTTCATAGTTTTCACACCTTTTGAAGCTCTTCGTATTTTTCACACCTTTTCAGGCTCTTCATGTTTGTGAATACCGCTTCATGCTCCTCCTATTTTTGAGACCGTTTTATGCTCCACATTTATTTCACAGCTTTTGAATCTCTTCATATTTTTAACACCTTTTCAGGCTCTTCATGTTTTTCAACACCACTGCATGATCCTACTATTTTTCAGACCGTTTCATGCTCATCTCAATTTTGACACCTTTTGAAGCTCTTCATATTTTTCACACCTTTTCAGGCTATTCATGTTTTTGAACACCTTTTAATGCTCCTCGTATTTTTCTGTCCGTTTCATGCTCCTCATATTTTTGACCCTTTTTGAAACTCCTCATATTTTTCGCACCTTTTGAACCTCTTCATATATTTCACATCATTTCATGCTCTTCAAGTTTTTCAACACCACTTCATGCTCTTCCTTTTTTGCAGACCGTTTCATGCTCCTCATATTTTTGACACCTTTTGATGCTCTTCATATTTTTCACACCTTTTCAGGCTCTTCATTTTTTCAACACCGCTTCATGCTCCTCCTATTTTTCAGACCGTTTCATGCTCAGCTCATTTTTGACACCTTTTGAAGCTTTTCATATTTTTCACAACTTTACAGGCTCTTCATGTTTTTGACCACCACTTCCTGCTCCTCCTATATTTCTGACCGTATCATGCTCCTGATATTTTTCACACCTTTTGAAGCTCTTCATATTTTTCACACTTTTTCAGGCTCTTCATGTTTTTGAACACCACTTCATGCTCCTCCTATTTTTCAGACGGTTTCATGCTCATCTCCCTTTTGAAACCTTTTGAAGGTCTTCATATTTTCACACCTTTTGAAGCTCTTCATATTTTTCACAACTTTTCAGGCTCTTCTTGTATTTGAACACCGGTTCATGTTCCTCCTATATTTCAGGCCGTTTAATGCTCCTCATGTATTTCACAACTTTTGAAGCTCGTCATATTTTTTACACCTTTTCAGGCGCTTCATGTTTTTGAACAACGCTTCATGATCCTCTTATTTTTCAGATCATTTCATGCTCTTCATATTTTTTACACCTTTTGAAGCTCTTCATATTTTTCACACATTTTCAGGCTCTTCATGTTTTTCCACACCACCTCATGCTTCTCTTAATTTTCAGACGTTTCATGCTCCTCATGTATTTCACACCTTTTGAAGCTCTTCATATTTTTCACACATTTTCAGGCTCTTCATGTTTTTCCACACCACCTCATGCTTCTCTTAATTTTCAGACGTTTTATGCTCCTCATGTATTTCACACCTTTTGAAGCTCTTCATATTTTTCACACCTTTTCATGCTCTTCATGTTTTTCAACACAGTTTCATGCTGCTTCTATTTTTCAGACCGTTTCATGCTCCTCATATTATTCAAACCTTTTGAAGCTCTTCATATTTTTCACACCTTTTCAGGCTCTTCATGTTTGTGAACAACGTTTCATGCTCCTCATATTTTTCAGACCGTTACATGCTCCTCATATTTTTGACACCTTTTGAAGCTCTTCATATATTTCACACCTTTTCAGGCTCTTCATGATTTTAACACCACTTCATGCTCCTCCTATTTTTCAGACCATTTCCTGCTCATCGATTTTTGACACCTTTTGAAGGTCTTCATATTTTTAACACCTTTTGAAGCTCTTAATATTTTTCACACGTTTTGAGGCTCTTCACGTTTTTCAACACCGCTTCATGCTCCTCCTATTTTTCAGACCGTTTAATGCTCTTCCTATTTTTGACACGTTTTGAGGCTCTTCATATTTTTCACACCTTTTCAGGCTCTTCATGTTTTCGAACACCGCTTCATGCTCCTTCTATTTTTGAGACCGTATCATGCTCCTCATATTTTTCACACCTTTTGAAGCTCTTCATATTTTTCACAACTTTTCAGGCTCTTCATCTTTTTGAACACCAGTTCATGCTTCTCATATTTTTCAGACCGTTTCATGCTCCTCATGTATTTCACACTTTTTCAAGCTCTTTATATTTTTCACACATTTTCAGGCTCTTCATGATTTTGATCAGCGTTTCATGCTCCTCATATTTTTGACACGTTTTGAAGCTCTTCATATTTTTCACACCTATTCAGGCTCTTCATGTTTTTCAACACTGTTTCATGCTCCTCTAATTTTTCAGACCGTTTCATGCTCCTCATAATTTTGACACACTTTGAAGCTCTTCTTATATTTCAAACCTGTTTAGGCTCTTCATGTTTTTGAACACCGCTTCATGTTCCTCCTATTTTTCCTACCGTTTCATGCTCCTCATATACTTGACACCTTTTGAAGCTCTTCATATTTTTCACACGTTTTCAGGCTCTTCATGTTTTTGAACACAACTTTCTTGCTTCTCCTATTTTTCAAACCGTTCCATACACCTCATGAATTTCACACCTTTTGAACCTCTTCATATTTTACACACCTTTTCAGGCTCTTCATGTTTTTGAACACCGTTTCATACTGCTCCTATTTTTCAGAACGTTTCATGCTCCTCATATTTTAACACGTTTTGAGAATCTTCATATTTTTCACACCTTTTCAGGCTCTTCATGTTTTTCAACACCACTGCATGATCCTACTATTTTTCAGACCGTTTCATGCTCATCTCATTTTTGACACGTTTTGAAGCTCTTCATAGTTTTCACACCTTTTCAGGCTCTTCATGTTTTCGAAAACCGCTTCATGCTCCTCCTATTTTTGAGACCGTTTTATGCTCCACATGTATTTCACAGCTTTTGAATCTCTTCATATTTTTAACACCTTTTCAGGCTCTTCATGTTTTTCAACACCACTGCATGATCCTACTATTTTTCAGACCGTTTCATGCTCATCTCAATTTTGACACCTTTTGAAGCTCTTCATATTTTTCACACCTTTTCAGGCTATTCATGTTTTTGAACACCTTTTCATGCTCCTCGTATTTTTCTGTCCGTTTCATGCTCCTCATATTTTTGACCCTTTTTGAAACTCCTCATATTTTTCGCACCTTTTGAACCTCTTCATATATTTCACATCATTTCAGGCTCTTCATGTTTTTCAAGAACACTTCATGCTCCTCCTATTTTTCAGACCGTTTCATGCTCCTCATAATTTTGACACGTTTTGAAGCTCTTCAAATTTTTCACACCTTTTCAGGCTCTTCATCTTTTTCAACACCACTTCATGCTCCTCCTGTTTTCCAGAGCGTTTCATTGTCCTCATATTTTTTGACACCTTTAGAAGCTCTTTATATTTTTCACAACTTTTCAGGCTCTTCATGTTTTTCACAACCGCTTCATGCTCCTCCTATTTTTCACACAGTTTCATTCCTCTCATGTATTTCACACCTTTTGAAGCTCTTCATATTTTTCACACATTTTCAGGCTCTTCATGTTTTTGAACACCACTTCATGCTCCTCCTATTTTACACACAGTTTCATGCTCCTCATGTATTTCACACCTTTTGAAGCTCTTCTTATTTTTCACACCTTTTCAGGCTCTTCATTTGTTTGAACACCGTTTCATGCTGCTCCTAATTTTCAGACCGTTTCATTCTCATCTCATTTTGACAGCTTTTCAAGCTCTTCATATTTTCACTCCTTTTGAAGCTCTTCATATATTTCACACCTTTTCAGGCTCTTCATTTTTTTCAACACCACTTCATGCTCCTCCTAATTTTCAGACCGTTTCATGATCATCTTATTTTGACAGCTTTTGAAGCTCTTCATATTTTCACACCTTTTGAAGCTCTACATATTATTCACAGCTTTTCAGGCTCTTCATGATTTTCAACACCGCTTCATACTCATCCTATTTTTCAGACTGTTTCATGCTCATCTCATTTTTGACACCTTTGGAAACTCTTCATATTTTTTCACACGTTTTCAGGCTCTTAAAGTTTTTCAACAACATTTCATGCTCCTCCTATTTTTCAGACCGTTTCATGCTCCTCATATTTTTGACACGTTTTGAGGCTCTTCATATTTTTCACACCTTTTCAGGCTCTTCATGTTTTTGATCAGCGTTTCATGCTCCTCCTATTTTTCAGACCGTTTAATGCTCCTCATATTTTTTACACCTTTTGAAGCTCTTCATATTTTTCACAACTTTTCAGCCTCTCCATCTTTTTCCACACCACTTCATGCTCCTCCTATTTTTCAGACCGTTTCATGCTCCTCATGTATTTGACTCCTTTTGAAGCTCTTCATATTTTTCACACCTTTTCAGGCTCTTCATGTTTTTCAACACCACTGCATGATCCTACTATTTTTCAGACCGTTTCATGCTCATCTCATTTTTGACACATTTTGAAGCTCTTCATAGTTTTCACACCTTTTGAAGCTCTTCGTATTTTTCACACCTTTTCAGGCTCTTCATGTTTGTGAATACCGCTTCATGCTCCTCCTATTTTTGAGACCGTTTTGTGCTCCACATTTATTTCACAGCTTTTGAATCTCTTCATATTTTTAACACCTTTTCAGGCTCTTCATGTTTTTCAACACCACTGCATGATCCTACTATTTTTCAGACCGTTTCATGCTCATCTCAATTTTGACACCTTTTGAAGCTCTTCATATTTTTCACACCTTTTCAGGCTATTCATGTTTTTGAACACCTTTTAATGCTCCTCGTATTTTTCTGTCCGTTTCATGCTCCTCATATTTTTGACCCTTTTTGAAACTCCTCATATTTTTCGCACCTTTTGAACCTCTTCATATATTTCACATCATTTCATGCTCTTCAAGTTTTTCAACACCACTTCATGCTCTTCCTTTTTTGCAGACCGTTTCATGCTCCTCATATTTTTGACACCTTTTGATGCTCTTCATATTTTTCACACCTTTTCAGGCTCTTCATTTTTTCAACACCGCTTCATGCTCCTCCTATTTTTCAGACCGTTTCATGCTCAGCTCATTTTTGACACCTTTTGAAGCTTTTCATATTTTTCACAACTTTACAGGCTCTTCATGTTTTTGACCACCACTTCCTGCTCCTCCTATATTTCTGACCGTATCATGCTCCTGATATTTTTCACACCTTTTGAAGCTCTTCATATTTTTCACACTTTTTCAGGCTCTTCATGTTTTTGAACACCACTTCATGCTCCTCCTATTTTTCAGACGGTTTCATGCTCATCTCCCTTTTGAAACCTTTTGAAGGTCTTCATATTTTCACACCTTTTGAAGCTCTTCATATTTTTCACAACTTTTCAGGCTCTTCTTGTATTTGAACACCGGTTCATGTTCCTCCTATATTTCAGGCCGTTTAATGCTCCTCATGTATTTCACAACTTTTGAAGCTCGTCATATTTTTTACACCTTTTCAGGCGCTTCATGTTTTTGAACAACGCTTCATGATCCTCTTATTTTTCAGATCATTTCATGCTCTTCATATTTTTTACACCTTTTGAAGCTCTTCATATTTTTCACACATTTTCAGGCTCTTCATGTTTTTCCACACCACCTCATGCTTCTCTTAATTTTCAGACGTTTCATGCTCCTCATGTATTTCACACCTTTTGAAGCTCTTCATATTTTTCACACATTTTCAGGCTCTTCATGTTTTTCCACACCACCTCATGCTTCTCTTAATTTTCAGACGTTTTATGCTCCTCATGTATTTCACACCTTTTGAAGCTCTTCATATTTTTCACACCTTTTCATGCTCTTCATGTTTTTCAACACAGTTTCATGCTGCTTCTATTTTTCAGACCGTTTCATGCTCCTCATATTATTCAAACCTTTTGAAGCTCTTCATATTTTTCACACCTTTTCAGGCTCTTCATGTTTGTGAACAACGTTTCATGCTCCTCATATTTTTCAGACCGTTACATGCTCCTCATATTTTTGACACCTTTTGAAGCTCTTCATATATTTCACACCTTTTCAGGCTCTTCATGATTTTAACACCACTTCATGCTCCTCCTATTTTTCAGACCATTTCCTGCTCATCGATTTTTGACACCTTTTGAAGGTCTTCATATTTTTAACACCTTTTGAAGCTCTTAATATTTTTCACACGTTTTGAGGCTCTTCACGTTTTTCAACACCGCTTCATGCTCCTCCTATTTTTCAGACCGTTTCATGCTCCTCATATATTTGACACGTTTTGAAGCTCTTCATATTTTTCACACCTTTTCAGGATCTTCATGTTTTTCAACACCACTTCATGTTCCTCCTATTTTTCTGATCGTTTCATGCTCCTCATATTTTTGACACCTTTAGAAGCTCTTCATATTTTTCACACCTTTTCAGGCTCTTCATGTTTTTGAACACCGCTTCATGCTCCTCCTATTGTTCAGACCGTTTAATCCTCCTCATATTTTTGACACCTTTAGAAGCTCTTCATATTTTTCACACCTTTTCTGGCTCTTCAGGTTTTTCAACACCACTTCATGCTCCTCCTATTTTTCAGACCGTTTCATGCTCATCTAATTTTTGACACCTTTTGAAGCTCTTCATATATTTCACACCTTTTGAAGCTCTTCAAATTTTGCACATTTTTGAAGCTCCTCATATTTTTCACACGTTTTCAGGCTCTTCATGTTTTTCAACACCGCTTCATGCTCCTGCTAATTTTCAGACCATTTTATACTCCTCATATTTTTGAAACGTTTCGAGGCTCTTAATATTTTTCACAACTTCTCAGGCTCTTCATGTTTTTGAACACTGTTTCATGATCCTCGTATTTTTCAGACCGTTACATGCTCCTCATAATTTTGACACCTTTAGAAGCTCTTCATATTTTTCACACCTTTTCAGGCTCTTCATGTTTTTCAACACCGCTACATGCTCCTCCTCTTTTTCAGACCGTTTCATGCTCCTCATATTTTTCACACCATTTGAAGATCTTCATATTTCTCCCACCTCTTCAGGTTCTTCATGTTTTTCAACACCCCTTCTTGCTCCTCCTATTTTTCAGACCGTTAATAGCTCCTCATATTTTTGACACCATTAGAAACTCTTCATATATTTCACACCTTTCAGGCTCTTCATGTTTTTGAACACCGCTTCATGGTCCTACTATTTTTCAGACCGTTACATGCTCCTCATATTTTTGACACCTTTAGAAGCTCTTCATATATTTCACACCTTTTCAGGCTCTTCATGATTTTAACACCACTTCATGCTCCTCCTATTTTTCAGACCATTTCCTGCTCATCGATTTTTGACACCTTTTGAAGCTCTTCATATTTTTCACACCTTTTGAAGCTCTTAATATTTTTCACACGTTTTCAGGCTCTTCACGTTTTTCAACACCGCTTCATGCTCCTCCTATTTTTCAGACCGTTTCATGCTCCTCATATATTTGACACGTTTTGAAGCTCTTCATATTTTTCTCACCTTTTCAGGATCTTCATGTTTTTCAACACCACTTCAGGTTCCTCCTATTTTTCAGATCGTTTCATGCTCCTCCTATTTTTGACACCTTTAGAAGCTCTTCATATTTTTCACACCTTTTCAGGCTCTTCATGTTTTTGAACACCGCTTCATGCTCCTCCTATTTCAGACCGTTTCATGCTCCTCATAATTTTGACACCTTTTGAAGCTCTTCATATTTTTCACACCTATTCAGGCTCTTCATGTTTTTGAACACCGCTTCATGCTCTTCCTATTTCAGACCTTTTCATGCTCCTCATAATTTTGACACGTTTTGAAGCTCTTCATATTTTTCACACCTTTTCAGGCTCTTCTTGTTTTTGAACACCGATTCATGCTCCTCCTATTTTTAAGACCGTTTCATGCTCCTCATAATTTTGACACCTTTTGAAGCTTTTCATACTTTTCACACCTTTTCAGGCTCTTCATGTTTTTCAACACCACTTCATGCTCCTCCTTTTCTGCAGACCGTTTCATGATCCTCATATTTTTGACACCTTTTGAAGCTCTTCATATTTTTCACGCGTTTTCCGGCTCTTCATGTTTTTCAACACCCCTTCTTGGTCCTCCTATTTTTCAGACCGTTTCATTCTCATCTCATTTTTGACACCTTTTGATGCTCTTCATATTTTTCACACCTTTTGAAGCTCTTCATAATTTTCACACGATTTCAGGCTCTTCATGTTTTTCAACATCGCTTCATGATCCTCCTATTTTTCAGACCGTTTCAAGCTCCTCATATTTTTGACACCTTTTGAAGCTCTTCATATTTTTCTCACCTTTTCAGTCTCTTCATGTTTTTGAACACCGCTTCATGGTCCTCCTATTTTTAAACCGTTTCATACTCCTCATATTTTTGACGCCTTTTGAAGCTCTTCATATTTTTCACACCTTTTCAGGTTCTTCATGTTTTTGAACACCGCTTCATGCTCCTCCTATTTTTCAGACCGTTTAATGCTCCTCATGTATTTCTCACCTTTTGAAGCTCCTCATATTTTTCACGCCTTTTCAGGCTCTTCATGTTTTTGAACACAGCTTCATGCTCCTCCTATTTTTCAGACCGTTTCATGCTCCTCATATTTTTGACACCTTTTGAAGCTCTTCATATTTTTCACACATTTTCAAGCTCTTCTTGTTTTTGAACGCCACTTCATGCTCCTCCTATTTTTGAGACAGTTTCATGCTCCTCATATTTTTGACACCTTTTGAAGCTTTTCATATTTTTCACAACTTTTCAAGCTCTTCATTTTCTTCAACACCACTTCATGCCCCTCTTTTTTTTCAGACCGTTTCATTCTCATCTAATTTTTGACACCTTTTGAAGCTCTTCATATTTTTCACACCTTTTGAAGCTCTTCATATTTTTCACACATTTTCAGGCTCTTCATGTTTTGGAACACCATTTCATGCTCCTCCTATTTTGCAGACCGTTTCATTCTCCTCATATTTTTGACACCTTTTGAAGCTCTTCATGTATTTCACACTTTTCAGGCTTTTCATTTTTTTCAACACCACTTCATTCTACTCCTATTTTTCAGACTGTTTCATGCTTATCTCATTTTGACACATTTTGAAGCTCTTCATATTTTTCATATCTTTTGAAGCTTTTCATATTTTTCACACCTTTTCAGGCTCTTCATGAATTTCAACACCGCTTCATGCTCCTCCTAATTTTCAGACCGTTTCATGCTAATCTCTTTTTTGACATCCTTTGAAGCTCTTCATATTTTTCACAATTTGAAGTTCTTCATATTTTTCATATTTTTGAAGCTCTTCATATTTTCACACGTTTTCAGACTCTTCATGTTTTTCAACACCGCTTCATGCTCCTGAAATTTTTCAGACCGTTTCATGCTCCTCATATTTTTGACACTTTTTGAAGCTCTTCTTATTTCTCACACCTTTTCAGGCTCTTCATGTTTTTCAACACCGCTTCATGCTCCTCCTATATTTCAGACCATTTCATGCTCATCTCATTTTTGACACCTTTTGAAGGTTTTCATATTTTTCACAGCTTTTCAGGCTCTTCATGTTTTAGAACACCGCTTCATGCTCCTCCTATTTTTCAGACCGTTTCATGCTCCTCATATATTTGACACCTTTTGAAGCTCTTCATATTTTTCACACCTTGTCAGGCTCTTCCATTTTTTCAACACCGCTTCATGCTCCTCCTATTTTTCAGACCGTTTCATGCTCCTCATATTTTTGACACCTTTTGAAGGTCTTCATATTTTTCACACCTTTTCAGGCTCTTCATGTTTTTGATCACCGTTTCATGCTCCTCCTATTTTTCAGACCGTTTCATGCTCATCTCATTTTTGACACCTTTTGAAACTCTTCATATATTTCACACCTTTAAGGCTCTTCAGGTTTTTGGAGACCGCTTCATGCTCCTCCTAATTTTCAGACCGTTACATGCTCCTCATATTTTTGACACCATTAGAAGCTCTTCATATTTTCCACACCTTTTCAGGCTCTTCATGTTTTTCAACACCGCTTCATGCTCCTCCACTTTTTCAGACCATTTTTGCTCCTCATAATTTTGACACCATATGAAGCTCTTCATATTTCTCACAACTTTTCTGGTTCTTCATGTATTTCAACACCGCTTCATGCTCCTCCTATTTTTCAGACCTTATCATGCTCATCTACTTTTTGAGATCTTTTGAAGCTCTTCATATTTTTCACGCGTTTTCAGGCTCTTCATGTTTTTCCACACCACTTCATGCTCCTCCTATTTTTCAGACCGTCTCATGCTCCTCATATTTTTGACACGTTTTGAAGCTTTCATATTTTTCACACATTTTCAGGCTCTTCATGTTTTTGAACACCATTTCATGCTGCTTCTATTTTTCAGACCGTTTCATGCTCCTCATATTTTTCACACCTTTTGAAGCTCTTCATATTTTTCAACCTTTTCAGGCTCTTCATGTTTTTTAACACCATTTCATGCTGCTTCTACTTTTCAGACCGATTAATGATCCTCATATTTTTGACACCTTTTGAAGCTCTTCATATTTTTCACACGTTTTGAAGCTCTTCATATTTTTCACACCTTTTCAGGCTCTTCATGTTTTTCAACATCACTTCTTGCTTCTCCTATTTTTCAGACCGTTTCATGCTCATCTCGTTTTTGACATCTTTTGAAACTCTTCATATTTTTCACAGCTGTTGAAGCTCTTCATATTTTTCACACGTTTTCAGGCTCTTTATAATTTTCAACACCGCTTCTTGCTCCTCCTATTTTTGACACCTTTTGAAGCTCTTCATATTTTTCACTCCTTTTCAGGCTCTTCATGTTTTTGAACACCGCTTTATGCTCCTCCTATTTTTGACACCTTTTGAAGCTCTTCATGTTTTTCACTCCTTTTCAGGCTCTTCATGTTTTTGAACACCGCTTCATGCTCCTCATATTTTTGACACCTTTTGAAGCTCTTCATATTTTTCACACCTTTTCATGCTCTTCATGTTTTTGAACACCGCTTCATGATGCTCCTATTTTCCAGACAGTTTCATGCTCTTCATATTTTTGACACCTTTTGAAGCTCTTCATATTTTTCACACCTTTTGAAGCTCTCCATATTTTTCACACGTTTTCAGGCTCTTCATGTTTTTAACCACCGCTTCATGCTCATCCTATTTTCCATACCGTTTCATGCTCCTGACATTTTTGACACGTTTTGAAGCTCTTCATATTTTTCACACCTTTTGAAGCTCTTCATATTTTTCACACCTTTTCAGGCTCTTCATGTGTTTGAAAACTGCTTCATGCTCCTCCTATTTTTCAGACCGTTTCATGTTCATCTCTTTTTTGACACCTTTTGAAGCTCTTCATTTTTTTCATACCTTTTGAAGATCTTCATATTTTTCACACGTTTTAAGGCTCTTCATGTTTTTTAACACCGCATCATGCTCCTCCTATTTTTCAGACCGTTTCATGCTCCTCATATTTGACAGGTTTTGAAGCTCTTCATATTTTTCACACCTTTTCAGGCTCTTTATGTTTTTCAACACCGTTTCATGCTCCTCCTATTTTTCAGACCGCTTCATGCTCCTCATATTTTTGACACCCTTTGAAGCTCTTCATATATTTCACATATTTTCAGGCTCTTCATGTTTTTGAACACAGCTTCATGGTCCTCCTAATTTTCAGACCGTTTCATACTCCTCATGAATTTCACACCTTTTGAACCTCTTCATATTTTTCACACCTTTTCAGTCTCTTCAAATTTTTGAACACCGCTTCATGCTCCTCTTCTTTTCACACCTTTTGAAGCTCTTCATATTTTTCACACCTTTTCAGGCTTTCATGTTTTTGAACACCACTTCATACTCCTCCTATATTTCAGACCGTGTCATGCTCCTCATATTTTTGACACCTTTTTAAGGTCTTCATATTTTTCACACCGTTTCAGTCTCTTCAAGTTTTTGAACACTGGTACATGCTCCGCCTATTTTTCACACCTTTTGAAGCTCTTCAAATTTTTCGCACCTTTTCAGGCTCTTCATGTTGTCAACACCGTTTCATGCTCCTCCTATTTTTCAGACCGTTTCATGCTCCTCATATTTTTCACACCTTTTGAAGCTCTTCATATATTTCACACCTTTTCAGGCTCTTCATGTTTTTGAACACCGCTTCATGCTCCTCCTATTTTCAGACCGATTCATGCTCCTGATGTATTTCACACCTTTTGAAGCTCTTCACATTGTTCACATCTTTTCAGGCTCTTCATGTTTCTGAACACCACTTCCCCTCCTCCTATTTTTCAGACCGCTTCAAGCTCCTCTCATTTTTGACACCTTTTGAAGCTCTTCATATTTTTGACAACTTTTGAGGCTTTTCATATTTCTCACACGTTTTCAGGCTCTTCATGTTTTTCAACACCGCTTCATGCTCCTCCTCTTTTTCAGACCGTTTAATGCTCATCTCATTTTTGACACCTTTTGAAGGTCTTCATATTTTTCACACCTTTTGAAGCTCTTCATATTTTCACAACTTTTCAGGCTTTTCATGTTTTTAAACACCTTTTCATGCTCCTGCATATTTCAGACCGATTCTTGCTGCTCATATGTTTGACACGTTTTGAAGCTCTTCATATTTTTCACACCTTTTCAGGCTCTTCATGTTTTTCAACACCACTTCATGCTCCTCCTATTTTTCAGACCTTTTGAAGCTCTTCATATTTTTCACACCTTTTCAGGCTCTTCATATTTTTGAACACCGTTTCATGCTCCTCATATTTTTCAGAGCGTTTCATGCTTCTCATATTTTTGACACCTTTTGAAGCTCTTCATATTTTTCACACCTTTTCAGGCTTTTCATGTTTTTTAACACCGCTTCATGCTCCTCCTATTTTTTACAACTTTTGAAGATCTTCATATTTTTCACACCTTTTCAGGCTGTTTATGTTTTTGAACACGGTTTCATGCTCCTCCTATTTTTCAGAACATTTCATGCTCCTCATATTTTTGACACCTTTTGAAGCTCTTCATATTTTTCACACCTTTTCAGGCTCTTCATGTTTTTCAACACTGCTTCATGCTTCCCCTCTTTTTCAGACGGTTTCATGCACATCTCTTTTTTGACACCTTTTGAAGCTCTTCATATTTTTCATACCTTTTGAAACTCTTCATATTTTTCACACGTTTTCAGGCTCTTCATGTTTTTCAACACCGCTTCATGCTCCTCCTATTTTTCAGACCGTTTCATGCTCCTCATTTATTTCACACCTTTTGAAGCTCTTCATATTTTTCAAGCCTTTTCAGGCTCTTCCTTTTTTTGATCACCGCATCATGCTCCTCCTATTTTTCAAACCGTTTCATGATCCTCATGTATTTCAAACCTTTGAAACTGTTCATATTTTTCACACCTTTTGAAGCTCTTCAAATATTTCACAACTTTTCAGGGCTTTCATGTTTTCAACACAGTTTCAGGCTCCGCCTATTTTTCCGACCGTTTCATGCTCCGCATATTTTTGACACCTTTTGAAGGTCTTCATATTTTTCACACCTTTTCAGGCTCTTCATGTTTTTGAACACCGTTTCATGCTCCTCCTATTTTTCAGACTGTTTCATGCTCCTCTTATTTTTCACACCTTTTGAAGCTCTTCATATTTTTGCCTCCTTTTCAGGCTCTTCATGTTTTTCAACACAGTTTCATGCTCCTCCTATTGTTCAAACCGTTTCAAGCTTTTCATATTTTTGACACATTTTGAAGCTCATCATATTTTTCACACCTTTTCATGCTCTTCATGTTTTTCAACACCGTTACATGATTCTCCTATTTTTCAGACTGTTTCATGCTCCTCATATTTTTGACACTTTTTGAAGCTCTTCATGTTTTTCACACCATTTAGGATCTTCACGATTTTCAACACCGCTTCATACTCCTCCTATTTTTCAGATCGTTTCATGCTCCTCCTATTTTTCAGACTGTTTCATGCACCTCTTATTATTGACACCTTTTGAAGCTCTTCATATTTTTCACACCTTTTCATGCTCTTCATGTTTTTCAACAACATTTCATGCTCCTCCTATTTTTCAGACCTTTTCATGCTCCTCATATTTTTCACACCTGTTCATGCTCTTCTTGTTTTTCAACACAGTTTCATGCTCCTCATATGTTTGACATCTTTTGAATCTCTTCATATTATTCACACCTTTTCAGGCTCTTCATGATTTTCAACACCGCTTCATGCTCCTCATATTTTTGAGACCGTTTCATGCTCCTAATATTGTTCACACCTTTTAAAGATCTTCATGTTATTCAACACCGCTTCATGCTCTTCCTATTTTTCAGACCGTTTCCTGCTCCTCATATTTTTGATACCTTTGAAGCTCTTCATATTTTTCACACCTTTTCAGGCTCTTCATGTTTTGAACACCATTTCATGCTCCTCCTATTTTTCAGACCGTTTCATGCTCCTCATATTTTTGACAACTTTTGAAGCTCCTCATATTTTTCACACCTTTTCACGCTCTTCATGTTTTTCAACACACTATCATGATCCTCATATGTTTGACACCTTTTGAATCTCTTCATATTATTCACACCTTTTCAGGCTCTTCATGATTTTCAACACCGCTTCATGCTCCCCATATTTTTGAGACCGTTTTATGCTACTCATATTTTTGACACCTTTTGAAGCTCTTCGTATATTTCACACCTTTTCAGGCTCTTCATGTATTTCAACACCGCTTCATGCTCCTCCTATTTTTCAGACCGTGTCATGCTCCTCTTATTTTTGACACATTTTGAAGCACTTCATATTTTTCACACCTTTTGAAGCTCTTCATATTTTTCAAACCTTTACAGGCTCTTCATGTTTTTCAACACCGCTTCATGCTCCTCCAATTTTTCAGATAATTTCATGCTCGTCATATTTTTCAAACCTTTTAAAGCTCCTCATAATTTTCACACCTATTCATGCTGTTCATTTTTTCCACACTGTTTCATGCTCCTCCTATTTTTCAGACCGTTTCATGCTCCTCATATTTTTCACACCTTTTGAAGATCTTCATATTTTTCACACTTTTTGAAGCTCTTCACATTTTTCACAGTTTTCAGGCTCTTCATGTTTCTGAACACCGCTTCATGCTACTCCTATTTTTCAGACCGTTTCATGCTCATCATATTTTTCACACCTTTTCAGGCTCTTCATATATTTTAACACCGTTTGCTGCTCCTCCTATTTTTCAGACCGTTTCATGCTCCTCCTATTTTTCACACCTTTTGAAGATCTTCATATTTTTCACACTTTTTGAAGCTCTTCATATTTTTCACAGTTTTCAGGCTCTTCATGTTTTTCAACACGGCTTCATGCTACTCCTATTTTGATACCTTTTGAAGCTCCTCATATTCTTCAAACCATTTCATGCTCTTCTTTTTTTTCATCACCGCTTCATGCTCCTCCATTTTTCAGATTGTTTCATGCTCCTCATATTTTTGACACCTTTTGAAGCACTTCATATATTTCCACATTTTCAGGCTCTTAATGATTTTGAACACGGTTTCATTCTCCTCCTATTTTTCAGGCCATTTCATGCTCCTCATATTTTTGACACCTTTTGAATCTCTTCATAATTTTCACACCTTTTCAGTCTCTTCAATTTTTCAACACCGCTTCATGCTCCTCCTACTTTTCAGACCGTTTCCTGCTCCTCATATTTTTGACACCTGTTGAAGCTCTTCATATATTTCACACCTTTTCAGGCTCTTCTTGTTTTTACACCTTTTCAGGCTCTTCATGTTTTTCAACACCGCTTCATGCTCCTCCTATTTTTCAGACCGTTTTGTGCTCCTCATCTTTTTGACACGTTTTGAAGCTCTTCATATATTTCACACCTTTTCAGGCTCTTCTTTTTTTTCAACACTACATCATGCTCCTCCTATTTTTCAGACGGTTTCACGATCATCTCATTTTTGACACCTTTTGAAGCTCTTCATATATTTCACACCTTTTCAAGTTCTTCATATTTTTCACACCTTTTCAGGCTCTTCATGTTTTTCAACACCGCTTCATGCTCCTCCTATTTTTCAGACCGTTACATGCTCCTCATATTTTGACACCTTTTGAAGCTCTTCATATTTTTCACACCTTTTCAGGCTCTTCATGTTTTTCAACACCCCTTCATGCTCCTCCTATTTTTCAGACCGTTTCATGCTCCTCATATTTTTGACACCTTTTAAAGCTTTCATATTTTTCACACCTTTTCAAGCTCTTCATTTTTTTCAACACTACTTCTTGCTTCTCTTATATTTCAGACTGTTTCATGCTCATCTAATTTTTGACACCTTTTGAAGCTCTTCATATTTTTCACACCTTTTGAATCTCTTCATATTTTTCACACGTTTTCAGGCTCTTCATCTATTTCAACACCGCTTCATGCTGCTTCTATTTTTCAGACCGTTTCATGCTCCTCATATTTTTGACACCTTTTGAAGCTCTTCATATTTTTCACACCTTTTCAGGATCTTCATGTTTTTCAACACCACTTCATGCTTCTCCTATTTTTCAGCCCGTTTCATGCTCCTCATATTTTTGACAACTTTTGAAGCTTTTCATATTTTTCACACTTTTTCAGGCTCTTCATGTTTTTGAACACCACTTCATGCTCCTTCTATTTTTCAGAGAGTTTCATGCTCCTCATGTATTTCACACCTTTTGAAGCTCTTCATATTTTGCACACCTTTTCAGGCTCTTCATCTATTTCATCACCGCTTCATGCTTCTCCTATTTTTCAGCCCGTTTCAGGCTCCTCATGTATTTCACACGTTTTGAAGCTCTTCATATTTTTCACACCTTTTCAGGCTCTTCATCTATTTCAACACCGCTTCATGCTGCTTCTATTTTTCAGACCGTTTCATGCTCCTCATATTTTTGACACCTTTTGAGGCTCTTCATATTTTTCACACCACTTCAGGCTCTTCATGTTTTCAACACATTTCATGCTCCTCCTATTTTTCAGACCATTTCATGCTCCCCCTATTTTTGAGACCGTTTCATACTCCTTATACTTTGACACGTTTTGAAGCTCTTCATATTTTTCACTCCTTTTCATGCTCTTTATGTTTTTCAACACCGCTTCATGCTCCTCCTATTTTTCAGACCGTTTCATGCTCCTCATATTTTTGACACCTTTTGAATCCTTCATATTTTTCAGACCTTTTCAGGCTCTTCATGTTTTTCAATTCCACTTCATGCTTCTCCTATTTTTCAGCCCGTTTCTTGCTCCTCATGTATTTCACACTTTTTGAAGCTCTTCATATATTTCACACCTTTTCAGGCTCTTCATGTTATTGATCACCGTTTCACGCTCCTCCTATTTTTCAAACCGTTTCATTCTCCTCATATTTTTGACACCGTTTGAAGCTCTTCATATATTTCACACCTTTTCAGGCTCTTCATGTTTTTGAACACCGCTTCATGCTCCTCTTATTTTTCAGACCGTTTCATGCTCCTCATATTTTTGACACCTTTTGAATCCTTCATATTTTTCAGACCTTTTCAGGCTCTTCATGTTTTTCAACACCGCTTCATGATCCTCCTATTTTTCGGACCGTTTCATGCTCCTCATAATTTTGACACCTTTTGAAGCTCTTCATATTTTTCACACCTTTTCAGGCTCTTCATGATTTTCAACACTGCTTCATGCTCCTCCTATTTTTCAGACCGTTTCATGCTCATCTCATTTTTGACATCTTTTGAAGCTCTTCATATTTTTCACACCTTTTGAATCTCTTCATATTTTTCATATTTTTGAAGCTCTTCATATTTTTCACACCTTTTCAGGCTCTTCATGTTTTTAACAACCACTTCATGCTCCTCCTATTTTTCAGACCGTTTCATGCATATCTCATTTTTGACACCTTTCGAAGCTCTTCATATTTTTCACACTTTTTCAGGATCTTCATGTATTTTAACACCGCTTCATGGTCCTCCTATTTGTCAGATCGTTTCATCCTCCTCATGTATTTCACACGTTTTGAAACTCTGCATATATTTCACACCTTTTCATGCTCTTCATGTTTTGGAACACCGTTTCATGCTCCGCTTATTTTTCAGACCGTTTCATGCTCCTCATATTTTTGACAACTTTTGAAGCTCTTCATATTTTTGACACCTTTTGAAGCTCTTCATATATTTCACACTTTTTCAGGCTCTTCATGTTTTTCACACCGTTTCATGCTCCTCCTATTTTTCAGACCGTTTCATGCTCATCTAAATTTTTACACCTTTTGTAGCTCTTCATATTTTTCACACCTTTTGAAACTCTTCATATTTTTCACACCTTTTCAGGCTCTTCTAGTTTTTGAACACCGCTTCATGCTCCTCCTATTTTTCAGACCGTTTCATGCTCCTCATATTTTTGACACCTTTTGAAGCTCTTCATATTTTTCACACCTTTTCAGGCTCTTCTAGTTTTTGAACACCGCTTCATGCTCCTCCTATTTTTCAGACCGTTTCATGCTCCTCATATTTCTGAAACCTTTTGAAGCTCTTCATATTTTTCACACCTTTTCAGTCTCTTCAAGTTTTTGAAAACCGCTTCAAGCTCCTGTTAATTTCCAGACCATTTCATACTCCTCATATTTTTGACACGTTTTGAGGCTCTTCATATTTTTCACACCTTTTCAAGCTCTTCATGTTTTTGATCAACGTTTCATGATCTTAATATATTTCAGAACGTTTCATGCTCCTCATATTTTTGACACCTTTTAAAGCTCTTCATATTTTTCACACCTTTCAAGCTCTTCGTGTTCTTGAACACCGCTTCATGCTCCTCCTATTTTTCAGACCGTTTCATGCTCCTCATATTTTTGACACCTTTTGAAGCTCTCATATTTTTCACACCTTTTCAGGCTCTTCATGTTTTTGAGCACCACTTCATTCTTCTCCTATTTTTCAGACCGTTTTCTGCTCCTCATATATTTGATACGTTTTGAAGCTCTTCATAGTTTTCACACCTTTTCAGGCTCTTCATGTTTTTGAACACCGCTTCATGCTCTTCCTCTTTTTCAGACCGTTTCATGCTCCTCCTATTTTTCACACCTTTTGAAGCTTTTCATATATTTCACACCATTCAGGCTCTTCATGTTTTTGAATATAGTTTGATGCTCCTCCTATTTTTCAGACCGTTTCATGCTCCACATATTTTTGACACCTTTTGAAGCTCTTCATATATTTCACACCTTTTCAGACTCTTCATGATTTCCAACACTGCTTCATGCTCCGCATATTTTTCAGACCGTTTCATGCTCATCACATTTTTGTCACCATTTGAAGCTCTTCATATTTTTCACACCTTTTCAGGCTCTTCATGTTTTTAACAACCACTTCATGCTCCTCCTATTTTTCAGACCGTTTCTTGCATATCTCATTTTGGACACCTTTTAAAGCTCTTCATATTTTTCACACCTTTCAAGCTCTTCGTGTTTTTGAAAACCGCTTCATGCTCCTCCTATTTTTCAGACCGTTTCATGCTCCTCATATTTTTGAGACCTTTTGAAGCTCTCATATTTTTCACACCTTTTCAGGCTCTTCATGTTTTTGAACACCGCTTCATGCTCCTCCTATTTTTCAGACCGTTTCCTGCTCCTCATATATTTGATACATTTTGAAGCACTTCATAGTTTTCACACCTTTTCAGCCTCTTCATGTTTTTGAACACCGCTTCATGCTCTTCCTATTTTTCAAACCGTTTCATGCTCCTCCTATTTTTCACACCTTTTGAAGCTCTTCATATTTTTCACACCTTTTCAGGCTCTTCATGTTTTTGATCACCGCTTCATGCTCCTCCTATTTTTCAGACCGTTTCATGTTCCTCATGTATTTCACACCTTTTGAGGCTCTTCATATTTTTCACACCTTTTCAGGCTCTTCATGTTTTTGAACACCGCTTCATGCTCCTCCTATTTTTCAGACCGTCATGCTCCTCATATTTTTGACACCTTTTGAAGCTCTTCATATTTTTCACACCTTTTCAGGCTCTTCATGTTTTTGAACAACGCTTCATGCTCCTCCTATTTTTCAGACCGTCATGCTCCTCATATTTTTGACACCTTTTCAAGCTCTTCATATTTTTCACACCTTTTCAGGCTCTTCATGTTTTTCAACAGCGTTTCATGCTCCTCCTATTTTTCAGACCGTTTCATGCTTCTCATATTTTTGACACCATTTGAAGCTCTTCATATTTTTCACACCTTTTCAGGCTCCTCATGTTTTTGAACACCGCTCATGATCCTTCAAATTTGCAGACCGTTTCATGCTCTTCATATTTTTGACACCTTTTGATACTCTTCATATTTTTCACACGTTTTCAGGTTCTTCATGTTTTTCCACACCACTTCATGCTTCTCCTATTTTTCAGACCGTTTCATGCTCCTCATTAATTTCACACCTTTTGAAGCTCTTCATATTTTTCCCATTTTTGAAGCTCTTCATATTTTTCACACGATTTCAGACTCTTCATGTTTTTCAACACCGGTTCATGCTCCTGCTATTTATCATACCGTTTCATGTTCCTCATATTTTTGACACGTTTTGAGGCTCTTCATATTTTTCACACCTTTTCAGGCTATTCATGTTTTTGAACACCGTTTCATAATCCTCCTATTTTTCAGACCCTTTCATGCTCCTCATATTTTTGACACCTTTTGAAGTTCTTCATATTTTTCACTACTTTTCAGGCTCTTCATGTTTTTAAACACTGCTTCATGCTCCTCCTATTTTTCAGACCATTTCATGCTCCTCATATTTTTCACACCTTTTGAAGCTCTTCATACATTTCACACTTTTCAGTCTCTTGATGTTTTTCAACACCGCTTCATGCTCCGCCTATTTTTCAGGCCGTTTCATGCTCCTCATATTTTTGACACCTTTAGAAGCTCTTCATATTATTCACACCTTTTCAGGCTCTTCATGTTTTTGATCACCGCTTCATGCTCCGCCTATTTTTCAGACCGTTTCATTCTCCTCATATATTTGACACATTTTGAAGCTCTTCAGATATTTCACACCTTTTCAGGCTCTTCATTTTTTTCAACACCAATTCATGATCCTCCTATTTTTCAAATCGTTTCATGCTCATCTCATTTTGACACCTTTTGAAGCTCTTTTTATATTTCACACCTTATGAAGCTCTTCATATTTTTCATACCTTTTCAGGCTCTTCATGATTTTCAACACCGCTTCATGCTCCTTGTATTTTTCAGACCTTTTCATGCTCATCTCTTTTTTGACACCTTTTGAAGCTCTTCATATTTTTCACACCTTTTGAAGCTCTTCATATTTTTCACATTTTTGAAGCTCTTCATATTTTTCACACCTTTTGAAGCTCTTCATATTTTTCACATTTTTGAAGCTCTTCATATTTTTCACACCTTTTCAGGCTTTTCATGTTTTTGAACACCGCTTCATGTTCCTCTTATTTTTCAGACCGTTTCATGCTCCTCATATTTTTGACACCTTTTGAATCTCTTCATATATTTCACACCTTTTCAGGTTCTTCATATTTTTGAACACCGCTTCATGCTCCTCCTATTTTTGAGATTGTTTCATGCTCCTCATATTTTTGACACCTTTTGAAGCTCTTCATATTTTTCACACCTTTTCAGGCTCTTCATGTTTTTGAACACCGCTTCATGCTCCTCCTATTTTTCAGACCCTTTCAGGCTCCTCATAATTTTCACACCTTTTGAAGCTCTTCATAATTCTCACACCTTTTCAGGCTCTTCATGTTTTTCATCACCACTTCATGCTTCTCCTATTTTTCAGACCGTTTCATGCTCATCTAATATTTGACACTTTTGAAGCTCTTCATATTTTTGACACCTTTTGAAGCTCTTCATATTTTTCACACCTTTTCAGGCTCTTCATGATTTTGAACAACGTTTCATGATCCTCCTATTTTTCAGACCGTTTCATGCTCCTCATATTTTTGACACCTTTTGATGCTCTTCATATTTTTCACACATTTTGAAGCTGTTTATATATTTCACACCATTTCAGGCTCTTCATGTTTTCAACATCACTTCATGCACCTCCTATTGTTCAGACCCTTTCATGCTAAACTAATTTTGACACCTTATGAAGCTCTTCGTATTTTTCACACCTTTTCAGGCTCTTCATGTATTTGAACACCGCTTCATGCTCGTCCTATTTGCAGACCGTTTCATGCTCCTCATAATTTGACACCTTTTGAAGCTCTTCATATTTTTCACACCTTTTCAGTCTCTGCATTTATTTGAACACCGCTTCATGATCCTCCTATTTTTAAGACCGTTTCATGCTCCACATGTATTTCACACCTTTTGTGCTCTTCATATTTTCCACACATTTTCAGGCTCTTCATGTTTTTCACAACCACTTCATGCTCCTCCTATTTTTCGGACCGTTTCCTGCTCCTCATAATTTTGACACCTTTTAAAGCTATTCATATTTTTCACACCTTTTCAGGCTCTTCATGTTTTTGAACACCGCTTCATGCTCCTCCTATTTTTCAGACCGTTTCATGCTCCTCATATTTTTGACACCTTTTGATGCTCTTCATATTTTTCACACATTTTGAAGCTGTTTATATATTTCACACCATTTCAGGCTCTTCATGTTTTCAACATCACTTCATGCACCTCCTATTGTTCAGACCCTTTCATGCTAAACTAATTTTGACACCTTATGAAGCTCTTCGTATTTTTCACACCTTTTCAGGCTCTTCATGTATTTGAACACCGCTTCATGCTCGTCCTATTTGCAGACCGTTTCATGCTCCTCATAATTTGACACCTTTTGAAGCTCTTCATATTTTTCACACCTTTTCAGTCTCTGCATTTATTTGAACACCGCTTCATGATCCTCCTATTTTTAAGACCGTTTCATGCTCCACATGTATTTCACACCTTTTGTGCTCTTCATATTTTGCACACATTTTCAGGCTCTTCATGTTTTTCACAACCACTTCATGCTCCTCCTATTTTTCCGACCGTTTCCTGCTCCTCATATTTTTGACACCTTTTGAAGTTCTTCATATTTTTCACACCTTTTCAGGCTCTTCATGTTTTTGAACACTGCTTCATGCTCCTCGTATTTTTCAGAAAGTTTCATGCTCCTCATATTTTTCACACCTTTTGAAGCTCTTCATATTTTTCAGACCTTTTCAGGCTCTTCATGTTTCTGAACAACGCTTCATGCTCCTCCTAATTTTCAGACCGGTTAATGCTCCTCATGTGTTTCACACCTTTTGAAGCTCTTCATATTTTTCACAACTTTTCAGGCACTTCACGTTTTTCAACACCACTTCCTGCTCCTCCTATTTTTCAGACCATTTCATGCTCCTCATATATTTGACACGTTTTGAGGCTCTTCATATTTTTCACACCTTTTCAGGCTCTTCATGTTTTTCAACACCGCTTCATGCTCCTCCTATTTTTCAGACCGCTTCATGCTCCTCATGTATTTCACACCTTTTGAAGCTCTTCATATTTTTCTCACCTTTTCAGGCTCTGCATGTTTTTCAGGACCGCTTCATGCTCCTCCTATTTTTCAGACCGTTTCATTCTCCTCATATTTTTAACACCTTTTGTAGCTCTTCATATTTTTCTCACCTTTTCAGGCTCTGCATGTTTTTCAACACCACTTCATGCTCCTCCTTTTTTTCAGACCGTTTCATTCTCATCTCATTTTTGACACCTTTTGAAGCTCTTCATATTTTTCACTCTTTTTGAAGCTCTTCAAATTTTTCACACGTTTTCAGGCTCTTCATGTTTTCCAACACCGCATCATGCTCCTCATATATTTCTGACCGTTTCTTGCTCTTCATATTTTTCATACCTTGTGAAGCTCGTCATATTTTTCACTCGTTTTAAGGCTCTTCATGTTTTTCAACACCACTTCATGCTCCTCCTACTTTTCAGACCGTTTCATGCTCCTCATATTTTTGACACCTTTTGAAGCTCTTCATATTTTTCACACCTTTTCAGGCTCTTCATGTTTTTCAACACCGCTTCATGCTCTTCCTATTTTTCAGACCGTTTCATGCTCATCTCATTTTTGACACCTTTTGAGCTCTTCATATTTTTCACACCTTCTGAAGCTCTTCATATTTTTCACACGTTTTCTGGCTCTTCATGTTTTTGAACACCGCTTCATGCTGCTTCTATTTTTCAGACCGTTTCATGCTCCTCATATTTTTGACACGTTTTAAAGCTCTTCATATTTTTCACACCTTTTCAGGCTCTTCACGTTTTTGAACAACGCTTCATTCTCCTCCTATTTTTCAGACCGTTTCATGCTCCTCGTATTTTTGACACCTTTTGAAGCTCTTCATATTTTTCACAACTTTTCAGTCTCTTCATGTTTTTGAACACCACTTCATGCTTCTCCTATTTTTCAGACAATTTCATTCTCCTCATATTTTTCACACCTTTTCAGGCTCTTCATGTTTTTGAACACAGCTTCATGCTCCTCCCATTTTTCTGACCTTTTCATGCTCCTCATATTATTGACACCTTTTGAATCTCTTCATATTTTTCTCACCTTTTCAGGCTCTTCATGTTTTTCAAGACCGCCTTATGCTCCTCCTTTTTTTGAGACTGTTTCATGCTCCTCATGTAATTCACACCTTTTGAAGCTCTTTATATTTTTCACATTTTTGAAGCTCTTCATATTTTTCACACCTTTTCAGGCTCTTCATGTTTTTCAACACCATTTCATGCTGCTTCTATTTTTCAGACCGTTTCATGCATCTCATATTTTTCACACCTTTGGAAGCTCTTCATATTTTTCACACCTTTTCAGACTCTTCATGTTTTTGATCACCGTTTCATGCTCCTCATATTTTTCAGACCGTTTCATGCTCCTCATATTTTTGACACTTATTGAAGCTCTTCATATTTTTCACTCCTTTTCAGGCTCTTCATGTTTTTCAACACCGCTTCACGGTCCTCCTATTTTTCAGACAGTTTCATGCTCATCTCATTTTTGACACCTTTTGAAGCTTTTCAAATTTTTCACAACAGTTCAGGCTCCTCATGTTTTTGAACACCGCTTCATGCTCCTCCTATTTTACAGAGTTTCATGCTCCTCATGTATTTCACACATTTTGAACCTCTTCATATTTTTCACGCATTTTCAGGCTCTTCATGGTTTGCACCACCACTTCATGCTCCTCCTATTTTTCAGACCGTTTCATGCTCATCTCATTTTTGAAACCTTTAGAATCTCTTCATATTTTTCACACCTTTTCAGGCTCTTCATGTTTTTCAACACCACTTCATGCTCCTCCTATTTTTCAGACCGTTCCATGCTCACCTCATTTTTGACACCTTTTCAAACTTTTCATATTTTTCACACCTTTTCAGGCTCTTCATGTTTTTGAACACCGCTTCATGCCTCTACTGTTTTTCACAAGGTATACAGCTCCTCATATTTTTCACACCTATTGAAGCTCTTCATATTTTTCACACCTTTTCAGACTCTTCATGTTTTTGAACACCACTTCATGCTCCTCCTATTTTTCAGAGAGTTTCATGCTCCTCATGTATTTCACAACTTTTCAAGCTCTTCATATTTTTCACACCTTTTCAGGCTCTTCATGTTTTTCCACACTACTTCATGCTTCTATTTTTCAGACCGTTTCATGCTCCTCATGAATTTCAGACCTTTTGAAGCTCTTCATGTTTTTCACAACTTTTCAGGCCTTTCATGTTTCTGATCACCGTTTCATGCTCCTCCTATCTTTCAGACCGTTTCATGCTCCTCATATTTTTGACACCATTTAAAGCTCTTCATATTTTTCACACCTTTTCAGGCTCCCCATGTTTTTGAACACTGCTCATGATCCTCCGAATTTTCAGACCGTTTCATGCTCTTCATATTTTTGACACCTTTTGAAACTCTTCATATTTTTCACACCTTTTCAGGTTCTTCATGTTTTTCCACACCACTTCATGCTTCTCATATTTTTCAGACCATTTCATGCTCCTCATGAATTTCACACCTTTCGAAGCTATTCATATTTTTCACACCTTTTCAGGCTCTTCATGTTTTTCCACACCACTTCATGCTTCTCATATTTTTCAGACCGTTTCATGCTCCTCATGAATTTGACACCTTTTGAAGCTCTTCATATTTCTCACACCTTTTCAGGCTCCTCATGTTTTTGATCACCGTTTCATGCTCCTCCTATTTTTCAGAACGTTTCATGCTCCTCATATTTTTGACACCTTTTGAAGCACTTCATATTTTTCACACGTTTTCAGGCTCTTCATGATTTTGAACACCGCTTCATGAACCTCCTATTTTACAGACCGTTTCATGCTCTTTATATTTTTGATCCCTTTTGAAGCTCTTCATATTTTTCACACCTTTTCGGGCTCTTCATATTTTTCAACACCGTAACATGCTGCTTCTATTTTTCAGGCCATTTCATGCTCCTCATATTTTTGACACCTTTTGAAGCTCTTCATATTTTTCACACCTTTTCAGACTCGTCATGCTTTTCCACACCACTTCATGCTTCTCATATTTTTCAGATCGTTTCATGCTCCTCATGAATTTCACACCTTTTGAAGCTCTTCATATTTTCACAACTTTTCTGGCTCTTCATGTTTCTGATCACCGTTTCATGCTCCTCCTATCTTTCAGACCTTTTTATGCTTCTCATATTTTTGACACCATGTGAAGCTCTTCATATTTTTCACACCTTTTCAGGCTCTTCAGGTTTTTCAACACCGCTTCATGCTCCTCCTATTTTTCAGACCGTTTCATGCTCCTCATATATTTGACACCTTTTGAAGCTCTTCATATTTTTCACACCTTTTCAGGCTCTTCAGGTTTTTCAACACAGTTTCATGTTCCTCCTATTTTTCAGACCGTTTCATGCTCCTCCTAATTTTGACACCTTTTGAAGCTCTTCATATATTTCACGCCTTTTCAGGCTCTTCAGGTTTTTCAACACCGCTTCATGCTCCTCCTATTTTTTAGACCGTTTCATGCTCCTCCTATTTTTCAGGCCGTTTCATGCTCCTCATAATTTTGACACCTTTTGAAACTCTTCATATTTTTCACACCTTTTCATGCTCTTCATGTTTTTGAACACGGCTTCATGCTCCTCCTATTTTTCAGACCGTTTCATGCTCCTCATAGTTTTGACACCTTTTGAAGCTCTTCAAATTTTTCACATCTTTTCAGGATCTTCATGTTTTTCAACACCGATTCATGCTCCTCCTATTTTTCAGACCGTTTCATGCTCCTCCTATTTTTCAGACCGTTTAATGCTCCTCATATTTTGACACCTTTTGAAACTCTTCATATTTTTCACACCTTTTCAGGCTCTTCATGTTTTTGAACATGGCTTCATGCTCCTCCTATTTTTCTGACCGTTTCATGCTCCTCATATTTGACACGATTTGAAGCTCTTCATATATTTCACAACTTTCCAGGCACTTCATGATTTTCAACACCGCTTCATGCTCCTCCTAATTTTCAGAACGTTTCATGCTCCTCATATTTTTGACATGTTTTGAAGCTCTTCATATTTTTCACACCTTTTCATGCTCTTCATGTTTTCAACACCGATTCATGCTCTTCCTATTTTTCAGAACGTTTCATGCTCCTCCTATTTTTCAGAATTTCATGCTCCTCATATTTTGACACCTTTTGAAGCTCTTCATATTTTTCACAACTTTTCAGGCTCTTCATTTTTTTGAACACGGCTTCATGCTCCTCCTATATTTCAGACCGTTTCATGCTCCTCATATTTTTGACACCTTTTGAAGCTCTTCATATTTTTCACACCTTTTCAGGCCTTTCATGCTTTTGAAAATTGCTTCAAGCTCCTCCTATTTTTTAGACTGTTTCATGCTCCTCATATATTTGACACCTTTTGTCGCTCTTCATATATTTCACACCTTTTCAGGTTATTCATGTTTTTCAACACCGCGTCATGCTCCTCCTATTTTTCACACCGTTTCATGCTCCTCCTATTTTTGACACCTTTTGAAGCTCTTCATATATTTCACATCTTTTCAGGCTCTTCAGGTTTTTCAACACCACTTCATGTTCCTCCTATTTTTCAGACCGTTTCATGCTCCTCATATTTTTGACACCTTTTGAAGCTCTTCATATTTTTCACACCTTTTCAGGCTCTTCATGTTTTTGAACACGGCTTCATGATCCTCCTATTTTTCACGCCGTTTCTTGCTCCTCATATTTTTGACACCTTTTGAAGCTCTTCATATTTTTCACACCTTTTCATGCTCTTCATGTTTTTCAACACTGATTCATGCTCCTCCTTTTTTTCAGACCGTTTCATGCTCCTCATATTTTTGACACCTTTTGAAGCTCTTCATATTTTTCACACCTTTTGAAGCTCTTCATATTTTTCACATGTTTTCAGGCTCTTCATGTTTTTCCACACCTCTTCATGCTCGTCCTATTTTACAGACCGTTTCATGCTTCTCATATTTTTGACACTTTTCGACACTCTTCATATATTTTACACCTTTTGAATCTCTTCATATATTTCACATCTTTTCATGCTCTTTGTGTTTTCAACGCCACTTCATACTTCTCCTATTTTTCAGACTGCTTCATGCTCATCTCATTTTTGACACCTTTGGAAGTTCTTCATATTTTTCACACCTTTTGAATCTCTTCATATTTTTCACACTTTTTCAGGCTCTTCATGTTTTTCAACACCGTTTCATGTTCCTCCTATTTTTCAGACCGTTTCATGCTTCTCATATTTTGAAACCTTTTGAAGCTCTTCAAAATTTTCACACCTTTTCAGACTCTTCATGTTTTGAACACCGCTTCATGCTCCTCTTATTTTTTACACCTTTTGAAGCTCCTCATATTTTTCACACCTTTTCAGGCTCTTCATGTTTTTGAACACCGTTTCATGCTCGTCCCATTTTTCAGACCGTTTCATGCTACTCATATATTTGACACCTTTTCAAGCTCTTCATATTTTTCACAACTTTTCAGGCTCTTCACGTTTTTGAACACCGGTTCATGATCCGCCGCGTTTTCAGACTGTTTCATGCTCCTCATATTTTTGACACCTTTGAAGCTCTTCATATATTTCACACCGTTTCAGGCTCTTCATGATTTAGAACACCACTTCATGCTCCTCGTATTTTTCAGATAGTTTCATGCTCCTCATGTATTTCACACCTTTTGAAGCTCTTCATATTTTTCACACCTTTTCAGGCTCTTCATGTTTTTGATCACCGTTTCATGCTACTCAGATTTTCCAGACCGTTTCATGCTCCTCATATTTTTGACACCATTTGAAGCTCTTCATATTTCTCACACCTTTTCAGGCACTTCATGTTTTTCAACACCGCTTCAATCTCCTCCTATTTTTCAGATCCTTTCATGCTCATCTCATTTTTGACACATTTTGAAGCTCTTCATATTTTTCACACCTTTTGAAGCACTTCATATTTTTCACACTTTTTCAGGATCTTCATGTTTTTCAACACCGCTTCATGATCCTCCTATTTTTCAGACTGTTTCATGCTCCTCATATTTTTGACACCTTTTGAAGCTCTTTATATTTTTCACAACTTTCAGGCTCTTCATGTTTTTCAAAACCGATTCATGCTCCTCCTATTTTTCAGACCATTTTATGCTCCTCATATTTTTGACACCTTTTCAAACTCTTCATATATTTCACAACTTTTGAAGCTCTTCATATTTTCCACACCTTTTCAGGCTCTTCATGATTTTCAACACCGCTTCATGCTCCTCCTATGTTTCAGACCGTTTCATGTTCATCTCATTTTTGACACCTATTGAAGATCGTCGTATTTTTCACACCTTTTGAAGTTCTTCATATTTTTCACATTTTTGAAGCTCTTCATATTTTTCACACCTTTTCAGGCTCTTCATGTTTTTCAACACTGCTTTATGCTCCTCCTATTTTTCAGACCATTTCCTGCTCATCGATTTTTGACACATTTTGAAGCTCTTCATATTTTTCACACCTTTTGAAGCTCTTCATATTTTTCACACTTTTCAGGCTCTTCATGTTTTTGAACACAGTTTCATAATCCTCCTATTTTTCAGACCGTTTCATGCTCCTCATATATTTGACACCTTTTGAATCTCTTCATATTTTTCACATCTGTCCAGGCTCTTCATGTTTTTGAAAACCGCTTCATGCTCCTTCTATTTTTCAGACCGTTTCATGCTCCTCGTATTTCTGAAAGCTTTTGAAGCTCTTCATATTTTTCACACGTTTTCAGGCTCTTCTTGGTTTTCAAGACCGCTTCATGCTCCTCCTATTTTTCAGACAGTTTCATGCTCCTCATATTTTTCAGGACGTTTCATGCACCACTTATTATTGACACCTTTTGAAGCTCTTCATATTTTTCACACCTTTTGAAGCTCTTCATGTTTTTCAACAGCGTTTCATGCTCCTCCTATTTTTCAGACCGTTTCATGCTCCTCCTATTTTTGACACCGTTTGAAGCTCTTCATATTTTTTACAACTTTTCAGGATCTTCATGTTTTTGAACACAACTTCATGCTCCTCCTATTTTTTAGACCTTTTCATGCTCCTCATATTTTTCACATCTTTTGAATCTCTTCGTATTTTTCACACCTTTCCAGGCTCTTCATGTTTTTCAACACCACTTCATGCTCCTCCTATTTTAGAGACCGTTTCATTCTCCTCATGTATTTCACACCTTTTGAAGCTCTTCCTATTTTTCACACCTTTTCAGGCTCTTCATGTTTTAGAACACCGCTTCATGCTCCTCCTATTTTTCAGACCGTTTCATGCTCCTCATATTTTTGAAACCTTTTGAAGCTCTTCATATTTTTCACACCTTTCCTGGCTCTTCATGTTTTTGAACACCGCTTCATGCTCCTTCTTTTTTTCAGATCATTTCATGCTCCCTCTATTTTTGAGACCGTTTCATGCTCCTCATATTTTGACACGTTTTGAAGCTCTTCATGTTTTTCCATCCTTTTCAGGCTCTTCGTGTTTTTCACCACCGCTTCATGCTCCTCCTATTTTTCAGACCGTTTCATGCTCCTCATATTTCTGAAACCTTTTGAAGCTCTTCATATTTATCACACGTTTTCAGACTCTTCTTGGTTTTCAAGACTGCTTCATGCTCCTCCTATTTTTCAGACAGTTTCATGCTCCTCATATTTTTCAGGATGTTTCATGCACCACTTATTATTGACACCTTTTAAAACTCTTCATATTTTTCACACCCTTTCAGGCTCTTAATGTTTTTCAACACCACTTCATGTTCCTCCTGTTTTTCAGCCCGTTTCATGCTCCTCATGTATTTCACACCTTTTGAAGCTCTTCATATTTTTCACACCTTTTCTGGCTCTTTATGTTTTTGATCAACGTTTCATGCTCCTCCTATTTTTCAGACCGTTTCATGCTCCTCATATTTTTGACACCTTGTGAAGCTCTTCATATTTTTCACACCCTTTCAGGCTCTTAATGTTTTTCAACACCACTTCATGCTCCTCCTATTTTTCAGACGTTTTCATGCTCCTCATATTTTTGACACCTTTAGAAACTCTTCATATCTTTCACACCTTTTCAGGCTCTTCATGTTTTGCCAAACCGCTTCATGCTCCTCCTATTTTTCAGCCCGTTTCATGCTCCTCATGTATTTCACACCTTTTGAAGCTCTTCATATATTTCACACATTTTAAGGCTCTTCTTTTTTTTCAACACAACATCATGCTCCTCCTATTTTACAGACCGTTTCATGCTCACCTCATTTTTGACACCTTTTTAAGCTCTTCATATATTTCACACGTTTTCAAGCTCTTCATATTTTTCACACCTTTTCAGGCTCTTCATGTTTTTCAACACCGCTTCATTCTCCTCCTATTTTTCAGATCGTTTCATGCTCATCTCATATTTGACACCTTTTGAAGCTCTTCATATTTTTCACACCTTTTCAGGCACTTCATGTTTTTCAACATCGTTTCATGATCCTCCTATTTTTCAGACCGTTTCATGCTCCTCATATATTTGACACCTTTTGAAGCTCTTCTTATATTTCACACCTTTTCAGGCTCTTCATGTTTTTCAACACCACTTCATGGTCCTCGTATTTTTAAGACCGTTTCATGCTCGACATATTTTTGACACCTTTAGAAGCTCTTCATATTTTTCACACCTTTTCAGGCTCTTCATGTTTTTCAACACCGCTTCATGATCCTCATATTTTTGACAAATTTTTAAGGTCTTCATATTTTTCACACCTTTTCAGGCTCTTCATGATTTTGAACACCATTTCATGCTCCTCCTATTTTGCAGACCGTTTCATGCTGATCTCATTTTGACACCTGTTGAACCTCTTCATATTTTTCACAAATTTTCAGGCTCTTTATAATTTTCAACACCCCTTCATGCTCCTCTTATTTTGCAGACCGTTTCATGCTCATCTCATTTTGACACCTTTTGAAGCTCTTCATATTTTTCACACCTTTTGAAGCTCTTCATATTTTTCATATTTTTGAAGCTCTTCATATTTTCACACGTTTTCAGACTCTTCATGTCTTTCAACACGGCTTCATGCTCCTCCTATTTTTCAAACTGTATCATGCTCCTCATATTCTTCACACATTTTGAAGCTCTTCATTTTTTCACACCTTTTCAGGCTCTTCTTGTTTTTGAACACCACTTCATGCTATTTCTATTTTTCAGAGTGTTTCATGCTCCTCATGTATTTCCCACCTTTTGAAGCTCTTCATATTTTTCACACCTTATGAAGCTCTTCATATTTTTCATATTTTTGAATCTTTTCATATTTTTCACACCTTTTCAGGTTCTTCATGTTTTTGAACACCGCTTAATGCACCTCCTATTTTTCAAAACATATCATGCTCCTCATATATTTCACACCTTTTGAGGCTCTTCATATTTTTCACACCTTTTCAGGCTCTTCATGTTTTTGAACACCACTTCATGCTCCTTCTACTTTTCAGAGAGTTTCATGCTCCTCATGTATTTCACATCTTTTGAAGCTCTTCATATTTTTCACACCTTTTCAGGCTCTTCATATTTTTCCACACCACTTCATGCTTCTCCTATTTTTCAACCCGTTTCATCCTCCTCATGTATTTCACACCTTTTGAAATTCTTCATATTTTTCACACCTTTTCAGGCTCTTCATATTTTTGAACAACGCTTCATGCTCCTCCTATATTTCAGACCATTTCATGCTCCTCATATTTTTCACACCGTTTTAAGCTCGTCATATTTTTCACACCTTTTCAGGCTCTTCATGTTTTTGAACACCGCTTCATGCTCCTCCTATTTTTCAGACCGTTTAATTCTCCTCATGTATTTCACACCTTTTGAAGCTCTTCATATTTTTCACACCTTTTCATGCTCTTCATGTTTTTGAACACCATTTCATGCTCCTCCTATTTTGCAGACCGTTTCATTCTCCTCATATTTTCACACCTTTTGAAGCTCTTCATATATTTCACACCTTTTCAGCCTTTTTAATTTTTTCAAAACCACTTCATGCTCCTCCTATTTTTCAGACCGTTTCATGCTCATCTCATTTTGACACCATTTGAAACTTTTCATATTTTTCACACCTTTTGAAGCTCTTCATATTTTTCATATTTTTGAAGCTCTTCATATTTTCACACGTTTTCAGACTCTTCATGTTTTTCAACATCACTTCATGCTTCTGCTATTTTTCAAACCGTTTCATGCTCCTCATATTTTTGACAGGTTTTGAGGCTTTTCATATTTGTCACACCTTTTCAGGCTCTTCATGTTTTTGAACACTGTTTCATAATCCTCCTATTTTTCAGACAGTTTCATTCTACTCCTATTTTTGACACCTTTTGAAACTCTTCATATTTTTCACACATTTTCAGGCTCTTCATGTTTTTCAACACTGCTTCATGCTCCTCCTATTTTTCAGACCATTTCTTGGACCTCATATTTTTCACACCTTTTGAAGCTCTTCATATATTTCACACCTTTTCAGGCTCTTCACGTTTTTCAACACCACTTCATGTTCCTCGTATTTTTAAGACCGTTTAATGCTCCTCATATTTTTGACACCTTTAGAAGCTCTTCATATTTTTCACACCTTTTCAGGCTCTTCATGTTTTTCAACACCGCTTCATGCTCCTCTTCTTTTTCAGACCGTTTCATGCTCCTCATATTTTTGACACCTTTTTAAGCTCTTCATATTTTTCACACCTTTTCAGGCTCTTCATGTTTTTGAACACCATTTCATGCTCCTCCTGTTTTGCAGACCGTTTCATGCTCATCTCATTTTGACACCTTTTGAAGCTCTTCATATTTTTCACACCTTTTGAAGCTCTTCATATTTTTCATATTTTTAAAGTTCTTCATATTTTCACACGTTTTCAGACTCTTCATGTTTTTCAACACGGCTTCATGCTCCTCCTATGTTTCAAACTGTATCATGCTCCTCATATATTCCTCACCTTTTGAAGCTCTTCATATTTTTCACACCTTTACAGGCTCTTCTTGTTTTTGAACACCACTTCATGCTATTTCTATTTTTCAGAGAGTTTCATGCTCCTCATGTATTTCACACCTTTTGAAGCTCTTCATATTTTTCACACCTTTTCAGGCTCTTCATGTTTTTCAACACCGCTTCATGCTCCTCCTATTTTTCAGACCGTTTCATGCTCCTCGTATTTCTGAAAGCTTTTGAAGCTCTTCATATTTTTCACAAGTTTTCAGGCTCTTCTTGGTTTTCAAGACCGCTTCATGCTCCTCCTATTTTTCAGACAGTTTCATGCTCCTCATATTTTTCAGGACGTTTCATGCACCTCTTATTATTGACACCTTTTGAAGCTCTTCATATTTTTCACACCATTTGAAGCTCTTCATGTTTTTCAACAGCGTTTCATGCTCCTCCTATTTTTCAGACCGTTTCATGCTCCTCATATTTTTGACACCGTTTGAAGCTCTTCATATTTTTTAAAACTTTTCAGGATCTTCATGTTTTTGAACACAAATTCATGCTCCTCCTATTTTTTAGACCTTTTCATGCTCCTCATATTTTTCACATCTTTTGAAGCTCTTCGTATTTTTCACACCTTTCCAGGCTCTTCATGTTTTTGAACACCGCTTCATGCTCCTCCTATTTTAGAGACCGTTTCATTCTCCTCATGTATTTCACACCTTTTGAAGCTCTTCCTATTTTTCACACCTTTTCAGGCTCTTCATGTTTTTGAACACCGCTTCATGCTCCTCCTATTTTTCAGACCGTTTCATGCTCCTCATATTTTTCAGACCGTTTCATGCTCCTCATATTTTTACACCTTTTCAAGCTCTTCATATATTTCTCACTTTTTCAGGCTTTTCATTTTTTTCAACATCACTTCATGCTCCTCCTATTTTTCAGACCGGTTCATGCTCATCTCATTTTGACACCTTTTGCGGCTCTTCATATTTTTCACACCTATTCAGGCTCTTCCTGTTTTTGAACACCGCTTCATGCTCCTCCTATTTTTCAGACCCTTTCTTACTCCTCATATTTTTGACACATTTAGAAACTCTTCATATCTTTCACACCTTTTCAGGCGCTTCATGTTTTTCAACACCGCTTCATGCTCCTCCTATTTTTCAGGCAGTTTCATGCTCATCAATTTTTTGACACCTTTTGAAGCTCTTCATATTTTTCACACCTCTTGAAGCTCTTCCTATTCCTCACACTTTCTCAGGCTCTTCATGTTTTTCAACACCGCTTGATGCTCCTCCTATTTTTCAGACCGTTTCATGCTCCTCATATTTTTGACACCTTTTGAAGCTCTTCATATTTTTCACACATTTTAAGGCTCTTCATGTTTTTGAACACCGCTTCATGCTCCTCCTATTTTTCAGACCGTTTCATGCTCCTCATATTTTTGACACCTTTTGAAGCTCTTCATATTTTTCACATCTTTTCAGGCTCTTCATATTTTTCAACACCGCTTCATGCTCCTCCTATTTTTCAGACCGTTTCATGCTCTTCATATTTTTGACACCTTTTGAAGCTCTTCATATTTTTCACATCTTTTCAGGCTCTACATTTTTTTCAACGCTACTTCTTGCTCCTCGAATTTTTCAGACCGTTTCATGCTCATCTTTTTTTTGACACCTTTTGAAGCTTTGCATATTTTTCACAACTTTTCAGGCTCTTCATGTTTTTGAACACCGCTTCATGCTCCTCCTATTTCTCAGACAATATCACGCTATTCATATTTTTCACCCCTTTTGAAGCTCTTCATATTTTTCACATTTTTTTCAGGCTCTTCATGTTTTTGAACTCCAATTCATGCTCCTCCTATTTTTCAGAGAGTTTCATGCTCCTCATGTATTTCACACCTTTTGAAGCTCTTCATATTTTTCACACCTTATCAGGCTCTTCATGTTTTTCCACACCACTTCATGCTTCTACTATTTTTCAGCCCGTTTCAGGCTCCTCATGTATTTCACATCTTTTCAAGCTCTTCATATATTTCACACCTTTTCAGGCTCTTCATGTTTTTGAACACCGCTTCATACTCCTCCTATTTTTCAGACGGATTCATGCTCCTCATATTTTTGACACCTTTTGAAGCTCTTCATATTCTTCACACCTTTTCAGGCTCTTCATGTTTTGAACACCGCTTCATGCTCCTCCTATTTTTCAGATCGTTTAATCCTCCTGATGTATTTCACACCTTTTGAAGCTCTTAATATATTTCACACCTTTTCATGCTCTTCATGTTTTTGAACAGCATTTCATGCTCTTCCTATTTTGCAGACCGTTTCATTCTCCTCATATTTTTACACGTTTTGAAGCTCTTCATATATTTCACACCTTTTCAGGCTTTTCATTTTTTCAACACCACTTCATGCTCCTCCTATTTTTCAGACCGTTTCATGCTCATCTCATTTTGACACCTTTTGAAGCTCTTCAGATTTTTCACACCTTTTCAAGCTCTTCATATTTTTCATATTTTTGAAGTTCTTCATATTTTCACACGTTTTCAGACTCTTCATGTTTTTCAACACCGCTTCAATTTCCTGCTATTTTTCAGACCTTTCATGCTCTTCATAATTTTGACATGTTTTTAGGCTTTTCATATTTTTCACAACTTTTCAGGCTCTTCATGTTTTTGAACACTGCTTCATGCTCCTCCTATATTTCAAACCGTTTCATGCTCCTCATATTTTGACACATTTTGAAGCTCTTCATATATTTCACACATTTTCAGGCTCTTCCTGTTTTTCAACACCACTTCATGCTCCTCCTATTTTTCAGACCGTTTCCTGCTCCTCATAATATTGACACCTTTTGAAGTTCTTCATATTTTTCACACCTTTTCAGGCTCTTCATGTGTTTGAGCCCAGCTTCATGCTCTTCCTATTTTTCAAGCAGTTTCATGCTCCTCATATATTTCACATCCTTTGAAGCTCTTCATATTTTTCACACCTTTTCAGGCTCTTCATCTTTTTGAACAAATCTTCATGCTCCTCCTATTTTTCAGACCGTGTCATGCTCATCTCATTTTTGATACCTTTGAAGCTCTTCATATTTTTCACAGCTTTTGAAGCTCTTCATATTTCTCACAGCTTTAAAGGCACTTCATGATTTTGAACACCGCTTCATGCTCCTCCTATTTTTCAGACCGTTTCATGCTCATCTATTTTTGACACCTTTTGAAGCTCTTCATATTTTGCACACATTTTCAGGCTCTTCAGGTTTTTCAGCTCCACTTCATGCTCCTCCTATTTTTCAGACCGTTTCATGCTCCTCATATTTTTCACACTTTTGAAGCTCTTCATATTTTGCACACCTTTTCAGGCTCTTCATGTTTTGAACACCGCTTCATGCTCCTCCTATTTTTCAGATCGTTTAATCCTCCTGATGTATTTCACACCTTTTGAAGCTCTTAATATATTTCACACCTTTTCATGCTCTTCATGTTTTTGAACACCGCTTCATGCTCCTCCTATTTCTCAGACAATATCATGCTATTCATATTTTTCACACCTTTTGAAGCTCTTCATATTTTCACACCTTTTCTAGCTCTTCATATTTTTCATATTTTTGAAGTTCTTCATATTTTCACACGTTTTCAAACTCTTCATGTTTTTCAACACCGCTTCATTCTCCTGCTATTTTTCAGACCGTTTCATGCTCTTCATAATTTTGACAGGTTTTTAGGCTTTTCATATTTTTCACACCTTTTCAGGGTCTTCATGTTTTTTAACACCGCTTCATGCTCCTCCTATTTTTCAAACCGTTTCATGCGCCTCATATTTTGAAACATTTTGAAGCTCTTCATATATTTCACACCTTTTCAGGCTCTTCCGGTTTTTCAACACCACTTCATGCTACTCCTATTTTTCAGACCGTTTCCTGCTCCTCATAATATTGACACCTTTTGAAGCTCTTCATATTTTTCACACCTATTCAGGCTCTTCATGTGTTTGAGCCCAGCATCATGCTCTTCCTATTTTTCAAGCCATTTCATGCTCCTCATATATTTCACATCCTTTGAAGCTCTTCATATTTTTCACACCTTTTCAGGCTCTTCATCTTTTTGAACAAAGCTTCATGCTCCTCCTATTTTTCAGACCGTTTCATGCTCATCTCAATTTTGATACCTTTGAAGCTCTTCATATTTTTCACAGCTTTAGAAGCTCTTCATATTTCTCACACCTTTTCAGGCTCTTCATGTTTTTGAACACCGCTTCAGACTTCTCCTATTTTTCAGACCGTTTCATGGTCCTCATATATTTCACACCTTTTGAAGCTCTTCATATTTTGCACACCTTTTCAGGCTCTTCAGGTTTTTCAGCTCCACTTCATGCTCCTCCTATTTTTCAGACCGTTTCATGCTCCTCATATTCTTGACACCTTTTGAAACTCTTCATATTTTGCACACCTTTTCAGGCTCTTCATGTTTTTCAGCTCCACTTCATGCTCCTCCTATTTTTCAGACCGTTTCATGCTGCTCTCATTTTTTACACCTTTTGAAGCTCTTCATATTTTGCACACCTTTTCAGGCTCTTCATGTTTTTCAGCAGTAGTTCATGCTCCTCCTATTTTTCAGACCGTTTCATGCTCATCTCATTTTTTACACCTTTTGAAGCTCTTCATATTTTGCACACCTTTTCAGGCTCTTCATGTTTTTCAGCTCCACTTCATGCTCCTCCTATTTTTCAGACCGTTACATGCTCATCTCATTTTTTACACCTTTTGAAGCTCTTCATATTTTGCACACCTTTTCAGGCTCTTCATGTTTTTCAGCACTAGTTCATGCTCCAACTATTTTTCAGACCGTTTCATGCTCATCTCATTTTTTACACCTTTTGAAGCTCTTCATATTTTGCACACCTTTTCAGGCTCTTCATGTTTTTCAGCTCCACTTCATGCTCCTCCTATTTTTCAGACCGTTACATGCTCATCTCATTTTTTACACCTTTTGAAGCTCTTCATATTTTGCACACCTTTTCAGGATCTTCATGTTTTTCAGCTCCACTTCATGCTCCTCCTATTTTTCAGACCGTTACTTGCTCCTCATATTTTTGACACTTTTTGAAGATCTTCATATTTTTCACACCTTTTCTGGCTCTTCATGTTTTTGAACACAGCTTCATGCTCCTCCTATTTTTCAGACCGTTTCATTCTCCTTATGTTTTTGACACCTGTTGAAGCTCTTCACATTTTTCACACCTTTTCAAGCTCTTCACGATTTTCAACACCGCTTCATGATCCTCCAATTTCACAGACCGTTTCATGCTCCTCTCATTATTCACACCTTTTGAAGCTCTTCATATTTTTCACAACTTTTCAGGCTCTTCATGTTTTTCAACACCGCTTCATGCTCCTCCTATTTTACAGACCGTTTCATGCTCCTCTCATTATTCACACCTTTTGAAGCTCTTCATATTTTTCACACCTTTTCAGGCTCTTCACGATTTTCAACACCGCTTCATGATCCTCCTATTTTTCAGACCGTTTGATGCTCTTCCTATTTTTCAGACCGTTTCATGCTCCTCCTATTTTTCAGACCGTTTCATTCCCCTCATATATTTGACACATTTTGAAGCTCTTCCTATTTTTCCACACCTTTTCAGGCTCTTCATGATTTTCAACACCGCTTAATGCTGCTCCTATTTTTCAGACCGTTTCATGCTCATCTCATTTTTGACACCTTTTGAAGCTCTTCATATTTTTCACACCTTTTCAGGCTCTTCATATTTTTCACACATTTTCAGGCTCTTCATGTTGTTGAACACAGCTTCATGCTCCTCCTATTTTTCAGACCGTTTAATGCTCCTCATAATTTTGACACCTTTTTAAGCTCTTCATATTTTTCACCCCTTTTCAGGCTCTTCATGTTTTTGAACACCGCTTCATGCTCCTGCTATTTTTCAGACCGTTTCATGCTCATCTCATTTGACAGCTTTTGAAGCTCTTCATATTTTTCACACCTTTTGAAGCTCTTCATATTTTTCACACATTTTCAGGCTCTTCATGTTTTTCAACACCGCTTCTTGCTCCTGCTATTTTTCAGACCGTTTCATGCTCCTCATATTTTGACACCTTTGAAGCTCTTCATATTTTTCACACCTTTTCAGGCTCTTCATGTTTTTGAACACCGTTTCATGCTCCACCTATTTTTCAGACCGTTTCATTCTCCTCATATTTTTGACACCTTTTGAAGCTCTTCATATTTTTCACACCTTTTGAAGCTCTTCATATTTTTCACACCTTTTCAGGCTCTTCATATTTTTCAACACCGCTTCATGCTCCTGCTATTTTTCAGACCGTTTCATACTCATCATATTTTTGACATTTTTTAAGGCTCTTCATATTTTTCACACCCATTCAGGCTCTTCATGTTTTTGAACACGGTTTCATGATCCTCCTATTTATCAGAAAGTTTCATGCTCCTCATATTTTTGACACCTTTTAAACCTCTTCTTATTTTTCACACCTTTTCAGGCTCTTCATGTTTTTCAACACCGGTTCATGCTCCTCCTCTTTTTCAGAAAGTTTCATGCTCCTCATATTTTTGACACCTTTTAAACCTCTTCTTATTTTTCACACCTTTTCAGGCTCTTCATGTTTTTCAACACCGGTTCATGCTCCTCCTCTTTTTCAGAAAGTTTCATGCTCCTCATATTTTTGAAACCTTTTGAAGCTCTTCATATTTTTCTCAAATTTTCAGGCTCTTCCTGTTTTTCAACACCATTTCATGCTCCTCCTATTTTTCAAACCGTTTCATGCTCCTCATATTTTTCACACCTTTTGAAGCTCTTCATATTTTTCACACCTTTTCAGGCTCTTCACGATTTTCAACACCGCTTCATGCTCCTCTTATTTTTCAGACCGTTTCATGTTGCTCCTATTTTTCAGACCGTTTCATGATCCTCATATTTTTGAAAACTTTTGAAGCTCTTCATATTTTTCAGACCTTTTCAAGCTCTTCAAGGTTTTCAACAACGCTTCATGCTTCTCCTTTTTTTCAGACCGTTTTATGCTCCTCTCATTATTCACACCTTTTGAAGCTCTTCATATTTTTCACACCTTTTCAGGCTCTTCATGTTTTTCAACACCGCTTCATGCTCCTCCTATTTTACAGACCGTTTCATGCTCCTCTCATTATTCACACCTTTTGAAGCTCTTCATATTTTTCACACCTTTTCAGGCTCTTCACGATTTTGAACACCGTTTCATGCTCCGCCTATTTTTCAGACCGTTTCATTCTCCTCATATTTTTGACACCTTTTGAAGCTCTTCATATTTTTCACACCTTTTGAAGCTCTTCATATTTTTCACACCTTTTCAGGCTCTTCATGTTTTTCAACACCGCTTCATGCTCCTGCTATTTTTCAGACCGTTTCATACTCCTCATATTTTTGACATTTTTTAAGGCTCTTCATATTTTTCACACCTTTTCAGGCTCTTCATGTTTTTGAACACGGTTTCATGATCCTCCTATTTTTCAGAAAGTTTCATGCTCCTCATATTTTTGACACCTTTTAAACCTCTTCATATTTTTCACACCTTTTCAGGCTCTTCATGTTTTTCAACACCGGTTCATGCTCCTCCTCTTTTTCAGAAAGTTTCATGCTCCTCATATTTTTGAAACCTTTTGAAGCTCTTCATATTTTTGTCAAATTTTCAGGCTCTTCCTGTTTTTCAACACCATTTCATGCTCCTCTTATTTTTCAGACCGTTTCATGTTGCTCCTATTTTTCAGACCGTTTCATGATCCTCATATTTTTGAAAACTTTTGCAGCTCTTCATATTTTTCAGACCTTTTCAAGCTCTTCAAGGTTTTCAACAACGCTTCATGCTTCTCCTTTTTTTCAGACCGTTTCATGCTCATCTCATTTTTGACAGCTTTTGAAGCTCTTCATATTTTTCACACCTTTTCAGGCTCTTCATGTTTTTGAACACCGCTTCATGCTCCTCCTTTTTTTCAGACCGTTTCTTTCTCCTCATATATTTGACACTTTTTGAAGCTCTTCATATTTTTCGCACCTTTTCAGGCTCTTCATATTTTTTAACACCCCTTCATGCTCATCCTTTTTTTCAGACCGTTTCTTTCTCCTCATATATTTCACACCTTTTAAAGCTCTTCATATTTTTCGCACCTTTTCAGGCTCTTCATATTTTTTAACACCGCTTCATGATCCTCCTATTTTTCAGACCGTTTCATGCTCTTCCTATTTTTCAGACCGTTTCATGCTCCTCCTATTTTTCAGACCGTTTCATTCTCCTCATATATTTGACACATTTTGAAGCTCTTCCTATTTTTCCACACCTTTTCAGGCTCTTCATGATTTTCAACACCGCTTAATGCTCCTCCTATTTTTCAGACCGTTTCATGCTCATCTCATTTTTGACACCTTTTGAAGCTCTTCATACTTTTCACACCTTTTCAGGCTCTTCATATTTTTCGCACCTTTTCAGGCTCTTCATGTTTTTGAACACCGTTTCATGATCCTCCTATTTTTCAGACCGTTTCATACTCCTCATATTTTTGACATTTTTTAAGGCTCTTCATATTTTTCAAACCTTTTCAGGATCTTCATGTTTTTGAACACGGTTTCATGATCCTCCTATTTTTCAGAAAGTTTCATGCTCCTCATATTTTTGACACCTTTTGAAGCTCTTCGTATTTTTCACATTTTTGAAGCTCTTCATATTTTTCACATTTTTTCAGGCTCTTCATGATTTTCAACACCGCTTAATGCTCCTCCTATTTTTCAGACCGTTTCATGCTCATCTCATTTTTGACACCTTTTGAAGCTCTTCATAATTTTCACACCTTTTCAGGCTCTTCATATTTTTCGCACCTTTTCAGTCTCTTCATGTTGTTGAACACAGCTTCATGCTCCTCCTATTTTTCAGACCGTTTAATGCTCCTCATAATTTTGACACCTTTTTAAGCTCTTCATATTTTTCACCCCTTTTCAGGCTCTTCATGTTTTTGAACACCGCTTCATGCTCCTGCTATTTTTCAGACCGTTTCATGCTCATCTCATTTGACAGCTTTTGAAGCTCTTCATATTTTTCACACCTTTTGAAGCTCTTCATATTTTTCACACATTTTCAGGCTCATCATGTTTTTCAACACCGCTTCTTGCTCCTCCTATTTTTCAGACCGTTTCATGCTCCTCATATTTTGACACGTTTTGAAGCTCTTCATAATTTTCACACCTTTTCAGGCTCTTCATGCTTTTGAACTCCGTTTCATGCTCCGCCTATTTTTCAGACCGTTTCATTCTCCTCATATTTTTGACACCTTTTAAACCTCTTCATATTTTTCACACCTTTTGAAGCTCTTCATATTTTTCACACCTTTTCAGGCTCTTCATGTTTTTCAACATCGCTTCATGCTCCTGCTATTTTACAGACCATTTCATACTCCTCATATTTTTGACATTTTTTAAGGCTCTTCATATTTTTCACACCTTTTCAGGATCTTCATGTTTTTGAACACGGTTTCATGATCCTCCTATTTTTCAGAAAGTTTCATGTTCCTCATATTTTTGACACCTTTTAAACCTCTTCATATTTTTCACACCTTTTCAGGCTCTTCATGTTTTTCAACACCGCTTCATGCTCCTCCTCTTTTTCAGAAAGTTTCATGCTCCTCATATTTTTGACACCTTTTAAACCTCTTCATATTTTTCACACCTTTTGAAGCTCTTCATATTTTTCACACCTTTTCAGGCTCTTCATGTTTTTCAGCACCAGTTCATGCTCCTCCTATTTTTCAGACCGTTTCATGCTCATCTCATTTTTTATACCTTTTGAAGCTCTTCATATTTTGCACACCTTTTCACACTCTTCATGTTTTTCAACACAGCTTCATGCTCCTCCTATTTTTCAGATCGTTTCATGCTACTCCTATTTTTCAGACCGTTTCTTGCTCCTCATATTTTTGACACTTTTTGAAGCTCTTCATATTTTTCACACCTTTTCTGGCTTTTCATGTTTTTGAACACAGCTTCATGCTCCTCCTATTTTTCAGACCGTTTCATTCTCCTCAAGGTTTTGACACGTGTTGAAGCTCTTCACATTTTTCACACCACTTCAGGCTCTTCATGTTTTTCAACACCGCTTCATGATCCTCCTATTTTTCAGAATGTTTCATGCTCTTCCTATTTTTCAGACCGTTTTGTTCTCCTCATATATTTGACACATTTTGAAGCTCTTCCTATATTCCACACCTTTTCAGGCTCTTCATGTTTTTCCTCACCGTTTAATGCTCCTCCTATTTTTCAGACCGCTTCATGCTCATCTAATTTTTGAGACCTTTTGAAGCACTTCGTATTTTTCACATTTTTGAAGCTCTTCATAATTTTCACAACTTTTCAGGCTCTTCATGATTTTCAACACCGCTTAATGCTCCTCCTATTTTTCAGACCGTTTCATGCTCATCTCATTTTTGACACCTTTTGAAGCTCTTCATAATTTTCACACCTTTTCAGGCTCTTCATAGTTTTCGCACTTTTTCAGTCTCTTCATGTTGTTGAACACAGATTCATGCTCCTCCTATTTTTCAGACCGTTTAATGCTCCTCATAATTTTGACACCTTTTTAAGCTCTTCATATTTTTCACCCCTTTTCAGGCTCTTCATGTTTTTGAACACCGCTTCATGCTCCTGCTATTATTCAGACCGTTTCATGCTCATCTCATTTGACAGCTTTTGAAGCTCTTCATAATTTTCACACCTTTTGAAGCTCTTCATATTTTTCACACATTTTCAGGCTCTTCATGTTTTTCAACACCGCTTCTTGCTCCTCCTATTTTTCAAACCGTTTCATGCTCCTCATATTTTGACACCTTTTGAAGCTCTTCGTATTTTTCACACCTTTTCAGGCTCTTCATGTTTTTGAACACCGTTTCATGCTCCGCCTATTTTTCAGACCGCTTCATTCTCCTCATATTTTTGACACCTTTTGAAGCTCTTCATATTTTTCACACCTTTTGAAGCTCTTCATATTTTTCACACCTTTTCAGGCTCTTCATGTTTTTCAACACCGCTTCATGCTCCTGCTATTTTACAGACCATTTCATACTCCTCATATTTTTGACATTTTTTAAGGCTCTTCATATTTTTCACACCTTTTCAGGATCTTCATGTTTTTGAACACGGTTTCATGATCCTCCTATTTTTCAGAAAGTTTCATGCTCCTCATATTTTTGACACCTGTTGAAGCTCTTCACATTTTTCACACCTTTTCAGGCTCTTCATGTTTTTGAACACCGCTTCATGCTCCTCCTATTTTTCAGACCATTCATGCTCCTCATATTTTTGACAACCTTTGAAGCTCTTCATATTTTTCACACCTTTTCTGGCTCTTCACGTTTTTGAACTCCGTTTCTTGCTCCTCCAATATTTCAGACCGTTTCATTCTCCTCATATTTTTGACACCTTTTGAAGCTGTTCATATTTTTCACACATTTTCAGGCTCTTCAATGTTTTCAACACCGCTTCATGCTCCTCCTATTTTTCAGACAGTTTCATGCTCCTCATAGTTTTCACACCTTTTGAAGCTTGACATAATTGCACAGCTTTTCAGGCTCTTCATGTATTTGAATACCGCTTCATGCTCCTCCTATTTTTCAGACCGTTTCATGCTCCTTATATTTTTGACACCTTTTGAAGCTCTTCATATTTTTCACACCTTTTCAGGCACTTCATGTTTTTCAACAACACTTCATTCTTCTCCTATTTTTCAGACCGTTTCATGCTCCTCATATTTTTGACACCTTTTGAAGCTCTTGATATATTTCCCACTTTTTCAGGCTCATCATATTTTTCAACACCACTTCATGCTCCTCCTATTTTTCCTGCCGTTTCATGCTCTTCTCATTTTTGACACCTTTTGAAGCTCTTCATATTTTTCACATCTTTAGAAGCTCTTCATATTTTTCACACGTTCTCAGGCTCTTCATGTTTTTCAACACTGCTTCATGCACCTCCTTTTTTTCAGACCGTTTCATGCTCATCTCTTTTTTGACACGTTTTGAAGGTCTTCATGTTTTTCACAAATTTTCATGCTCTTCATGTTTTCAAACACCGTTTCATGCTCCTCCTATTTTTCAGACCGTTTCATGCTCCTCATATTTTTCACACCTTTTGAACCTCTTCATATTTTTCACACATTTTTAGGCTCTTCACGTTTTTCAACACAACTTCATGCTCCTCCTATTTTTCAGACAGTTTCATGCTCCTAATATTTTTGACACCTTATGAAGCTCTTAATATTTTCCACAACTTTTCAGACTCTTCATGCTTTTCAAAACCGCTTCATGCTCCTCCTGTTTTTCAGACAGGTTCATGTTCCTCATATTTTTCACATCTTTTGATGCTCTTCATATTTTTCACACATTTTCAGGCTCTTCATGTTTTTAAACATCACTTCTTGCTCCTCCTATTTTTCTGACCATTTCATGCTCCTCATATTTTTGACACATTTTGAAGATCTTCATATTTCTCACACCTTTTCAGGCTCTTCATGTTTTTCAACACCGCTTCATGCCCCTCCTATCTTTCAGACCATTTCATGCTCATCTCATTTTTGACACCTTTTGAAGCTCTTCATATATTTCACACCTTTTGAAGCTCTTCATAATTTTCACACGTTTTCAGGCTCTTCATGTTTTTCAACAAGATTTCATGCTCCTTCTATTTTTCAGACCGTTTCAAGCTCCTCATGTATTTCGCACCATTTGAAGCTCTTCATATTTTTCACACCTTTTCAGGCTCTTCATGTTTTTCAACACCGCTTCATGCTCCTCCTATCTTTCAGACCATTTCATGCTCATCTCATTTTACACACCTTTTGAAGCTCTTCATACATTTCACACCTTTTGAAGCTCTTCAGAATTTTCACACGTTTTCAGGCTCTTCATGTTTTTCAACACGGCTTCATGCTCCTCCTATTTTTCTGATTGTTTCCCGCTTCTCATATGTTTCACACCTTTTGAAGCTCTTTATGTTTTTTAACACCTTTTCATGCTCCTCCTATATTTCAGACAGTTTCATGCTCCTCATATTTTGACACCTTTTGAAGCTCTTCATATTTTTCACACCTTTTCAGGTTCTTCATGTTTTTCAACACAAATTCATGCTCCTCCTATTTTTCAGACCGTTTCATGCTCCTCATATTTTTGAAACCTTTTGAAGCTCTTCATATATTTCACACCTCTTCAGGCTCTTCATGTATTTCAACACCGTTTCATGCTACTCCTATTTTTCAGACCGTTTCATGCTCCTCATATTTTTGCCACCTTTTGAAGCTCTTCATATTTTTCACACCTTTTCAGGCTCTTCTTGTTTTTCAAAACCGCTTCATGCTCCTCCTGTTTTTCATACCGTTTCATGCTCCTCATATTTTTGACACCTTTTGAAGCTCTTCATATGTTTCACACCTTTTGAAGCTTCATGTTTTTGAACACCGCTTCATGCTCCTCCTATTTTTAACACCTATTGAAGCTCTTCATATATTTTCACTTTTTCAGGCTCTTCATGTTTTTCAACACCACTTCATGCTCCTCCTATTTTTCCGACCGTTTCATGCTAATCTAATTTTTGACACCTTTTGAAGCTCTTCATATTTTTCACACCTTTTCAGGCTCTTCATGTTTTTGAACACCGTTTCATGCTGCTCCTATTTTCAGACCGTTTCATACTCCTCATAGTTTTGACACGTTTTGAAGCTCTTCATATTTTTCACACCTTTTCAGGCTCTTCATGTTTTTGACACGGTTTCATGCTCCTCCTATTTTTCAGACCGTTTCATGCTCCTCACATTTTTGACACCTTTTGAAGCTCTTCATATTTTTCACAACTTTTCAGACTCTTCTTGTTTTTCAACACCGCTTCATGATCCTCCAATTTTTCAGACCATTTCATGCTCCTCATATTTGTGACATCTTTTGAAGCTTTTCTTATTTTTCACACGTTTTAGGCTCTTCATGTTTTTAAGCACCACTTCATGCTCCTCCTATTTCTTAGACAGTTTCATGCTCCTCATATTGTGGACACCTTTTGAAGCTCTTCATATTTTTCACATCTTTTCAGGCTCTTCATGTTTTTCAACCCCACTTCATGCTCGTCCTATTTTCCAAACCGTTACATGCTCCTCATATTTTTGACACCTTTTGAATCTCTTCATATATTTCACACCTTTTCAGGCTCTTCATGTTTTTGACACGGTTTCATGCTCCTCCTATTTTTCAGACCGTTTCATGTTCCTCACATTTTTGACACCTTTTGAAGCTCTTCATATTTTTCACAACTTTTCAGACTCTTCATGTTTTTCAACACCGCTTCATGATCCTCCAATTTTTCAGACCGTTTCATGCTACTCCTATTTGTGACATCTTTTGAAGCTTTTCTTATTTTTCACACATTTTAGGCTCTTCATGTTTTTCATCACCACTTCATGCTCCTCCTATTTCTCAGACAGTTTCTTACTCCTCATATTGTGGACACCTTTTGAAGCTCTTCATATTTTTCACATCTTTTCAGGCTCTTCATGTTTTTCAGCACCACTTCATGCTCCTCCTATTTCTCAGACAGTTTCTTGCTCCTCATATTTTTGACACCTTTTGAATCTCTTCATATATTTCACACCTTTTCAGGCTCTTCATGTTTTTCAACACCACTTCATGCTCCACCTATTTTTCAGACCGTTTCATGGTCATCTCATTTTTGACACCTTTTGAAGCTCTTCATATTTTCCACACCTTTTGAAGCTCTTCATATTTTTCACAAGTTTTCAGATCTTCATGTTTTTCAACACCGCATCTTGATCCTCCTATTTTTCAGACCGTTTCATGCTCCTCATATTTTTGACACGTTTTGAAGCTCTTCATATTTTACCCACATTTTCAGGCTCTTCATGTTTTGGAACACCGCTTCATGCTCCTCCTAATTTTCACACCTTTTGAAGTACTTCAAATTTTTCACACCTTTTCAGGCTCTTCATACTTTTGAACATGGTTTCCAGCTCTTCATATTTTCGAAACCGTTACGTGCTCCTCATATTTTTGACAGCTTTGGAATCTCTTCATATATTTCACACCTTTTCAGGCTCTTCATGTTTTTCAACACCACTTCATGCTCCTCCTTCTTTTCAGACCATTTCATGCTCATCTCATTATTGACACTTTTTGAAGCTCTTCATATTTTTCACACCTTTTGAGGCTCCTCATGTTTTTCAACACCGCTTCATGCTCCTCCGATTTTTCAGACCGATTCATGCTCCTCAAGTATTTCACACCTTTTCAGGCTCTTCATGTTTTTCAACACCGCTTCAGGTTCCTCCTACTTTTCAGACCGTGACATGCTCCTCATATTTTTCACACCTTTTGAAGCTCTTCATATATTTCACAACTTTTCAGGCTCTTCATGTTTTGCAACACTGCTTCATGCTCCTCCTATTTTTCAGACCGTTTCATGCTCATCTCATTTTTGACAACTTTTGAAGCTCCTCATAATTTTCACACTTTTTGAAGCTCTTCATATTTTCACACATTTTCAGGCTCTTCATGTTTTTCAACACCGCTTCTTGCTCCTCCAATTTTTCAGACCGTCTCATGCTCCTCATATTTTTGACACCTTTTGAAGCTCTTCATATTTGTCACACCTTTTGAATCTCTTCATATTTTTCACACCTTTTCAGTTTCTTCATGTTTTTGAACACCTTTTCATGCTCCTCCAATTTTTCAGACCGTTTCGCGCTCCTCATATTTTTAACACATTTTGAAGCTCTTCATATATTTCACACCTTTTCAGGCTCTTCATGTTTTTGAACACAGCTTCATGCTCCTCCAATTTTTCAGACCATTTCATGCTCCTCATATTTTTAACACATTTTGAAGCTCTTCATATATTTCACACCTTTTCAGGCTCTTCATGTTTTTGAACACAACTTCATGCTCCTCCTATTTTTCAGACCGTTTCATTCTCCTCATATATTTGAGAACTTTTGAAGCTCTTCATATTTTTCACATCTTTTCAGGCTCTTCATGTTTTTCAACACCGCTTTATGCTCCTCCTATTTTACAGAGAGTTTCATGCTCCTCATATTTTTGACACCTTTTGAAGCTCTTCATATTTTTCACACCTTTTCAGCTCTTCATGTTTTGAACACCGTTTCATGCTCCTCCTATTTTTCAGACCGTTTCATTCTCCTATATTTTTTACACCTTTTGAAGCTCTTCATATTTTTCACACCTTTTCAAGTTCTTCATTTTTTTCAACACCGCTTCATGCTCCTCCTATTTTTCAGCCCCTTTCATGCTCCTCATAGTTTTGACACCTTTTGAAGCTCTTCATATATTCACACCTTTACAGGCTATTCACCTTTTTCAACACCACTTCATGCTCCTCCTATTTTTCAGAGAGCTTCATGCTCGTCATGTATTTCACACCTTTTGAAGCTTTTCATATTTTTCACACCTTTTGAAGCTCTTCATATATTTCACACCTTTTCAGGCTCTTCATGTTTTTCCACACCACTTCATGTTTCTCCTATTTTTCAGCCCGTTTCATGCTCCTCATGTATTTCACACCTTTTGAAGCTCTTCATATTTTTCACACCTTTTCAGGCTCTTCATGTTTTTGATCACTGTTCCATGCTCCTCCTGTTTTTCAGACCGTTTCATGCTCATCATATTTGACACCTTTTGAAGCTCTTCATATTTTTCATACCTTTTCATGCTCATCACGTTTTTGAACACCACTACATGATCCTCCTATTTTGCAGACCGTTTCATACTCCTCATATTTTTGACACCTTTTGAAGCGCTTCATATTTTTCACACCTTTTCAGGCTCTTCACGTTTTTGAACAACGCTTCATGCTCTTCCTAATTTTCAGACCGTTTCATGCTCCTCGTATTTTTGACACCTTTTGAGCTCCTCATATTTTTCACATCTTTTCAGGCTCTTCATGTTTTTGAACACCACTTCATGCTCCTCCTATTTTTTAGACAGTTTCATGCTCCTCATGTTTTTCACACCTTTTGAAGCTCTTCATTTTATTCGCACATTTTCAGGCTCTTCATGTATTTGAACTCCGTTTCATGCTCCTCCTATTTTTCAGACCGTTTCATGCTCTTCATATATTTCACACCTTTTGAAGCTCTTCATATTTTTCACATTTCTGAAGCTCTTCATATTTTTCACACCTTTTCAGGCTCTTCATGTTTTTCAACACCGCTTCATCCTCCTCCTATTTTTCAGACCGTTTCATGCTCCTCATATTTTTGACACATTTTGAAGCTCTTCATAAATTTCACAACTTTTGAAACTCTTCATATTTTTGACACCTTTTGAAGCGCTTCATATTTTTCACACCTTTTCAGGCTCTTCACGTTTTTGAACACCGCTTATGCTCGTCCTATTTTTCAGACCACATCATGCTCATCTCATTTTTGACACCTTTTGAAGCGCTTCATATTTTTCACACCTTTTCATGCTCTTTGTGTTTTTGAACACCTCTTCATGGTTCTCCTACATTTCAGAACTTTTCATGCTCTTCGTATAATTCACACCTTTTGAAGCTCTTCATATTTTTCACACCTTTTCAGGCTCTTCATGTTTTTCAACACCGTTTCATGCTCCTCCTATTTTTCAGACCGTTTCATGCTCCTCATATTTTTGACACTTTTTGAAGCTGTTCATATTTTTCACACCTTTTCAGGCTCTTCATGTTTTTCAACACCGTTTCATGCTCCTCATATTTTTGACACCTTTTGAATCTCTTCATATTTTTCACACCTTTTCAGGCTCTTCATGTTTTTCAACACCGCTTCATGCTCCTCCTATTTTTCAGACCGTTTCATACTCCTCATATTTTTGACACCTTTGGAAGGTCTTCATATATTTCACACGTTTTCAGGCTCTTCTTTTTTTTAAACTCCATTTCATGCTCCTCTTATTTTTCAGACCGTTTCATGCTCATCTCATTTTTGACACATTTGAAGCTCTTCGTATTTTTCACACCTTTTCAGGCTCTTCAAGTTTTTAACACAGCTTCATGCTCCTCCTATTTTTCAGAGAGTTTCATGCTCCTCATGTATTTCACACCTTTTGAAGCTCTTCATATTTTTCACACCTTTTCAGGCTCTTCATGTTTTTCAACACCGCTTCATGCTCCTCCTATTTTTCAGACCGTTTCATGCTCCTCATATTTTTGATATCTTTGAAGCTCTTCATATAATTCACACCTTTTCAGGCTCTTCATTTTTTCAACACCACTTCATGCTCCTCCTATTTTTCAGACCGTTTCATCAGGTCTCATTTTTGACACCTTTTGAAGCTCTTCATCTTTTTCAAACCTTTTGAAGCTCTTCATATTTTCACACGTTTTCAGGCTTTTATGTTTTTCAACAGCGCATCATGCTCCTCCTATTTTTCAGACCGTTTCATGCTCCTCATATTTTTGACCTCTTTTGAAGCTCTATATATTTTTCACATCTTTTCTGGCTGTTCATGTTTTTCAACACCGCTTCATGCTCCTCCTATTTTCAGAATGTTTCATGCTCCTCATTTTTTTGACACCTTTTGAAGCTCTTCATATTTTTCACACCTTTTCAGGCTCTTCATGTTTTTCAACACCGCTTCATGCTCCTCCTATATTTCACACCGTTTCTTGCAACCTCATATATATCACACCTTTTGAAGCTCTTTATATTTTTCACACCTTTTCAGGCTCTTCATGTTTCTCAACATCGCTTCATGCTCCTCCTATTTTACAGACCGTTTCATGCTCCTCATATTTTTGACACCTTTTAAAGCTCTTCATATTTTTCACACCTTTTGAAGCTGTTCATATATTTCACACCTTTTCAGGCTCTTGATGTTTTTCAACACCACTTCATGCTCCTCCTATTTTTCACACCCTTTCATGCTAATCTAATTTTTGACACCTTTTGAAGCTCTTCATATTTTTCACACCTTTTGAAGGTCTTCATATTTTTCACACCTTTTCAGGCTGTTCATGTTTTTGAACACCGCTTATGCTCGTCCTATTTTTCAGACCACATCATGCTCCTCATATTTTTGACACCTTTTGAAGCTGTTCATATTTTTCACATCTTTTCAGGCTCTTCATGTTTTTCAACACTGCTTCATGATCCTCCTATTTTTCGGACCGTTTCATGCTCCTCATATTTTTGATACCTTTTGAAGATCTTCATATTTTTCACACCTTTTCAGGCTCTTCATGTTTTTCAACAACACTTCATGCTCCTCGTATAATTCAGACGGTTTCATTCTCCTCATATTTTTGACACTTTTTGAAGCTCTGCATATATTTCACACCTTTTCAGGCTCTTCATGATTTTCAACACCACTTCATGCTCCTCCTATTTTTCAGACCGTTTCATGCTATCTCATTTTTGACATCTTTTGAAGCTCTTCATATTTTTCACACCTTTTAAGTCTCTGCATGTTTTTCAACACCTTTTCATGCTCCTCATGTATTTCACTCCTTTTGAAGCTCTTCATAGGTTGCACACATTTTCAGGCTCTTCATGTTTTTGAACACCGCTTCATCCTCCTCCTATTTTTAAGAGGGTTTCATGCTTGTCATATTTTTGACACATTTTGAAGCTCTTCATATTTTTCACACCTTTTCAGGCTCTTGATGTTATTAAACACCGTTTCATGCTGCTCCTACTTTTCAAACCGTTTCATACTCCTCATATTTTTGACACATTTTGAAGCTCTTCATATATTTCACACCTTTTCAGGCTCTTCATGTTTTTCAACACCACTTCATGCTCCTCCTATTTTTCAGATTGCTTCATGCTCATCTCATTTTTGACACCTTTTGAAGCTGTTCATATTTTTCACACATTGTGAAGCTCTTCATATTTTTCACAAGTTTTCAGGCTCTTCATGTTTTTGAACACCGCTTCATGCTCCTCCTATTTTTCAGACCGTTTCATGCTCATCTCATTTTTGACACCTTTTGAAGCTTTGCATATTTTTCACATCTTTTCAAGCTCTTCATATTTTTCACATTTTTGAAACTCTTCATATTTTTCACATGATTTCAGACTCTTCATGTTTTACAACACCGGTTCATGCTCCTGCTATTTATCATACCGTTTCATACTCCTCATATTTTTGACTCGTTTTGAGGCTCTTCATATTTTTCACACCTTTTCAGGCTCTTCATGTTTTTGAACACCGTTTCATAATCCTCCTATTTTCAGACCGTTTCATGCTCCTCATATTTTTGACACCTTTTAAAGCTCTTCATATTTTTCACACCTTTAAATCCTCTTCATGTTTTTGAACACCGCTTCATCCTCCTCCTATTTTTAAGACCGTTTCATGCTCCTCATATTGTTGACACCTTTTGTTTTTTTTTTTTTTTTTTGTAATATATTTTTTTTTCTTTTTTAATTTTTATTATTATTATTATTTTTTCCCAGTGGGTTTTGTCATACATTGATATGAATCAGCCATGGATTTACATGTATTCCCAATCCCGATCCCCCCTCCCACCTCCCTCTCCACCCGATTCCTCTGGGTCTTCCCAGTGCACCAGGCCCGAGCACTTGTCTCGTGCATCCCACCTGGGCTGGTGATCTGTTTCACCATAGATAGTATACATGCTGTTCTTTTCAAATATCCCACCCTCACATTCTCCCACAAAGTTCAAAAGTCTGTTCTGTGTTTCTGTGTCTCTTTTTCTGTTCTGCATATAGGGTTATCGTTATCACCTTTCTAAATTCCATATACATGTGTCAGTATGCTGTAATGTTCTTTATCTTTCTGGCTTACTTCACTCTGTATAATGGGCTCCAGCTTCATCCATCTCATTAGGACTGGTTCAAATGAATTCTTTTTAATGGCTGAGTAATATTCCATGGTGTATATGTACCACAGCTTCCTTATCCATTCATCTGCTGATGGGCATCTAGGTTGCTTCCATGTCCTGGCTATTATAAACAGTGCTGCGATGAACATTGGGGTGCACGTGTCTCTTTCAGATCTGGTTTCCTCAGTGTGTATGCCCAGAAGTGGGATTGCTGGGTCATATGGCAGTTCTATTTCCAGTTTTTTAAGAAATCTCCACACTGTTTTCCATAGCAGCTGTACTAGTTTGCATTCCCACCAACAGTGTAAGAGGGTTCCCTTTTCTCCACACCCTCTCCAGCATTTATTGCTTGTAGACTTTTGGATAGCAGCCATCCTGACTGGCGTGTAATGGTACCTCATTGTGGTTTTGATTTGCATTTCTCTGATAATGAGTGATGTTGAGCATCTTTTCATGTGTTTGTTAGCCATCTGTATGTCTTCTTTGGAGAAATGTCTGTTTAGATCTTTGGCCCATTTTTTGATTGGGTCATTTATTTATTTTTGAGATTAATCCTTTGTCTGTTTCTTCATTTGCTATTATTTTCTCCCAATTTGAGGGCTGTCTTTTCACCTTACTTATAGTTTCCTTTGTAGTGCAAAAGCTTTTAAGTTTCATTAGGTCCCATTTGTTTAGTTTTGCTTTTATTTCCAATATTCTGGGAGGTGGGTCATAGAGGATCTTGCTTTGATTTATGTCGGAGAGTGTTTTGCCTATGTTCTCCTCTAGGAGTTTTAAATATATATGCACCCAACATAGGAGCACCGCAATATGTACGGCAAACGCTAACAAGTATGAAAGAGGAAATTAATAGTAACACAATAATAGTGGGAGACTTTAATACCCCACTCACAACTATGGATAGATCAACTAAACAGAAAATTAACAAGGAAACACAAACCTTAAATGACACAATGGACCAGCTAGACCTAATTGATATCTATAGGACATTTCACCCCAAAACAATCAACTTCACCTTTTTCTCAAGTGCACACGGAACATTCTCCAGAATAGATCACATCCTGGGCCATAAATCTGGTCTTGGAAAATTCAAAACAATTGAAATCATTCCAGTCATCTTTTCTGACCACAGTGCAGTAAGATTAGATCTCAATTACAGGGAAAAAATTGTTAAAACTTCAAACATATGGAGGCTAAATAACACGCTTCTGAATAACCAACAAATCATAGAAGAAATCAAAAAAGAAATCAAAATATGTATAGAAATGAATGAAAATGAAAACACAACAACCCAAAACCTATGGGACACTGTAAAAGCAGTGCTAAGGGGAAGGTTCATAGCATTACAGGCTTACATCAAGAAACAGGAAATAAACCAATTAAATAACCTAACTCTACACCTAAAGCAATTAGAGAAGGAAGAAATGAAGAACCCCAGAGTTAGCAGAAGGAAAGAAATCTTAAAAATCAGGGCAGAAATAAATGCAAAAGAAACTAAAGAGACCATAGCAAAAATCAACAAAGCTAAAAGCTGGTTTTTTGAAAAAATAAACAAAATTGACAAACCATTAGCAAGACTCATTAAGAAACAAAGAGAGAAAAACCAAATTGACAAAATTAGAAATGAAAATGGAGAGATCACAACAGACAACACTGAAATACAAAGGATCATAAGAGACTACTACCAGCAGCTCTATGCCAATAAAATGGACAACTTGGATGAAATGGACAAATTCTTAGAAAAGTATAACTTTCCAAAACTGAACCAGGAAGAAATAGAAGATCTTAACAGACCCATCACAAGCAAGGAAATCGAAACTGTCATCAAAAATCTTCCAGCAAACAAAAGCCCAGGACCAGATGGCTTCACAGCTGAATTCTACCAAAAATTTAGAGAAGAGCTAACACCTATCTTACTCAAACTCTTCCAGAAAATTGCAGAAGAAGGTAAGCTTCCAAACTCATTCTATGAGGCCACCATCACCCTAATTCCAAAACCAGACAAAGATGCCACAAAAAAAGAAAACTACAGGCCAGTATCACTGATGAACATAGATGCAAAAATCCTTAACAAAATTCTAGCAAACAGAATCCAACAACATATTAAAAAAATCATACACCATGACCAAGTGGGCTTTATCCCAGGAATGCAAGGATTCTTTAATATCCGCAAATCAATCAATGTAATACACCACATTAACAAATTGAAAGATAAAAACCATATGATTATCTCAATAGATGCAGAGAAAGCCTTTGACAAAATTCAACACTCATTTATGATTAAAACTCTCCAAAAAGCAGGAATAGAAGGAACATACCTCAACATAATAAAAGCTATATATGACAAACCCACAGCAAGCATTACCCTCAATGGTGAAAAATTGAAGGCATTTCCCCTGAAATCAGGAACAAGACAAGGGTGCCCACTCTCACCACTACTATTCAACATAGTGTTGGAAGTGCTGGCCACAGCAATCAGAGCAGAAAAAGAAGTAAAAGGAATCCAGATAGGAAAAGAAGAAGTGAAACTCTCACTGTTTGCAGATGACATGATCCTCTACATAGAAAACCCTAAAGACTCTACCAGAAAATTACTAGAGCTAATCAATGAATATAGTAAAGTTGCAGGATATAAAATTAACACACAGAAATCCCTTGCATTCCTATATACTAACAATGAAAAAACAGACAGAGAAATTAAGGAAACAATACCATTCACCATTGCAACAAAAAGAATAAAATACTTAGGAGTATATCTACCTAAAGAAACAAAGGACCTATACATAGAAAACTATAAAACACTGATGAAAGAAATCAAAGAGGACACAAACAGATGGAGAAACATACCGTGTTCATGGATTGGAAGAATTAATATTGTCAAAATGGCTATTCTACCCAAAGCAGTCTATAGATTCAATGCAATCCCTATCAAGCTACCAACGGTATTTCTCACAGAACTAGACCAAAGAATTTCACAATTTGTATGGAAATACAAAAAACCTCGAATAGCCAAAGTAATCTTGAGAAAGAAGAATGGAACTGGAGGAATCAACCTGCCTGACTTCAGACTCTACTACAAAGCCACAGTCATCAAGACAGTATGGTACTGGCACAAAGACAGAAATATAGATCAATGGAACAGAATAGAAAGCCCAGAGATAAATCCACGAACCTATGGACACCTTATTTTTGACAAAGGAGGCAAGCATATACAATGGAAAAAAGACAACCTCTTTAACAAGTGGTGCTGGGAAAACTGGTCAACCACTTGTAAAAGAATGAAACTAGAACACTTTCTAACACCATACACAAAAATAAACTCAAAATGGATTAAAGATCTAAATGTTGACACCTTTTGAAGCTCTTCATATGTCTCACACCTTTTCAGTCTCTTCATATTTTTCAACATCGCTTCATGCTCCTCCTATTTTTCAGACCGTTTCATGCTCATCTAATTTTTGACACCTTTTGAAGCTCTTCATATATTTCACAACTTTTGAAGCTCTTCATATTTTTCACATTTTTGAACCTCTTCATATTTATCACACTTTTTCAGGCTCTTCATGTTTTTCAACACCGCTTCATGCTCCTGCTATTTTTCACACCGTTTCATACTCCTCATATTTTTGACACGTTTTGAGGCTCTTCATATATTTCACACCTTTTGAAGCTCTTCATATTTTTCACATTTTTGCAACTCTTCATATTTTTCACACCTTTTCAGGCTCTTCATTTTTTTCAACACCGCTCATGCTCATCCTATTTTCACACCGTTTCATACTCCTCATATTTTTGACACGTTTTGAGGCTCTTCATATTTTTCACACCTTTTGAAGCTCTTCATATTTTTCACATTTTTGCAGCTCTTCATATTTTTCACACCTTTTCAGGCTCTTCTTTTTTTTCAACACCACTTCATGCTCGTCCTATTTTTCA